>NC_134503.1:14323976-14638976 GCF_040206685.1 Ascaphus truei
AATCGGTAATAACAGTCTTGTACCTTAATCTAACTCTTCATAAAGTACATAATAATCAAAGCACTGTTCTTTTTAGTGTTAAGATGGTCATTTGAGAGACACCCGACAGTCAGATACTCATTGCTTATGATCCTGGCTGAGAAAATATAAAAAGTGGGCTTACCGGACAATGTTGGGATGAGACAACTTCTGCAGGAGACTTATCTCTCGGACAATAACCTCCTCATCCACTTCATTTTTATAAATCTTTACCACCATACACTTGGTGGCTGTGCCCTGAGTCACCTGTAGAACACAAGCACATGACACATTGAGATGAACAGAAGGGTTGGGAAGTTCCATGGACCATGAAATCTGTCACTACCAACAGAGAGTAAGGTACAGTATTACCAGGAGCAGACTGGACAGAGCTCACGGAATCGGATATTCTGCTGCACAATGATAAAGTAACACTGAGACAAGAAGGAATAATGGCTCATCAAACTTGTTCATTTTGTGTTATCGTCACTGGTTAAAGTACCATTGACTCGAACCAAGGCCCATTCATGTAAAATAAAGATACAAAGCTCTTATACCTCAATTTCGGCATTGTATTATTTATTTTTGGGTTTTGTTTAAATAGCAACAAAAATGTACGTAGCACAATGCAGGAGTATTATACTCAACATAATACAGGGAAGGACAATACAAATGTGCATTGTATATAAAGCAAACAAAAAGGTAGAAAGGAGTCCCTGTTCGGAAAGAGCTTACACACTTTGCTTTAAACGGCGTTAATGCCAATCCGTACCAACGCACAGAAACTCAGATTGCGTAGAATGGGACTTTCCATGCATTAATGTTGATCAGCACTATTACACTTTAGAACATAACCCGCCAAGTCAGATAAACACAGAATAGAGATAAGTATAGTAACACTCTCCACCGTCACAGTGTTTTATGCAGGCAACATACTGGGAGATTGGAGGTGGTTGCTGAGCCTCCTACAATCGAAAACATCTCAGCTTCACCCAGGTTTATTTACATTTTATTAAAGGTCCGGGTTTTGGTGCCATAACGCTCTTTCGTCAGCATAGCGAAGGTGCATTATGGCAATGAAACTCGCTTTTACGGCATTTGAAAGGTTTTACCTATATAGACGCGCTAAGAGAATAATATAAAAGCAAACACATACTTCTGCATTGGACATAGCAAGATAATACACACAGTGAATACATGTCCTGAGAACAGCTTCCATTTGGTACCGGTGACCCGAAACCACAAGGCTCACGGTAAGATCTGGAGCGGCGACGAATTAAATGTTGATAGGCGCACAATTCAACTAATCACAGGTTACCCGCACCCCCTCTCCCCCCCTAAGCACCATGGTTGGCAGGGAAAGGGTTAATCTTCGTGACATAGGTTCTCTGTCCAGCTCCTCTAACACGGGTCTTCGTTTAAGTTTCCACTATTGCTGTAGAGAATAAATCCATCGCTGTGCAGGATCCGGAGGAATAATAAGAGCATTTTCAGCTGTACAAATGTTCCCTCTCTAGCTTCTGCCTAAAAAAAGGAGTTGTTTGACCTTGAGACGTCCTTCCTTCCTACCGCACACAGAGTCCCGAGCTGTCCCGGTGTTGTGTCAGCAGGAAAGGCACGGCTAGGTCAGGACAAGCCCTGCCGCACCAGTCACTAGAGGCCAATCTAATGCTTAGCCAATTTCCTGCAATCTTGTGTAGTGTGTTGCATAGGCTGTGTTTGTTCAGTTAAGAAGCGCCAATATGATCGTTCTGATCGTTTTACACTTACAGCAGCTCTGCTCTGAAGCTTGAGGGTGGGAGGCGCAGGGGAAACGCAATGAAATACTTCACCGAGAGGGTGGTGGAAACGTGGAATACCCTATGAACAGAGGTGGCAAAGACTAATACAGTATGGGAATTTAAACAGACAAAGATATCCTAAATATGAATGGACCGACTAGATGAGACATATGGTTCTTAGCTGCTGTCAAATTCAATGTTTGTATATTTGTTTGTACAGTATACTGTAGATAAAAGGTGACACACTGCGTGCTCATTTGCATGTCATTACCCAGAATCCCTGGCTGCAGCATATGCTAGGAGATAGTGAGGAAAGGCAGGGTTGCAGACCTGTCAGACACGTGAATGTGCTCACAAGTGATGGGTATTTGCTGTATGTATAGATACAGATAAACGACATCACATCCATTGCATAAAATACACACATACTCCCGACTCTTCCATGTGCATGAGTGAGACATGCAACTGGAAGAACAGCCTCTGCTGCATTGTTGGGGAATGGGGACACAGGAAGGACGAGAAAGGGGACAGCTCTACAGGAAGAGACTCTGGGCTGTGTCACTGTCCTGCACACGTGGTGAGAACCGGTTCAGCTGGCTGAGGATGTGCCACCCAGATGGACAAGCTGCCCTGACTCTGCCCTACTGGTCCTCACCCTGCACTGGGAGTTTTACAGCAATTGAAGGGCTTTAGAAGCGGTGCCCAAGGTATGAACATAGTAGAGTGGTTTGAGCGGCACTATTGTCTTACATTTTTCATACACACACTTCTTTTTTAGAAGTTATTTGATGAAGTCTTCTTTTACATTCTCCTAGCATAAAAAGAAGGGATATCCTAGTGGTAATAATACTGCCTGGGAAGCTGGTGAATCATGTTTGAATCCCATTGTGCTCTCCTTGTGACCAAGGTCAAGGAGACCTCAAGGAGACCAAGTCCTGTTTCCTTATGCAAGGTCACATCTCCTCTCTATGCCTCAGGCACCAAAAGGTTAGACTGTGAGCATTATTGGGATGGATTGTGCCTAGAACATTATACGAACAGTTCTGTGCCGGTCTAGGACATTTGGTGTCTGCCGTTTTGTTGCAACCAAATTTCCGCAGGCGTTTAGCCACCACTTATCTTTCCACTGCGACATCTCTACGCCACCAAGGTAAGCCCCTAACCTGACCCGTTTACCCCCCCCCCCCCAAAAAAAACTAAATATTAATACTAACGCTACCTTTACCCTAAAAACCTCCACCTCATACCCTAAACCAGAGGTGCGCAAACTTCTCCCCGTGCACACCCCTGCCTGTTCTCCTCGGCACCACCCCCGCTCCCCCCACTGCTCAGCCTGGCGCCAAATGATGTGCAGGGTCATGTGATGTCACGTTGCCATGGTAACGTGACATCACCCCCACAGCGTCATTTGTTACCATGACAGCCGGCATGGGGGCGCAGGGAAAAAAAAGTTTGCGCCACCCCGGTCTTGGTGGGTATAGAGGGTAAACCCTGTATATTCATCCTATTGTGGCTTATCTAGATAAGTAGAAGTATGTCTGTGTAAAGTGATTGTACCATTTATTAGTAGTGAAAATACTGTAATCAATGTTTACACCTCTAGCCCAACCCCACCTCCCTCCCTGTATAAGTACATTGTGTGTGTATTATTAATATTCTGTATGTAGAATTTATTTTAATATGATAATTATTAAACGCTAAGTTTTAACCACCCAGGAGTGCGTTTGTAAAATGAGCTTCTAGTTGGTAGACGGAGGCACTAATATGCTCTCGCCTTCCAACTTTTTTGTGTATTCATTAAATATCAGCTCATCAATTGCACCCAACGTCACACTAGGCGTTTTGGGCACACCCATTTAACACAATATCATTACTTTAGTGAGCTGTATATCTTGTTTGTATTTAAATGTTTAAACTTGTGTCCCCTGGGCGTGCTAGACTGTCAACAAACGTCCTCAGCCTGCAAGCCCGGGGATCCGTATAAAATATGTTAAACTGTTCATGCAATGTCTTTATACGTAATGTATGTAACGGGTTTTCTGGACCGGCCTGACCCACCCAATCTCATATTGGCCCCTGTGGTCTAACCAGTCCCCATTACAGTGTGATGTCTGGTGGTGCACCTGTTGGCAACAGGACTCCTGAGTCTCCCGCATGATGTTGTATTGGGGATCGCCAACCCAGACAGGCAGCTGAGGTAGTGTTCTTGAGTCCTACCTAGATCCAGTGCAGCACCTCCACCTCATCAGGATCCCAGCTTGAGCTTGTGGATGGTCCTGGTGAAGAACTCCTCTGTGGTGCAGCCCCCTATGTAATCACTCCACACTTACACACGAGGGTTTCTTTTATCAGAGTCATCTTTATTAGTATGGTGGGCCAGCTGCCCTCCACAATGGGTGAACTTAGCCCTCCATTGTTCACCGTACTTCCCTTTGAAAGGTATTGTCCTCCTAATGTAGGGATTCCCGATCCCCGTAGGGATATCTATTCTGCGCCAGGTCCCTGGTCACAGTCTCATTAGTCCTGTAGTGTACCAACTCTGAACTTCTCCAACTACTTAGCAACAATCTCTGAACTAACTTTTGATCAGTGCTGTGCCTTATGTATCCTCTGGGGGCTGACACAACTCTGACATCACCAACCAGGGAGTCAGAACCTGTGACCACTCCCATCCATACATAGGGCACCTCGCCAGGGTGTGAGGGCAAACCTCCATAATTACTGCTGGCATGCCCATAACTTACCAGGCCTTACTGTCAGCAGGAGAGATGACTGCAGCCATTTTACAGCATGGTTACATTTATAACCCTGTTCACTTAATGTAACCATGTATTTATCATAACTCTGTGCCCAGGAGATACTTGAAAACGAGAGGTCGCTCTCAATGTAATACTTCCTGGGAAAACATTGTGATAAATTAAATAAATAAATAGAGGGTCCCACGAGGAGATTGAGGACAATGGAGGGTGGGAATGCACAATCCTCTTATCTGGGAGACGTTGGTTCGATAGGCACCACTCTGGGTAGATAATTGTCCTGTTTATCTCATCAAGAGATACTGTAGCGAGCCAGCCTTGGGAAACGGAGGATGTAGGCGGTGTTCCCATGAGCTGGTTCGTAATTCCCGCCCTCCTTGTCTTGGCCTCTCCGTCACGCCTCTTGTCCCGATTGGCCAGAGACGAGCCCTGGGCCTGCGACTGGTCCATCATCTGGCATCCATGTAGCGATTAGTCGCTACCCTGTCCTCCATGGAGACAGGCAGTCCATTAACGAGACAAAATTGCGTCAATAATGATGCGCGCGTTACCATTCGTTTTAATGGAGCGGGGTTCTATTATCCATCACGTTAATAGGCGCAATAGCATCTGCTTCCTACACCTTGCACGCTACGATAGCAGCATAGAGTGCCTTCCAGATGTGGCGAGTCATAGAACCAAAAAGGTTAAGACATTCCCACTGTGGTTTTTCACTTGGCAGAAAATCGGTTCTCACCACTCCCCCTGCTTCACTCCCATCTAGTTTGCATTACATTTTGTTCAGCCTGTGAGGCACACAGCCTACCCACGGCAAGGATATGAGTCACCGAAGCCAAACAAAATGTAATCTCAACGTGAGAGAAGACAACTGATGCTCTGAAAAGCAGGGGGTGGGAGAGGCATCGGCACGCAGCAATGTAGGAGGGAAATTAATCAAAATATAATACTAAAAAATACTTTTTTTTTTTTTTTTTAAAGGTAAAAATGCAGCTTTTCTGACACTTTCAGCCACTGACTCCTTACCTTTTAATTGTTGTCCTTTATTACAAACATTAATTGAGGGTCCTTTCCACTTGCAGAATTATTTGGCAAGATCACCCAACACATACACTAGTTTTAGCCATGCCAGTACATCAGTAGCCAACCACTACTGCCCATGCGTAATGCCCCGTACTACCATAGAATAGAATACTATTGGGAGAGCATTTTCCGGTTGGTTATTACTGCTGATGGGGAGCCAGCAGGGGCAGGCACAACACAGGAATCCATTTGTGTGGGTGCACTGCAGATCTGCGATGATTAAAGTTATTACAGCAAGGCCCCGCTTCTCGGCGATCTGCTGATACGGCGGTACCGAGAAGGGGGCCCGCCATGTCTGTGCATGCGCAGAATGGGGAAGTCCGAGGTCGTGCGTGCGCAGAACGGGCGGTTGCAGATGGTGCGCATGCGCAGAACAAAAGGTTGTGCGTGCCGAACCGAGGTTGCGCAGAGGGGGGGGGAATTTCCGGTTTGCGCATGCACCGAAAAATCGCCGGTTCCGCTTTGTGGCGGGCCCTTAGAACGGAACCCGCCGAATACCCCGGGGCCCTCCTTTATCTGTAAAAAGGAGTAGGGCAAGAATCACTAGGCACCAGTATGTGGTCTTGATGAGTTACTGTAGCATGGTAAGTACCAGAATATGGGCATTGTTCCTGCTGCTTGAAACATGCAATGTTCATGCTCTAGTACAGGGGTGCGCAAAATCGGGGGCGCGCCCCCACTGGAGATATTTTCTGGGGGGGCGTGGTGGCAGAGGTCCCGCGCTCTCCCCCAAGGCATTTAAATGAAATGCCGGGGGGTCGCGCGAGGACTTTGTAACTAACTTACTTTGGCTTCCAGCGACGCGTCGTCGTCGTGGTAACCCAACGTCAAATGACGCCAGGCAATGTGACATCACATGACCCCGCGGTGTCATTTGACGCTGAAGCAGAGCAGGGGGTGGGCACGAGCAGGGGAGGAGAGCAGGCAGGGGGGCGCAAGAGGAAAAGATTGCGCACCCCTGCTCTAGTACAGCAATGCGCAAACTGGGGGGGGGGGTAGGAAAATTTGTAAGGGGGGCTCGGGCAGTTAAAGAGGCCCTGCGCTCTTCCCCACAGCATTTAAATGAAATGTAGCTGCTCTCTGTCGCCATGGCAACGTGCATCAAATGTCACGGCGGGGTCACGTGACGTCACATGACCCGCAACGTCATTTGAAGCCGAGTCATTGGGAGAGGGGCTCCCGGGCAGCTCAAGAAGTTTGCGCCCCCCTGCTCTAGTACATGAGGTAACTCTATAAGCACCAAGGGCAGAACATAGGAGCCCACAACTCATCTCTTAACCTCTATTGAGAACCACGAGTACTTAAGCTGTTATAATTCTGGTTGGGGTCCTTGTCTTCATTCATTTCATGCTTACGCTGCCAGGAGGAACCTCAACCAGACCAGACCAAAAAAAATACAATTACACATGTAGACATCGCATGTGTGAGACTGTCATTGGCAAGATACATAAAATAAAAATACCACTTGTGAGCACATTCCCACGTCTCAGACAGGTCTGCAACTCTGTCTGTCTCCATTATTGCCCAGCATACAATGCTTCCACTGCAGCAAGGGATTCTGGGCAATGCCATGCAAATGAGCACTCAGATACGTACAAACACAGAAACACATTCAAGTCTCAACCAAGTCAACAAACCTGCCTTACTAGTCCCACAGAAAACATCCCTGCAGCCAGGAATTCTGGATAACAACTGGCACTCCATGCCTCACGTTTGGCTTTCAATTCATTGCAATGTGGATATTTTTGACCTTTAGCTTTGGGGGAAAAAAACGTTTTTGTGAGGGCTGGAAAACCAGAGCAGATAGCTGGTGTCCCTTTTGTCTATACAATCCCAGGACATTTTTACCTTGTAGACCTTGGAGAAAAATCCGCTTCCAATCAACTCTGCGCTGAAGCTTTCCCAGAATTCCAGCTTCCTGACCGCGGTGCGTAGCTTCTGCCAGCGATCTACCTGGTAATAGGTGTCCGAAGACTCCCCGTAGTAGGGGTTGGGGCTGGGTGCATCAGGGGTAAGCAGCCCAGACTCGCACATGGCTGGGACCGCCACTGAAAACCAAAAGAGAGGAGAGAAGTTTTAGAAAACAAGAGTGGCCGCCATTTTTAACAGCCCCCACAACAAAATCAATACTTCTCCATAGAGTAGAATGTAAATCAAGAATTTCAGCTTATGATCAGGAAGAAAAAGGCAGTTGTGGAAAATAACGGGGTCTATTTATCAAAGCTTTTCCCGGTTGCATAACTTGGGGAAAACATAACAAAATATATGTTATAATAGTTTATTATTATTATTACTATTATATAATTTAAAAAAAATTGATTTAAAAAAAAAATGGCACCAGATCTAACTCCTGTCCCAATGTTGCAGCTGGGAGACTGCAACAGATAAATACGCCCCTCTACATTTTTTTTTAACTAGCTGCACCCAGTCCCACTCCGAACGTATATTGGATTTGCAAGAAAGAGAAAGCAGTTGCTAAAGCAACATCTTATCTACGATAAATTTGGGCCATTCCAAGTATTTAAAAAAGTAAAATAAACATTATATGTCATGTATGTATGTATGTATGTATGTATGTATGTATGTATGTATGTATGTATGTATGTATGTATGTATGTATCTATCTATCTATCTATGTATGTATGTATGTATGTATGTATGTATGTATGTATGCATGTATGTATGCATGTAGTGCCCACAGCTGTACTTGGCACTTTACAAGAGAGACAATACAGAACAGGGAATTATAACACCATAAGTGCAACAAACAAGATCAGACAATAGGAAAGGAAATCCCTGCCCCGGAGAGTTTACAATCTAAGGGGTATGTTGGGAGAGACAGAGGCAGCAGGAGAGGGAATAAGTGCAGTAGATGACAGTCATTGTTAGGAGTGGGTGTGGGACAGTAGCCAGGAGTCTAGCCTATTAGAGCGCTTCATTTAAGCGGTGAGTTTTAAGGTTTGTATTCCAGGTGGTGAGGGAAGGTGCTTGGCGTATACAGAGTTTGAGGGAGTTCCACATTCCTCTCTCAGTAGAGACTCGCTGCAGTCTGAGCTCAGGACGAGAGGTTAACAGTATTACCCTCAACCTGCTACAGAATACAAACAACTGAAGACTGCTTCCCGTAAACCTAGTGGCTGCTGGGAAAGTGGTGGCGTGTGTTGGCACCTACAGTATCAGAGCCTCCCGTGCCAAATCTAACACCCGCATGTCAGAAGCGCCTCTGAGCTACAAACAGGGATTGCCCAAGACTATTACGTATTCTGCACAGAAAGGGTGGAGGTTGTGACATCACAGGCAAAATATTATTTCCGCTTCTCTGAAAATGGTTTAACCCTTTCACTCCATGGGGTGACAACCTCAGGCGATGACCTCTTCGTGATACCGAAGACTTGAAAATCTTATCAATGCAACAAGTTGTGACTAAATAGCACATTCTGCATGTTCAAACACTGAATGGTTAACATTTAACCCAGTGATAGAACTCTCCAGATTTAACCTTTTCAGTGCTGGAGAGGCCGGCAACTTCAAAAAGCTGATTCATATACAGATTAACAAACTATATCTTGCTAGAGTGGAAAAAAGAAACTGCAAAACCTTGGTTACGGATCAAATGTTTAGACCAGTGGTTTTCAATCTTTTTTTGTTTAAGGAACTATTTAATGTTGTGAAATTCTGCAGAACCCCATCCCTCTCTAATAGCGCGTCTGAGATCAGATGCATTGTAAGGAACCCCAACCCTCTCTAATAGCGTGTCTGAGATCAGATGTATTGTAAGGAACCCCAACCCTCTCTAATAGTGTGTCTGAGATCAGATGCATTGTAAGGAACCCCAACCCTCTCTAATAGAGCGTCTGCGATCAGATGCATTGTAAGGAACCCCAACCCTCTCTAATAGAGCGTCTGCGATCAGATGCATTGTAAGGAACCCCAACCCTCTCTAATAGAGCGTCTGCGATCAGATGCATTGTAAGGCCTCGTCCAGGCTCTTCGCTTGCGTGCTGAGGCGCGCTGAGGCACAGGGAAAGCGGGTGCTTTCCCTGGCCTTGTGGTTGCTTGCCCTGCGCGCCGTCAGGGGGCCGTCAGGGGGCGGGCCAGTGGCGTCACGGAGCTGGTTCGCCCTCATTGGGCGAACCGCTCACGTGACCGACCTGTCGCGCCTGCAAGCGAGGGAATTTTAAAATCTGCTAAGACCTACGCTTCCGCGCGCTTTGCGGATGCGTAGGCGAGCCCCTACTAAAGCCGCTCCAATTGCAGCTGTAGGGGCTCAGTGCTGAGCAGGAGCGCGCATCAGCAAGCAAGCAGTTAACATGGCCGAGGCCTAAGGAACCCCGACCCTCTCTAATAGCGCGTCTGAGATCAGATGCATTGTAAGGAACCCCAACCCTCTCTAATAGTGTGTCTGAGATCAGATGCATTGTAAGGAACCCCAACCCTCTCTAATAGCGCGTCTGAGATCAGATGCATTGTAAATTCTTCTATATTTGGTACAATTTTCAAATGACCTGAAAATTGCAGGGAACCCTTTAGGAGGGCCCGGGAAACCCAATGGTTTCTAGGAACCCCGGTTGAAAAACACTGGTTACGGTTGAAAAACACTGGTTACAAGACTACAGTGATTATGTGGTGATAACTAATTACACAGTATTATCTTGTTTTGTTTTGTTAACCCCATTGATCTTGGCTTTGTGAGACTGTGCTTTAGTTCCTTTGATGCAGGAGGGATTCCTCTCCCAGTAGAGACTCGCTGCAGTCTGAGCTCAGGACGAGAGGTTAACAGTATTACCCTCAACCTGCTACAGAATACAAACAACTGAAGACTGCTTCCCGTAAACCTAGTGGCAGCAGGGAAAGTGGTGGCGTGTGTTGGCACCTACAGTATCAGAGCCTCCCGTGCCAAATCTAACACCCGTATGTCAAACAGTGACGCACAGATACAAGCGGGGACTGCCCAAGGCGAGTAAGTATTCTGCACAGAAAGGGTGGAGGTTGTGACATCACAGGCAAAATATTCTTTCCGCTTTTCTGAAAACGGTTTAACCCTTTCACTCCAGGCGATGACCTCTTCTTGATACCGAAGGCATAAACACACCAAGTTGGGACTAAATAACCAGTGTTTGAACATGCAGAAATGTGCCAACATTTAACCCAGGAGGTGGAACGCTCCGGCATTAACCTTTTCAGCGCTGGAGAGGCCAGCAACTTCAAAAAAAGTTTATTAATATAAAAAGGATTAAACTATATCTAGCTGTAGAGGAAATAAGAAAGTGCAGAACCTTGGTTACCCATCAGATGTTTAGAGACCGTTCATAATGTGGCGATAACCAGTCACACAACAGTTATCTTTTTATTTTATTTTTCTATCCCTATTGGTCTTATTACCAGATCACGTTGCATTTTGGTGCAAAATGAAATGGGCCACCTCTACCAAGAACTGCTACAAGAACCGAAACCTGCCGTGTGGGAAGATACCATACAGCCCATTCACCCGCACAGGCCCATATCTACCAAACCGTGCTGTGCAGCGGTCTTCTCGCGCAGCACTTCTTAGTAATAAAGGTCATATGTATTAGAATTAAAAAGTGGTACCTTGTATAAATCACACAACTGCTTCTAAATCGCTCCGCTCTCCAAGGTCAAGATTCATGTGTTTTACTGGATTGGTCTGGGTGTGATCAGCAGGCAGGGGTGATGTTGCAAGAGAAGGAGGGACCATTATTTCTCATTCTTTAGCATCAACAGAACAAACCTTAATTTTTTCCTTTTTAGTTGGGATCCAAAGAGTTTTGCCCCTTTTGTTTAGCAAGATTAGTTTCTCCTACAATCTGTCACAGTATCAATTCCTTCTTTAATGCAACTTTGAAACCTGCAAGTGGAGATATAGATATTAAAAATAATAGTCCAACATCCTACATTTGTATGTACTTGCTTCCAAAACAGAGGAAATAATGTAGATTTTTCAGCAGCGTTAGAGGCTCGTTTAAAGCAGCAGTCCAAGCTGACGGTTTTTTTCTCCTCTTTAAAATGTGCATCAATACAAACCTTACAATGGTAAGTAATTAGCTAAGTTGCTGATCGATCAGCGAAGAGTCTGCATGGGGGTTCACTAAATGGCCGTCAGTGCAGCAGAAGAGGACCAACGATGCAAAGTTCTGTGGGAAAGATCATGTGATCAGGCAGTTACTAGATACAATTGATGCACTGCTAGAGAGAGGGCAAGGCTCAAAAAGGGGTGTGCCAGAGCCTGCTCCAGAAGAGGAAGGGGGTGTGACTTTGTTGCCAAAGAAACTAAAAATGCTTCTTACATTACAGGCATACCCCGCTTTAAGTACACTCACTTTAAGTACACTCGCGAGTAAGTACATTTCGCTCAATAGGCAAATAGCAGCTCACGCATGCGCCTGTCAGCACGTCCTGAACAGCAATACTGGCTCCCTACCTGTACTGAAGCTGTGCGCAAGCGGGGAGACTATAGAGTCTGTTACAAATGCGTTATTTACATCAGTTATGCACGTATATGACAATTGCAGTACAGTACGTGCATCAAAAGTGGGAAAAAGGGAGTGCTTCACTTTAAGTACATTTTCACTTTACATACATGCTCCGGTCCCATTGCGTACGTTAATGCGGGGTATGCCTGTATAATACATTAAAATTTTAATTTAGCACTGAATTTTTTTTATGCTACAAGTATTTTCTCATACTGTAGTAAGGAAATGATTAAAAGAAAAAAAAACATGTAGCTTGGACTGCAGCTTTAACAATCAAAATTAAGCTGGATGTTGAATCTCCATGCCTAATGAAATATTCATAAATACGTTATCTAGCCCGAGTGATGTGGACATTTCAGTACGGAAGGATGAGGGCTGTGCTATTCACAGTAACACATGAAAGGCAGTAACTGAGTTCACGGAGACCATCCTAATGCCCCACACATCCCTGGGATCCTCTTCAACAGCGTCACAGTCTTTACAAGGATGGTCTAATCGACTGCAACTTCAATGCCAAAATGCTAGCAGAAACGTCTTTATTATCCCGTTACCAAGGCTGCATTTTTCGGACTATAGCATGTAATTGTTTAGGAAGAATACCGCCTGTAAATGATTCCCTCCTACTTGCCCCCAGAGAAAAAAAAAGGGGGGTTTCCCTACACAAGGCCGGTGACCTTTGCAATGCATCTTTTGTCCCCATCCAGACTTGGCAGGGACAGGCCCTTGCTTTGTAAAGCAAGTCTTTGGCACAATCTGTTCTTTCGACCGATTCCAGATTCTGCAAAACCCCATCTCCTCCAGCTGGCATGGCCCCAATTGCAAACATGAGAAAACACATTACACTCTATATATCAGGTTAAAAAATAGCAGCGTGATGATTCCTCGGATGATTTACCAAAAACACATTTTTTGGGGGCTCGTTTTAATTTCAGCTAAAATACCATAAAATATTCTTCTGATTGCCACTCAGAAATGTGTTTTCTGATCCTGCCCCCAGGAAAACTGGTCGATGAAAACTGCTTTAAGAAGTTTAGAAGGTTAACACTAATATATATATATATATATATTATTGTAAAGCAGGAATTCCACCCTGAAAAGCCTATATAATGTTTAATTCCAATAATATTAGTATCTTGCCATCTATGATGTCACGCGCTTTAGAACAAACAGCATTGGCCATGGCGAGCGGCATTATTAGCATTTTATCACTTTTTAACATTAAGAAATCTCTTGCCCTTGCCAAAGCGGGATTTGTAAAACCCGATTCATTCAAGAGGTATAAGCTTTTGAAACATTACGTGCCAGGGATGTTAAAATGAAGTTCTCCCCAGAGCCCATTGCGGTCTAAAAGTTTGCCATGGTAACTTCACAAGCAAGAGATTAAGAAAATCATGTTTTTTTTGTTGTTTTTTTAACACTAGAACATTTTTTTTTTTTATATACAGCTGGACATGCTCAGGGGTCAAGATATCCAAAGGAAGGAGAGGTGGAGCACAGCTGAGGTGAATAAACTACTAAGGAGAGTGGGACCCAGATAAAAATTGTTATATTTAATGGATCAGTGCAAAAATACAAAAAACGGAGCCCTCAGGCCCCCACCAACGCGTTTCGAGCTCGTGGCTCTTTCTCAAGGTGCATCCTTTGGCTATATAGCCAGTGGCTCATGTTTGAGCACCATACAGCTTTTTGTTACTGTTTGCAGGGGTCAAGATACACACACGATAGGGCTTAAACTCATATAGGTTTCTGGAGTACCCAATGAGTAGTACTTATTAATGTGGAGCTCCCAGCAGGTTTCCAGAATATTTATAGCGAGGTCCTATCTGCCTACTATTTAACTACCAATAGGAACAGTCACCAAAATCTCATATCAAGGGCTTGTTTTGCAGAAGGGGACCCCATTTAGAGTGGGGGATCATGCAAGCTCAGTGTCATTTCTCACTGCCCCTTCTGCATATCAACTCTTCAATTCCTTCTTTGTGTTCTACGGAATTCCAGTCTGCAAGATCATTCCATTCTTCTCCACTCAGCCCTTCGTGTCCCCTTCACCCTCCCTCATCTACGTGGGAGTCTACTTTATAAATGGCCCTATTTGTTTTCTGGGCCGTGATTGGGAACAAAGATGAGAACTGGACTTTTTTAAAATAAAGTAGATGGGTCTTGTAAGAGATAGAGATCCTTTCCTTCATGTGCAGGTCTGCAACGCCAACATTTTTTTTTTTTTAACATATGTTTTTATTGTTTTTCTGGGAGAAGTCACATAATGATACAGAGCCCATTGTATACAGCTTAATCCAGAGAGAAAAGTTTGTAAACATATACAGTACATAGATCATACACGGAATACACATCTTAAACAATACATAGAGATAGGTATATTGGCCGGGTCATAGGAGCATAATGACGGCTCCTTGGACCCGACGACCTCAAGTGCTGAAAGGACACTTTATGACGTTCCTTTGTGAACCCAGCCGGGATCACATGGACCCTGATGTACTCGTCAGACTAACTCCTCAGAGAGGTTTGAAAAGGGACAGAAGAAGAGATAGGGAGGGAGAAAAGAGAGGGAGAGGGGGGGGTTAGAAAGGGGGATTCAGATGAGAAGGGGGGGGGGAGAATGGATCCCCACGTCCGTCCCAGCACCAACCCCCGTCCGGATCGAGAGGACACCTCCAAGACCGGGCGAGCCGGGGACAGTATCCATCATAGTCTCCTACCATCCACAATTGTACACTTTTAGTTGTATGGCCAGAGTTCCCAAACCCTGTTGAATTGGTCAATTTTCTGGCTCAAGAGAGCCGAGAGGTATTCCATTAATTTGACATTACCCATTCTCCGTAGCACCATCTGTTTGGATGGGGCTTAAGATTTTCCAGTTAACGGTTAGTGAGCATCGCGCCGTCGTGAGGACGAGCGAGATCAATTTTTTAAGGGGGGCCGAGGCCTCTTCGACGGGTTTCACCAGAAGGAACACCAGCGGATCCAGGTGTACCTCCCCTTCAAATCAGCTCCTCTATCAGGGAGCAGACCATGCTCCAGAAGACCTGGACTCCCGAGCATGTCCATAGCAACGCCAACGTTTCAAAAAGGGGCTGGGAATTATTTTGTATCCCCCATAATACCATCAAGTCAAGAAACTGCATCTTCTCATCCAGTGAAGATGAACATTCTGTATCATGGAACATACTTGGGGCAGGTTACATGGTACAGCACATACATTTTATACATCACGTATGTCTCTTTTCATGTAAATGTATGAAAATGGGTTCTTAAAGGTGCGTACAATTTACACAAGTTTTTCTTAGACATGGTCGATGACAGCTCACACCCAGTGGCTTATTATAGTTGCACTTATAGTGTTGCGCACAATGTGAAGAAAATGACCGAGAAAGGCATGTCATCAGCAATAAACACCGCCCAATTGCTTTCTTTGGCTCCATATAACCTCTCCCCAAACCACTTGCTGACACACCAGAGCACTACAAGATGTGCCAAGCCATTCTATGCGGTGCCTCCAACACAATAAAAAAAAAAACATAAAGAAATGAAGTTATTCTAATGATAATATAACTAGAAATGAATTCAGTGAAGCTATGGATCCTTTGAGTACCGAATGCCCCGTAAACCCCCTCCAATAGAAATCCAATGTCAGAAATTAAAAAAAAAAAAAAAAAAAAAAAAAAAAAAAAAAGTACTGTATGGTGGGTACATTTTTTTTTTTTTAATTAAGTGACAGACGCTCCACAGTACGGTAAATAAAAATAGCACTTGTGAGCACATTTGCGTGTCTCAGAGGTCTGCAACCCTGTATTTCCAAAATGATCTCTTAGCCAACAGTGCTTCTGCTGCAGCAACCCAGGCTGTGCTGAAAAGCAGTGTAATGCGGCAGGCATAAGCTTATAGGGTCCATGTTAAAATTGAGGAAAATAAGTGTGACACAGTGTGCTCATTTGCAGGTCATTACCCAGAATCCCTAGCTGCAGCGGAAGCACGGCTTGCCAAGTGATAATGGGGAAAGGCAGGGTTGCAGACCTGCCCGAGACGTGTGAATGAACCACAAGTGGTGTTTGTATCTACTGTATAATGTCACATCGTAAATTGATCATTGGATAAAACGCTTTCTTTATCCGACTAGCCTGGAAGAAGGAATCCCCAAAAATTGCTTTATTTTATGCCACTTAGTCATGTTTTTATTACTACACATCATATTTCATTCCCCACTCCCTCCCCCATATTACCCACTCCTTTAATATCCTATATTTCATATTAAAATGATTAAACATTTTTGTAACATCTATTGTTGGTTTACTTGTTCCTTAATCAACAAATACTTGAAACATGTATTTTCTACATTACTAGACTGTTTTATTTTTAAAAAAATTGTTGTTACTTCATATAAACCAAACGAAATTGAATAAAAATAAATAAAGAGGAGAAAGCCTTTATACGGTATAGTGCAGAGTTTTTTGTGTGTGTTTAGAACAGAGCCAGAGGTGACTGCATCAGGCGACATTTATTCTAGGGAGGCATTTTCTTTGCCTCCTTTCGTTCCTGGTGTAATGGAAAATGACGCCATAGCGCCGCTTTGATGGCGGTGCCTCTGGAAGCTTCGGCATCTCCTGCCATCACATGGCGTCGCCCCATGACACAGCCTTTGTGACATCACATGACGCTACGTTGCAGAAAGAGATGGTGGGAGGACAAGGCAAGAGGCTCGGCGCGCTCTTGGGGGGGGGGCGGAAGCCCTGTGCTCACCTCAGTTTCAGAATTTCATCGCGCCCGCCCTAGTGTGGAAGGTGCGGTGTAAGCTCGTTTCAGCCAATGTGATAAGGTCTTGTAATTGTCTGAAGCGTTTGGAAATGTATGCTTTATATTTGTTACAGTCTAATACTTTTCAATGGACTAGAGCAGGAGTGCGCAAATGGGGGGGGGGGCGGGGGTGACGGTTCCAGAGGCCCTGTGCTCTTCCCGGAGGCATTTAAATGAAAAGCCAGGGTACCACGCGAGGCCTCTGCAACCTCGACTTACCGGGATTCAGACGGCTTCTGGTCACATCGCCATGACAACGTGGTGTCATTTGATATGGCGCGTCATCATGGTAGCGCACGTTAAATAACTGTGGGGTCACCTGACGTTGTGTGACCTGTGTGTCATTTAACACGCGGCCAGAGGAGAGGGGGGGGGGGCGTGAGCCCTGGGGCTGGTACACAGCTCCAAAACTTTGCGCACCCTTGGACTAGAGCAGGGGTGCGCAAACTGGGGGGGCTTGCGAGAATGTTGTGGTGTGGCGGTTACAGAGGTACCGCGCTCTTCCCCAAGGAATTTAAATGAAATGCTGGGGAGCGTGCGAGGCCTCTGTAACTCACTTACCTTCTCTCCGACGGCTTCGGGCGACGCAGCGTCAAATGACGCCACTGGGTCATATGACGTGACATGACCCCGCTGCGTTATGTGACGCCAGATGGCACTGGGTTTGAGCAATGGGGTTAAGCAGGCAGGGGGGCGCCAAAAGTTTGCGCACTCCTGAACTAGAGAAGAGCTCTTCAACTGCAGCAGTTCTCCAAAAGGGCCAGATCAGAAAAAACATTTAAGAGTAGCAGTGCCACGAGCTTATTGCAACATCATTTTACATACATTTAAAGACTTGGAACATTTTGCAAGCATTTTTAACACACACACACACACACACTAGGCAGCAGTAAGTAATTAGCAAGAGCGGAGTCTGAGGGTCACATCAACGCCCATCGCAGACTGCATCTGGCCTGCAGGCTGCCAGTTAAAGAGCCTGAACTCAACTAGAAGTGTAATCTATGGAGCGTATACAGTGTACAGAGATGTTAAAGCCGTGTCTACACTTGTTATAACAACACCTTCACAAGCTGGCAAAACAAGTTGTTACATTGTTAGTAGCATTATAATAACTCATCGCAGAGAAGCAGCCAAACTCCTTAGATTGGAATCCTCTCTGACAAGGAATCGGATTACCTAGTGTGATACTATGTGTTTAATTGTTAATATTTGCCTGGGCTGTGTTAGGTTACCGTCACACCATTGTTATGGTTTGTTGGTTTTTTTACTCCACCGCATTGTGCTGCGGAATTTGTTGGCGATGAATAAATTATGATAATTTGCTGTGACCTGTTGTCCTGACAACAATAAGCCCAGCAAAGGCTCCGGAGCGCTGCCATTGTGGGGATATTTATTGTCTCCGTTATGTCAGCTTGTGCTTATGGATGCTCAGTGCCAGATTTAGACTTCGCGACGTCCTAAGCTATAGATAACATGAGATTATATATATATTATATACACAGTGTTCGACAAATCACCCAAAAATCTACTCGCCACCTAGTACCACACGTGTGCTGCTTGGGCCAATAGGAGCTCGCCACGATGTTAAATCCACTCGCCAGGGGCGTGCAAATGTATAGGTTTGTCGAAAATATATATATATATATATATATATATATATATATACACTGTATCTACCGTAAACAGTTTAGAGTGCTCCTCGCAATTGAAAGGTGGTGCGAGAGTCCATTCCTAGAATTTAAACAAAATAGGAAAAGTGAATATGAATTCGAAGGAAACATCCAACTAACCCATTATGTTCTTCTGCGAAATTGTTGAGTTACTGTCGTCTGTCTTTTCCTTACATGACATAGGTTGGTTTCAACATACATTAAACTGTTGATAGTAAAGATTTAACCCACTATTGATTTTATTCCAATTTATTTTTTACGTTAATAGAACCTTTGGATTTATGGGACACCTGAAATATATTCTGGGTATTTCATTTTTTTTTTTTAACTCTTAGTATTTGTCAGCCCCTCAAATTGCGAGGCCCAAAGCTGTAGCTTATTTAGCTTATACATAAATCCACCCTTGTGGATGGTATTAAACCTGAAGAAACAGGCACACGGTCTTAATCGGCAACAATGAGGTTTAATGTGCCATGAAAACCAACGTTTCGGCAGTACAATACTGCCTTTCTCAAGGCGGTATTGTACTGCCGAAACGTTGGTATTCATGGCACATTAAACCTCATTGTTGCCGATTAAGACCGTGTGCCTGTTTCTTCACTTTCTACTGGACTGCTTTGGGACGTCAGGAGCTCCCCAGAACCAGTGCACCGGCAGCTAAGTACCCCACATTTACCAGTGTGTCAGAGTGCGTGCACTACCCTCTATCTTGGTATTAAACCTGAAACACACAACAATTCTTTGAGACAGTTTAAAAAAAATTTTTTAAGTTGGATGCACACAGGTATAGTTGGGGAAAATGCTGAAGTTTACGCCATGCTAAATCAGACAAAAACATCACGTTTTGGGAATGCAGCTCCTTCGTCAGACAATGCCACCCAAGGTCTGAAGAAGGAGCTTTCCCCCCCGAAATGTTACGTTTCTGTCCGAATTTGCATTGAGTATACTTCAGCATTTATTTGCAACTATACTGGTGTGCCTCCATCTTTTTGATACTGTTCTATACTGTATACAGTATATGCCACTTATTGGAATATAGAGGCACGGATTTGCTAGTCTGCACCAGGATTAACCGTTTTCAAACCACATACTGTATAGGCAATAGGAGTGCCTCCGTCTATCTGCATATAGCCGATTGAGACAGTACAGCCAAACTAGCACTTCCTGCCATCAGCAAATCTGGTGTTCTGAACAGCAACCCAGCTCTTACCACAAACCTCTCAAGATCTGGGGGATGGCTCTTGCCAGTTTTAATGCACAGTATGAGAGGATAACTGTGGTTAGAGCACCAGCCTATGAAATGGAAGATACCAACAAAGCATTGCTGTCTCCTCTGTAGGCACTTCAGGAGTTGGGTAGCAGTTGGGAGCAAAACAGGTCTATAAAAGCACACACGTGTTGTGTTTACTTTCATTCCCAGTTACTCAAGAGAGAAACCAATACAAATATATGTAAAATGCTCAGCTCAGATCTCTGCACGGATTATTACGGCTGGTACCGTTTGCTCTGCAGCTTGAGAGCGTCAGAGGATATAGAAAACTCAATAACGGTCTCTCCTTCCTGTATGAGGTCACAGCACCAGCTGTCATATCACAAATGAAAAAACAAGACAACCTTTAAAAAAGGTCTCAAGATAAGGTCCTGGCAGTCCGAAACAAGCAGGAACTGGTTCTACCAAGGACAAATGGAGGTGTTTTAGTACTCCTTATACAGTACTTCCTCTGTTAAAAGCAGTTTCTCTCATATGTAAGCATTTTAAAAGGAGCAATTCAAGCTCTTTAAAAAAAAAAAAACATTAAGATTAGGATTGAAGCAGGGGGGTCTCAGGAGCTGAACCCTGTTAATTTCAGCTCCGGGGATCCCCCGCTTCCCAAGATACAGATCTCCAAATGGGGTGCCGGTATCACAGCAAAGTTTAAAAGCTTCGCAGGTCACGTTGGCCAATAGGAGGCCGAGCCTGATGATGTCACAGCTTCCTATTGGCCCGCAGTGAGTGGGAGCTTGGAAAAGCCT
Source organism: Ascaphus truei (assembly GCF_040206685.1). Taxonomy (NCBI): domain Eukaryota; kingdom Metazoa; phylum Chordata; class Amphibia; order Anura; family Ascaphidae; genus Ascaphus; species Ascaphus truei. Next base: position 14,344,595 of record NC_134503.1, read on the forward strand.
CCATTACATGAACCCTGCTAGTTGAAAAGTTAATGGCACCCCCTACAGAGGCCTGTAACTCTGGATGCAGAGGGTCCTCAGAGCAAAAATTCATGTGTTTCAGCTCTGGAGACCCCCTGCTTCAATTCTATGTAAAAGTTTTACAAATTGGGCGATTAGATTGCTGCTTTAACTCCTATACTGTATAAGCCACTGCCACCTCGGGTAGGACGTTATTCCACAACTCCACCACCCATTCTGTGAAGACCTGCTCACAGTTCCCGAGCTGCCCACCCTCCAGCTTCAGAGTATGTCCTCTTATTCTAGCACTGGGTTTCCCTGCCCCCCTCCCCTAAAATATTAAATATTTAATCTACTGGACAACACTTGAACTACAGGCACAAAATGGATGCCAGGGTCCACCTCACTCCAGCAGCCAATAGAAAGCCAAGGAGGCAAAAATTCAACGTGGTAGCACAACAGGAATGGCATCCAAATATGCACAAACCGCACGGTTTATTATATCATATGCAGAGTAAAAAAGCAAGCGCTGCATGTCGGGGGATTACGGCCTCCCTTCATCAAAGATGCATGTTTTTCTACTCTGCATATGATCTAATAAACCGTGCGCTTGACACATATTTGAGCCCCATTCCTGCCGGGGAAGCTACTTTGAATCGTTGCCTCTTGAGCATCTGATTGCAGGACGCTACGTTAAGTAGGGACTGCACGGGGAAAGAAAATGGAGTGCCTGACACTTTCAACAAGTAAGGGGAGTGCTGGTTACGAATTGCTGCCGTATAACTCCCAATATAATTGGAAGGTGATGTACGATTGGTGACCTTGGAGGATATAGTGATTTTTATTTTATTTCTACGGTCAGTCAAAGTAGTGGATTCCTTAAAAACCAGCGACTCTACAGCAGTCAGACCAGTGCTATTTAGCTTTAGAACAGTGGTTCCCAACTCCCAACTCCTCAAGGATCTCTTCCAGCCCAGGTTTTAAAGGATATCCTCTCATTAGCACAGGTGGCCCAATCATTGTGACTGAACCACCTGTGCTCCAGTAGTGGGTATCCTTAAAACCTGGACTGTTAGTGCTCCTTGAGGACTGGAGTTTGGAACCTCTGCTCTAGAGGAACCTCAAACCCTCACCTGGGGGTTAAACACTTTGACCTGTAATACCTTCCTCGCCCTTACAATAGTGGTTTCATCATTTGATATGACTAATAGCTGTGCAACGATCGTGCAAATGTCTTCAACAAGGGGTTTCTCAACTCCAGTCCTTAAGACCCCCCATCCCAATAGGTCAGGTTTTAAAGGACATCACTGCTTCAGCACAGGTGGCTCAATCAGTCCCTGCTTCAGCACTGGTAGCTCAATCAGTCCCTGCTTCAGCACTGGTAGCTCAACCAGTCCCTGCTTCAGCACTGGTAGCTCAATCAGTCCCTGCTTCAGCACTGGTAGCTCAACCAGTCCCTGCTTCAGCACTGGTAGCTCAACCAGTCCCTGCTTCAGCACTGGTAGCTCAACCAGTCCTTGCTTCAGAACTGGTAGCTCAACCAGTCCCTGCTTCAGCTCAGGTGGCTCAACCAGTGCAGACGTCATGACAGGTGGCTCAGTCTGAGCCACCTGTGCTGAAGCTGGGATAGCCTTAAAAACTGACCTGTAGGGGGTCTTGAGGACTGAGAACCCCTGGCTTAAAGGATCTTTACACCTCCCTCCGTGGGCAGAAATGCACCCCCTACTGCTGACCTCAATTGCCTAACGTGGCACATCTAATGACGAGCCATGATCACAGGGGTCCCCTCATCAAGGAAATGTTAACGGAGGAAATGAGTTCACAAGGTCACTTCCTAGAACACGCAATGCAGCAGCAACATGTACTTTCCAGCCTCTGGGCTCTGTGCCCCATCGTCTTGTTGTAATCTTTTTTGTTTCTTAATAAGAATATGCTTATAATTTAGATACTGCTCTGAATATGGAGGACTGAAATATAAAATAGAACAAAAAAAGACTCAATGTATTGAACCAAAGAACACGCTTAATTTTTGGGGAAATCACTTGTGCCTATGGATCCAAAGTTGCCACCGAGTCTCCCACTTCAAAAGGTTTCAGTAGCGTTAGTCCATTGAAACACTGCTCCTAAGGACTCATTTAATTTTTGGAAAGGACGGTGAATTATGCAAGGAGTGAAAAAAAAAACTGGCAATCAACAGAGTAGATATGTGATACACAACTTGTAAACTATAGTTCTGTACTACAGTCGAAGAAAATAGTTGTGTGTGTATTTTATATACTTACAGTGCTCACTGCGATCTTAGGAGTCCACAGTTTGGGACATTTTCACCTACAATTTCAAGACCATGTTGGGAAATAATAATGGACAGGCACAAGGACAGTCCTGAAAAGCCAATGAATAAGGGGATGTCACTATGTCAGCAGTATGTTCCTTATTCATTGGCAGCCCAGCATCTAATTCTTAATGCTGAACCGAAGTAGGGGATTGCTGGTTTATTGGTTTGAAGAAATATTCCTAGGAATGCTAATGTTAGTGCCAGACTTGGGGTCGCTAAATTGATGAAGCCCTACTGAATGTGCTATAAAGTCATCTTCACTGTCCTGCAGAAGATAGAGCTGAAACCTTCACGAGCACAGGGAGGATGACTTCACAACATACTGAATAGGAGCCATGAAGAGACAGCAGGAAATGAAGAAATCCATGATACCATATTAAATGGGTGATAACTTCCCCCTTTGTCCATCTATCTCCCGGCCAAAAACATGCCAACGTGATGTTCTTCATGCTGCTAAGTTATCGTACAAGAGCCCATGACATTTGGCAAGTCTTACATAGGTCGTACCAAAAGGTACACAATTATTGTAAGTGTTAACTACTGTAGTAAAAGAAGGATGCACATCACTGTCATTCATGACACTTTTTGGGATGTGTTGCAGGCTTTATTGTAGCAAAGGTGTCAACCTATCTCCTCCTTGATACAACACTCACCTAATGAATATTTTCTTGGACTAACTTCAAGGCCTCTACACGGTTAACACAAAAGTGGATGCACATTGGAGACATCAGTTGCAAATAATCTGTCTTCAACAGTCCTCATTGGACAGAATCACTGGGTGAGGACAATGGACAGAACCACTGGGTGAGGACAATGTCCATCTTGGGAAGGTGGCAAAAATGTAAATTTTCCCCCAAAAAATCTCCAAATACTTTAGTGAAATATTAGGGGCCATATTTACTCCGGGGTACTAACCCACAAGCCACCTTCCAGCCAAGTCACGTAAATAGGCCATATGATAACTTCTGGCACTGTATGGAAACATATCGCACAGCACCGCTTAGTAAATATGGGCCTTCATTTTCCCCTAATTTTTCTGTGAATGTTTAATTGTGCTGAAAAATAAAAACAAGCACAAAAAAAGATTTTCACTGCTGTACCAAAATGTTAAAAAGATTAAGGTGCTTATTCTATAAATCAGCCACAATTGCCATTAAAGGCAATGGGGAATTTCTGGCAAAAACGGCCAGATTGGAAGCTTCACCTGATATAGAATAAGCCCCTAACATTTTCAATCATAAATAGCTGGATAACAAGAGAGATAGATAGATAGATAGATAGATAGATAGATAGATAGATAGATAGATAGATAGATAGATAGATAGATAGATAGATAGATAGATAGATAGGATAGATATATGCGCCAGCTCCATAGCATAATACTGTATGTATATAATAAAATTTATTTAAGAACAAGAGTGGCCGCCAGGACATGCACTCACTTCAATATTAAAAAAGCATTCATGGGAGACAATCTGCAAAACCGTCAGGAGCTGTGGGAGGGTCATACAGCCACACAATATTGCATAGGTGTATGTGGGTGGTGAGTAGCGGATACTTATCCGTAGGTGGATGGATGGTACATCAGAGAGTCTCCTCTGTAACTGCAGTGAAGGTAGTGAAGGTAGTGAAGCCCACAGATGATCTGTGCTCTGTCCTGCACTGTAGAGAAAGTGTCCAAGTATTTTGTACGCAGACCTCCACACTCTGTATCTGGTGCAGGAACACTGCCATAGCAGCCCGTCAGGAGCGCCTCACTTAGCTCTGCTCCACCCAGAAGTTACATACATACATTTTTTTTATTTTTAATAACCAAATAATTTGTAGTTATCCGCCTGTTGATTTAAACACCACGTCTGTCTTGCAGCAGATGTATAATTATCAGGATTGCATAAAAAGCACGTGATGTCTGGCTTTTATATGGTTACCCTGCAGTACAGAACCAACCTAGTGCCTCTGGGAGAGAAAACAGGCTGGAGGGAGTCTGGAAGAGTTGGTGGGAACATTGTAACATTAACGGCAACCACATTCCCTGCTGCAGTGCCAGTAACGCCCTATTGCGCAATTCAAGTGGTAGTGAAGGTGTTAAACCAATCAACAGGGCGAATGAAAAAAAAATCTCAATTAAGTTCTCAAAGCTTGTGCACTTTTAATAATGCATATTGATGTTGCACAAATGCATTAACTCCTCTGAATAAACACTGTTTTCTCCATGCTTCTTCTTTTAGTGCCAGATTTTTCTTTTAGGTTTTTTTTCCCACGCGCCTATATTTATTAGGGCACTTCTGTTTATTTTTTAACTGCACTGTAGCTCACACATAGTGATCCTAAATTTTAACCCCATAGGTACCGCATACATGTCACATCCCATACGATTAACGATCATTGGTTTTTTTTTTTGTTTGTTTGTTTTTACGCTTTTCTTTATGCCAGTGTTTTCAACAGGGGTTCTTAAGAATCCTTGGGTTCCCCGGGCATCCATAAAGGGTTGCCTGTAGTTTTCAGGTCATTTGAAAATTGTACCAAATACGGAAGAATTTACAATGCATCTGATCTCAGACGCGCTATTAGAGAGGGTCGGGGTTCCTTACAATGCACCTGATCTCAGACGCGCTATTAGAGAGGGTTGGGGTTCCTTACAATGCATCTGATCTCAGACGCGCTATTAGAGAGGGTCGGGGTTCCTTACAATGTATCTGATCTCAGGCGCATTATTAGAGAGGATTGGGGTTCCTTACAATGCATCTGATCTCAGACACGCTATTAGAGAGGGTTGGGGGTCCTTACAATGCATCTGATCTCAGACGCGCTATTAGAGAGGGTTGGGGTACTTCAGAATTTCACAATATAATTATAGGTTTCCTCAACCACAAAAAGGTTGAAAACCACTGCTCTATGCAGTGGAGGATATACAAGGGGGACACAGTATAACATTGGTAGTGTAGGACCTGCTGAGGGATGCCATTCTATATGATTATTAATTTATTATACTTTCATACAGTGCTGTGAGCATACACAGACCTTGGATAAGACATGCAGCCAAAGAGCTTACAATCTACTCTAGTATCTGAGGCACAGGACTGTGAAGTGAATTTCACTTCAGAGGCCAGTGACTTCAAGGGACAGTCCCACATTGCAAGTGTAAAAAAATATATAAGCACCGTATTATTGTAATCACCTTCCTTAGAATGATCCGCTCACTCATAAAATAGCAAAAATTAATTATTTGCATCCTGTTAATAATTAATATGTTTCTCTGTTCTCCTGGTTTATTAAATTCAAGCGTATCAGCTACTTCTGTTATTGGATTGACTAATGAGGACTTCATAAATATCATTCAAACAAAAGACAAGCCAAAGACAATATTGCACCTCAGGCTCATCACCAAAAGACATTAAATAAAGATTGTAAAAACAAAACAAAATCAAAGCATTTGTTAACTATGAAAAAGTTAAAAGGTTAAAACATTGTTGAAAGGATACTTGCAATTGTCAAATCAGCTCCATTTAACACGTGCCTGTCCTCAATTCACGGTCTTCGAATGGACTGCTCCTTTCACTTAGATTGTAAGCTCTTCAGAGCAGGGCCTCCCTTTTGACTTATGTTGTCATTTAACAGTTGTGTTTATTCCCATTGTTTGTACTTTATTTACCTTATATTGTAATTTTGTAAAGTGCCATGTACACTGTGGCGCTATTTTCTGGCTACTCAACTGTTTGAGTGCCTTAGTCGGCTATAAATTATAACTGCCATAGTGGGTTGAACAACTGGCTTCTGATTATCTCAAAATTGGGTAGTGCCTACCCAGGTTCATAAGTGCCTTAATGTCAAATCTACAGTAATCTCGCCTCCTAAACCCTGAGTCTCTGCCGAGACTTCTCATTCTAGTAATGTTCTCTGATTAGTTACCATTGCAAGAGCTGATGCTTTTCAGCAGTAGTACCCCAGCATTGCTTGGTGTCTGGTGTCTCCCCCATTCAGTGCATAAGTGATCCATTCAGCATTGAGGGGGTTAATGCTGGATTTAACCTTTTTCCTGTCTGCAATCCACTTTAAAGCAATGTTTTGGCACAAACACTTCTGGCATCACAAAAGAACATTTTGTTTTATTGCATTTACTTTACCATCTTCACCCTTCTCACTTTACTGTAACTCCTTGTAAAAGAGTCAAGATTGTTTAATTCTCACTTTATAATCGAATTCATTGTGGCTGCTGTTTCCTTTAGAACTCCTCCATCATTGCTACATAGAAGCCGCTGAAGCTTTCATCATTGTGTTCTAAATGCAGCACAGATTGCATTGAGGTTGTGCAGGGAACATGCAAAGTAAATAACAGTGAGCAAAGAAGCCCCAATGCACATTCAAGCTGCAGTTCAGGCAATATCCTGCATGTGTGTTTTTTTTTAATAAATCAGTTCTGTAGTAAGAAAAAATACTTTTAGCATTTTCTGTTTTTAAAAAAAAAACAACTTTGAAAGACCAATTTTCTTGTATTCTATTTTAACAAACATGCTTGTTCCTATAGCAACGATTTACATTCCCCATATTTAAAGATGTCGCCAAACTTTGCCGATCAATAGACGGAGAACAAATTGGCCGGCAGCTATGCAGTTTTTTTTAGGTAAGTAGAGATTGCCCACATGAAACTATTGAAGTTAAAAAATTTTTTTTAAAAAAAACAAAAAACGGGAGCCTGAACTGCAGCTTTAAATAGGACCAATTATATAGTACATTGCTACTGTATATGTTTTCTCTTCTCATACAGTAAGTATGGGTCATTTAATTGAACCGTTTGTTCCCCCCCCCCCCCAAAAAAAACCAACAACACATATCAAGCCTACAACTACGTCAAGATTAGAGATGCCCTAGCAACAGAGGGGTTAATTCTACCACCAACACTATATTGATTTTATAATAGGCACAGCAATACAGTACACAAATGGGGGGGGAAGAGGGGTGAGATGACATGTCACAAGTGTATTGCACCTGCTGCCGTGTTGCCGTGGGATTTACACAGCGCACCAGCGGGAGAAGCAGCCCTTGTTTTGAAACAGCCACGCGTAATTAGAGGCGGCGCAAATGTGCTACTTTTCCCCCCACGGGAGCGAGCCAGCAAGTGCAATACTGTTTGCTACATCTGTACACGGTCTGTGTCATTTCAACATCCAGGCTGTAGGGTTTCTTTTTTTTTTATTCATAGGCAGTCGGAATAAGGGACGTGTCCAGCCTAGCCCACACCCCAATAGGTCTGCCACCCCCTTACCCTAATATGCCAGCCTAACCTTTACCCCAGGGCTGGCCAACTCCAGTCCTCAAGGGCCACCAACAGGCCAGGTATTAGGGATATCCCTGCTTCAGCCCCGGTGGTGCAATCAGTGGCTCAGTTGTTGACTGAGCCACTTGGGCTGAAGCAGGGATATCCTTAAAAGCTGACCTGTTGGTGGCCTTTAATAATAATACAACTCAACCCCCATTATAACGCGGTTCTTGGGGTTCAAAGAATCACATCGCGCTATAAGCGGATCGCGGTAGAAATAATGTACAATTGTATGCATTGTACATTAAAGTATTAAGATACCAATAATTGTGTTGTAAAGTATTCATAAATACAAAAAATGTTAGCCACTCTTGCATCGCATTATAAGCGGATTCGCGTTGTGATGGATCGCATTATAACGGGGTTGAGCTGTATTTAATAATATTTGTAATAGCCATACAGTAAAAAAAATGCATTTTTAACCTATACTGTATGTAATATCTGTGCTGCGTCAAATACATTGTTAGGTTGCTATATGGCAACTCCTTTCTACACTGACAATATTAAAGGTACTTTTTAGGGTTTACACGAAGTTGAACTTGGCAGGCGATTTTGATGCACTTTTATATGATTTGGTAACGTACAGAACAGAAGCTGTTTTTTTTTTTTTTTTATAGCACATACCATTTCCCCAAAAATGAAAAACAAACAAAACATTTGGCACGGAGGGAGAAATTTGAGCCGAGTACATGGGAGCACACAAGCGCAATTGAAAGAAAGTTTAACATGTTCCAACTGTGTGCCAAAAAATGCCATTTGCAACTCTTAGTAACTAGGTCCCTTTGTTTATTCATTTAACTGTGATCGTGCCAGTCGCACAGACGGACACAGTCGCACAGACGGACAGTCGGCCTAATTTACTTCGGCTCGATCACCGTTTAATGAATAACCCCCTATGTATAAAAAGGCAATTTAAGAGAATTCCTTCCAAAACAACTGTGTGATACGTTATTGACGCAAAGCGCGGTAAAACAGTCACTTCAGTATTTCCTGGTGCACTTACTCCCATTGTGTATAAATAACAGGGATTATGGGGGTAGAAGAACAAGCATTGTAAGAACCAAGCATAGTGGGTTTGAAAATTGGATTTAAAGAAAAAGAGCAATATAAAGGAAAGGTAAAAGTAGGCGAAGGTATCTGTTGATATTATGTGGATGTAGATTTTGTATGTATGCCTTTATTTGTATTTTATAGCGCCATTAGTGTACATAGCGCGTCACAGCAGTAATACATGTGTCAATCATATAAATAACAAATAGTACAAATAACACATAATGGGAAGAAGCGCTTCAGACATAAAAGTAACATTTAGGAAAAGGAGTCCCTGCCCCAAAGAGCTTACAATCTAATTGGTTGGTAGGAAAAACGTACAGAGACAGGAGGAGGGCGTTCTGGTAAGTGCGTCTGCAGGGGTACAAGGTTTATGTAGGAGGTGTAAAGTATCAGCCATGGAGCTACCCATATGCTTCCTTAAGCATGTGTGTTTTAAGGTGGGTCTTAAAAGGTGGATAGTGAGGGTGCTGGACGGATATTCAGGGGAAGGGCATTCCAGAGGTGTGGGGCATTTTAACCATTTTACTGTGGTTACATGGGAGTCAGACAGGGATAATATTTTGTAAGCACAACTTTTTTATAGTACCACTTAGATTATAAACTGTCCGGGGCAGGGATTTCCTTTCCTATTGTCTGATCTTGTGTGTTGCACTTATTGTACTATAATTCCCTGTACTGTACTGTCTCTCTTGTAAAGCGCAGAGTACAGCTGTATGCACTATATAAATAAAGACATACATGCATAATACCCACTGCTGTCCCGAGCTGCTGACCCTGCTAATGCCAGCACCTGATGCTCACAATCACACACTGGTACAGTTTAACACACACAACTGGTTCTCAGAAGATGTACGCCTCTGCTTTATAACTTATATGGGTGCTGCGTCGATGGAGCTGTATGAAACATTTGTGTATCATAAACCACTGGTTAATTTTGAACATTCGCAAAAATGGCAAAAATCTCTAGTTGCCAATATTTAAGGATGATCCTTTTGGGGCAAATTAGCAAGATTTCAGGATTTTCACAAGACTATTGGCGAAACTCATTAAATACTGCGAATGGTCTGAGAAGTTAAAAAAAAAGTGATGTTTTTTGCGACTGTGGAATAATTTGTTTTTAACATGAATTATTGAACAGGTACCAGTGGTCACATCAATAGCTGGAATATATATATATATATATATATATATATATATATATATATATATATATATATATATATATATATATATATATATATATATATATATTCCAACAATGTTATTTTAGTGTTGCAGATTGCTGAATCTACTGCAGTATCACAACTCAATTTCTGCAGTTAGAGCTAGGATTGCAAAAGAATGTTAAATGGCCTTTGTTGGCTCCCCAATGGGAAAATGTCACCACACATTTAGCTCTGTCCCACCTCCCCCACCAATTCCATTACAAGATTCCAATCCTTGTGACACCTGCTGCCTCTCACTTACCAATTCCGTTCAGTTTTTGGGGAAAATCAGTTTGGACAGAAGCTATACATCCAGCATTATTTGAGCCTGCCCTGTGAAACTGCAGATCATGAAACATTCCCAGAGAGTGCATGGGAGATTTAAAAAAACAATATATATATATATATATATATATATATATATATATATATATATATATATATATATATATATATATATATATATATATATATATATATATATATATATATATATATATATATATATATATATATTATGGGACAGCTGCTGTGTGTAAAACGGTGATGTTCCATTTAGGATTCAGACGATAATACTAATAAGGTATAGAGACTTAGAGCAAGTAAGCAAGAAGGTCTTGAATATAAAGTCTAGTTCAGCACTGATGTGCTTGAAACAGGTTGCATGAAGCTTTGGGGTTTAAGAATTATCATTATATACACACACACACAATCATTCACATACAATGCAGGAGTCAAACAAAAGTCCGGAAGGGGGGGGGGGGGGATCATTAAAATACCTACTTGATCCTTGTGATCCACAAGCTGGAAGGGATGAGCTGGGATCAGATGCTTCCAAGTGATGTGCAGGGTGATAGCAGCACGAGATGTTACCTAGCACAGCAATGTAATGTAATTCAAGTGAATCCTCAGTCACATCCTCTCCTATAACACTGCAGTCAGCCAGCAGAGGGGCTCTGGTGTGGGTTGCCCGAGAGACTCAGCAGCTTATTAACCACGTTCCCCTCTAACCAGGGGGGACGGCGCAGAGAGAGGGAGCTGCATGTATGTGCCCTCCTGCAGGAGAGTCTGAGTGGGCATCTTCTTCTCCCCTTCACGTTTTAAGGGCAGCCGGTCTCCTGCGGCTGGTAATGAATGCAGATCTCATGCCTCACTCTTACAGCACAGATGGGCTGGTCCTGTATTAGGTGATTAAGTTTCACTCCCTAAGCATTCTGGGGATTGTAGTCCTAGGCATGGTTTACAGGTAAGCACAGTGGGAAGCGACAGCTGCCTGGGTGCTGGGAACACCTTGATCTTGAAACACCTTCACCTGGACCGAAAAACACGGATCCTTTATATTAATAAACTTCCTGTTTTACAAAATCTGAATTGTATCTGCACCATATCCTATAATAGCGGGGGAGCACACTTTTTGTGCTGCGCCCCCTTGTCTTCCCTGCTGCGTCACCTGCACCCCCACCCTACTTTAGAGCTGCGTCAAATGATGCTGCGGGGTCATGTCACGTCACGTGACCCGCAGCATCATTTGACGCGTGTGACGTCACGCGGTGTCGTTTGACGCCGCGTTGCCATGGTGACGCGTCACAGAGCGGCTGAATCTGGGTAAGTAAAGTGTTGCAGAGGCCTCACGCCTCCCCTGGCATTTAATTTAAATGCCATGGGGAAGATTGTGGGGGCCCCTGCAACGGCCCGCGCCCCCCCCCAGCAAAATCTCCTGCCCCCCAGTTTGCGCCCCCCTGTCCTATAAGTTTCCTTGCAGGTACTGTATATGCAGTTTGAAGCTGTGGAAAATGTTATCAGGACCAGCTTTGTTATCTTTATGCCCTTGGAGGTTATTTCATAGGCTGGGATGTATCCAGCTTCACATATTTCTGAATTTCATTATTCTTGGATTTTTGCTGCCTCACCCCTGGCTTTGTTACAATTATTGAAAATACAACTTTTTTTTTTTTTACTTGTAATTTACAGCATAAATTGTTGGTTGCCCACACATAACCCCTTCAGTGCCGGTCGTACTGCAACGCATTTGCACTGTAATTTGCTGATTATCCACACTTAATGTAAAATGTTGCAAGGCCCCTACAGCACTGAAGGTGTTAATGCAGACTAACTGCAGCAATGCACTGACTGGCAGTAAAGGGGTTAAAAATGTACTCTATTTGCTCCATAATCATTATAGTGTAACAGTCATTATAGTAACTGATTTATTTCAATGCAAGAGTTTTGTGGAAGGTAATGAAAAAGCTCAAAGTCTAAGAGCAACAGGTGGGAAATATGAAGCCTAAGGCCCACGTCCATGGTGAGCGCGACAGCGCACACGGCGCAATCAAAGTGCCGGGCAGGCCATAGAAGCGCCGGCGCTCGAGATCCACGAGCAGACAAATGTGTTTCTGTCGCACGACGGCCGGGTCACGTGAGCGGTTCACCCAATGAGGGCGATCCCGCTCTGTGATGTCACGGCCACGCCTCTGACACGCCTCCCCGTCGCGTTCAGCCCCTAGGCCACAAATCACTCGAGCCACACACATACAGTCGCTCGCTCCCCATGGACGCAGCCTTATCTGTCCTTGAAGCCTCACTCCCATTTATTTTGATTATTTTCTAATGCTACTCAGCAAGGAAACTCCGTACTAGAGCGTGTATATTTCACATGTAGATCCCAATTTGTGGGAAATTGGGAAGGACACCCATCCCAGACCTATGACCGGGACCTACCAAAAACATGTAGGGGACCAACAAGGGGTGGGAAACACGAATGGGAGCAGGAAAGCTGCCAGCGTATTAGGGTCTGTTTGCAATGTTTTGTTTAAAAATCAAGTTTTTTTTTAATGCCTTTCTGAATGGAAGTAAAGCTTCCCGATTTATTAAAGCAGCAGGGAGCTTATTCCAAAGTCTTGGGGCGGTTCTTCAAAAATCTCTCCCACCAGCTTTATTGACTTTAAACCGAGGCTCAATTTAGTTGAGGGGCGATTGCAGATCTAAGGGCCCATTTGGGGGTGTTACTGATTTAGGCAGGGGTCATCTTTGCTAGACTACTTCCAATGTCATAATATAATAATACAAATGTGGAATTAATACCTGGCGCATTTGTATTATTATATTGTTTTTAGGGTTCACTTGAGATTGCACCCTTAGTAGAATCACCAGGCAGCTTTAGCACACGATTTTATGCACTGCACATATAAACTATTGGTCTAGCGCTAGTTTAGTAATCCTTTGTTAACACTTTACTTCCAATGTCAGCAGCCTTGGGCCCAGATTCACCCACCTACCTCTACTCATCCCCTTCGGGATTTTTCTCTCACTTTGAATCCTGGTTCTCATTCTCTCTCTCCTCGGACAGTGACTACCTAGACCCGTTTTTAACTAACCTTTTCGCTCTCTGACTTCTCCACTTCCTCTCGTTCGCCATCATCTTCTTTTATTTTTGCTCTATCACTTCTCCGCTTCTCCCCCTCCATTTAACCCTCGTTTATGCAGAAACCTGCGTTCCATTAGCCTCCCGACTTGACTCCACTTTGCGCGGCTCCCTCTACTCTCTCAGCCCCACTACATACTCTGACAACCTGGTCAGAAACTACAACTCTGTCATATACTCCTCTCTTGATCTACATGCCCCTCCTCTTTTTCTCTCCCGCTCTCACCCTTCTAACCCCAGACCCTGGCTAAACTGCCACACACGTATGCTTCCCTCCTACACTCGTTCCTCTGAACGCCTCAGGAGGAAATCTCATACTCTCTCAGACTTCCTTCACTACAAATTTATCCTATCCTCTCTCAATTCTGCCCTCTCCCAGATTAAACAAACCTACTTTTCGTCACTAATCAACACTCGCAAGTCTAGCCCATGCAGACTTTTCTGTCTTTGACTCTACTCAGACCACCATCTGTTACCTGTCTTTCTTCCTCTATTTCATTTCAGGATTTTGCTGACTATTTCAAGACTAAGGTGGATTCTATTTGCCAAGATGCCCCCTGTGTGATTACTGATATCTTCTCCCTCTACCACCTGTCCTCTTGACCCCATTCCCTCAAATCTCTTGCTCCTACTCTAATCACCACACTTACATATATGTTCAACTCCTCCCCCTTCTCTGGTACATTTCCCATCTCCTTCAAGAATGCAACAGTTAGACTTTTACTCAAAAAAAACCTGTCTCTCTAATTATTGCCCTGTTTCCCTCCTGCTTTTTGCTTCTAAACTCGTTGAAGGCCTTGTGTTCTCTCGCTTGTTCCATTTTCTCACCACCTACTCTCTCCTAGACCCTCTACAATCTGGCTACCGCACTGGTCACTCCACTGAAACAGCCCTCACTAAAATAACTAATCACCTCCATGTTGCAAAAGACAAAAGTCATTACACTTTGTTGCTCATTTTACTCTAACTCTCTGCAGCCATTGGCTACTCTAGGTAGCCATAACAAAGCTTTATCCTGGATTTCCTCTTAACTTTCCCATCATACTTTGTGTCTTGTTTGCTAACACCGCCTACTCCTCCTCTGTCAACCTCTCTGTGGGGGTACCCCAGGGCTCTGTCCTGGGACCTCTTCTCTTTTCCCACACAGAGGCCTTATCACATCTCTAGGTTTAAAATATCACCTCTATGCTGATGATGCACAAATGTACCTTTCTACCCCTAACCTTGCACCTGCTGTACAGAGCAAAGTCTCTGAATGTCTTTCTGCTAGATTAACCTGGATGGCTCTCCGCCAACTCAAATTTAACATGTTCAAGACGGAGCGCCTCATACTTCCTTCCAAGCCTGACCCTACTGCCCCCTTCTACATTACTGTTGGTAGTACTCTCATACACCCAGTATCACAAGCATGCTGCCTAGGGGTCACACTTGACTCTTCACTCACATTCTCCTCTCATATTCACAATGAAGCCTTTTACCTCCGTAACATTGCGAAGGTATGCAATTTCTTCTGTCTCTCTACTGCTAAAACTCGAATTCAGGCCCTCAATCTCTCCCGTCTTGACTATTGTAACCTTCTACTGACCGGCTTTCCTGTCTCTCACCTGTCTCACATACAATCTATCCTTAAGGCCGAGTCCATTGAAGGACAGGCCGCGCTGAGCCGTGCGGACGCTCCGCGCTGAGCCCCTGCATCCTCAATGAGGATGCCTTGAGAGGGGGCTCACGCGAGCGTCCGCAGGCGTGCTGAGGCGCTGGATTTTTCAGCCGACAGCTAAACTGTTTTTCAGAGCGCTGTCGGCTGAAAACATCCAATCAGCGCAGAGCAGTGTCAACGTCACGGCGCCATGACGCTGACGTCGGTGCGTCGCGGGCGATTGGCCCAGCGACGTCACTGCCCCGCCTCCCTCAGTCTCCCCCCGCCTCCGATCGCGCCCGCTGGCTCGCCTGCATGGGCATGAAATCGCGCAGATTTCAGCAGGCGAGCCTCAGCGTCAGTGCGGTCCAGCCCTGCTTCCCCTTCTATGGCCCCAGCCTAACGCTGCTGCTAGAATCACTGTACTCTCTCCTACAGTAAATCTGTCTCAGCTTCTCTCCTGCTGAAATCCTTCTCCTGAATTCCTATCAAATCCTGTATTACTTACAAAATTCTCCTAATCTCTTTTAAGGCTTTACACTCTTCTGCCCCTTCTTACATCTCAGCCCTAATTTCTCGTTATACACCTGCCAGACTCTTGTGTTCTGCTCAAAGATGTCTTCTGTCTGCCCCTTTTGTATCTAAAGTCCTCTCCCGCCTTAAACCTTCCTTACTCACTGCCTCACACCTCTGAAATGTCCTTCCCCTCAATATCCGACTAACAACCTCTCTCTCCACCTTTAAGGCCTATCTAAAAACACACCTCTTTAACGTAGCATATGGGTAGCACCGGTGGCTGATATTATTCATCTCGAATACACTGACCTTGACCCCTTGCAGACGCACTTACCATAACACCCACCTGCTGTCTCTGTAAGTTCTCACTACTTAGATTGTAAGCTCTTCGGGGCAGAGACTCCTTTCCTATTGTTACTGTCATGTCTTAAGAGCTTATTCCCATTATGTGTTATTTTATTATGTCACATGTATAGCTGCTGTGAAGCGCTATGTGCATAAATGGTGCTATATAAATAAAGATATACATACATAAATGCATGGGTATAGGTGAATTTACCACAAGGCTGACTAGGCTATAGCCTCGGGAGACAATCTTTGTGTGTGTTTCTTGAGAGGAGCTCTTACCTTCCCCCGAAGCAGCCCCCCTCCTGCAGCATTGTGTTGTCATGGCAACCCGACACCAAATGCCGCCGCAACGTCACATGGCGACGTGTTGCCACGTCAGTGACATCATGACGCCTCTACGTTTATAAATGTGGGTCTTGGAATGTTCCGGACTGTTGACAGTAGCCCATACGTACCAGCTGCACGTGCACACCTTGTTCCAGCCAAAGTAACTGTTTCCAGTGTGCGGCTCCTTCTTGATCAAGAACACCTTGGATCACAGGAATGTTTCCAGTATCACCATATGTAAATAAGGGGGAGTCATGGGATCATCAAGACGTCTTCATCACAAGTCACATCCTGGGCACACCTTGGAGAGGAGTCAGACAGGGGGCAGTGTGTGCTTCAGCAGCATGCACTTCAAAAGGGAGTTGCATATTAAAAGGGTGTCTCCCTTTCTATATACTGTACTTCCTTATTTAATAGGGTAAGACTCTAATATACATTTATTTATGGCAGTTCAACCAACTTCCCAATATGCAAGTATATTCATGCGTGGTGCTATAGACTGTTAACAGAACAATATGTATAAGTAATGACGGTTATTCCTGTGTGATGCCTGGAGTATATAACTTGAAATGAGGTAGGGTACTGGGTGTGGTATCCTGGTTTTGTAAACCAGCAGAGGCGGCACTCAATAAATCCAGGAACCAAAATGCTGTATGTCACCCCAATTGAATACCCAAATTCCTTATAATAACAATAAACATGCTGCAGCGTCCATATTGATCCAGGTTCCAGGCAATCTTGGTGCGCCTCTGTCCGTGTAGATAGAAATGCAAATTTCTTATTTGAACTTCCCAATATAGCTGAATGTTACAGGGAATCATAGCACCTTTTGTACCCTTTGCTTTAACATTGTGCATTCATGCCCAGCTTCTGTGAAATATTAATAGGCAACAGAATGGAACAATGACGGCCCAGAGCAATCAAAGTTTGTAGATATTTAAAAAATCTTTATACCCCAGAGCCAGCACTAAACCATCACTTTTGTTCACTTATTATTACTGTATATTTAAAAAAAAAAAAAATACTTTTTTGCATCCCTCTTTAATCCAATCGTTGATTGCGCCCAAAATGCCAACATTTAATACAAAATTCAACGGAAGACGGGCTCAACGAGTGAATTTTTCCAAACGTCTTATCTACTTTTGGCATACTTAGATTGTAAGCTCTTCGGGGCAGGGACTCTTAATCTATTATTTTATGTCTCAAGCGCTTATTCCCGTTGTATTATAATATTATGTCACATGTATGGTAAGGCGCTATGTACCTGGATGGTGCTATGCAAATAAAAATACATACATTTGAGGCTAATACGGGATAAAATGATCATGCTAAGAACACACAATAATGGAGGTAAACCGTGGATTGCAAACTATGTCATTTGAAAAGTGCATGATAACATACACCACCGGACATGTAAGACTTGTCTGGGCTTCGTACCCGAGCGGAACTGTTTGGCCTGGGAAAGATTCAAGCTCTGCTAGTGTGGACAGCACATGCTGTTACAATTAGTGGGTGGAGGAACATTCTGTTGCTATTAGAATGAGATAACACAGGCAAAACACACCCCACAGCTGTTCCACATTCCTCACATAGCTTTGTACTGTTCGTATCAGCCACTGTAGTATCAAACCCGTAACACATTCTGGCTGTGAGCAAGCAAATGAGCATGTGATGATACTGTATGTGTTGCAGCTCAAAGTGCAAAGTCAACATATATAACTTAAAGCAGCAATGCCTTCTACGAATTCTTTTCTTTTTATGCGATCTGAACTTGGGGATCCCCGAAGCTGAACGGTGCTATTTGTAGCCACATGGACCCCTTGGTTCCCAAGATATGTATCTTTGATTTGATTTGACGTGCTCCCTTTTGGGAAATCAATATGGCAGCTATCCAAGCCGAGCTCCCACTGGGCCAATCGGAAGCTATGATGTCATCAGAGCAGAACATTGCGGCTGCCGATTACATGACCCGGTGATCATCTTTGATTTTAGCTACCTGTAACAAGGTAAATATCTTGGGAACCCAGGCATCGCCGGAGCTAAGAATATCATGGTTCAGCCAAAAGGGACAACTAGATCAAATTCTGTAAAAATAATAATATCCAAAAAGGAGTATTGTTTCAAGCTTCTTATCCTTACTGGTTTAGTTGTTCAATAATTTGTGTACAGTGTAGGTGGCAGCAGGTTGTAAAGCAGATACTGTACATACTGTAGTGATGGATTGTAGCCATGTTGTACCCTACACAAACTTATTGGCATATTGATTTTTCATCATTTAGAGCCAATCGCCCTTCTTTCCAATATCATTCGCTTGAAATACTTCAATGGATCTTCTTATAACTAATCTAAAAACAAAATGTTGCTTTTTGGTACTCAATCCACGTTGCACTCATGTGAATCCAAAGGCGCTCACATCTCTCCATTTTTATAGTGTCAATGACCCAATCAATTCTACGTACATTTGCTTCTGCCTAAACATGTCCCCACTAATCAACTAAATGTCACATGGGAGCAAATGATTGCGGCCAGCGCAGCCCATTCTCGCCATATTAATCACAGAGAGATCGGAGAGAGAACAGCTTTGGCATTATTAACTGGTAGAGCGGCGCATGTCCTCAACTCTTCACCCTGTCCATTTTAATAGCATTGATAAGTTAATTGACTTGACATCTGCTGACCTTTGCTTTGTGTTTGTCAGGGTCCCGTGGTAATTAAAACACATTTTGACTTTTAACAAATTGAACCCGCAGAAGGCAGCGGAAATAAAAAGCAAGTTATTATATGTAGGTAGACATTCATAACAAGCATAATAATTTATAATGATAAATAGTCTCCTATTACATATCTGTACAGCACGGTTAATCCAAGAAAACACACTTTATGACATCATAAAGAACCTGTGTATCCTAAGGCAGCATTGCTAAGCTGCCCATTTAACAGCAATATGCAAGTAATTGTAAGGAGGATAAGAAGGTGTCTATATACTTAAATTGCATGCTGTGGTTAATAGCACAACTGAATATCACGTTTAATTTATTCTTTTTAATTAAAGAGCAGAATTCAAAGCAATCTCCCAGGTAAGAATGTTGTAAATCAGATTGCTGATATGTTCAGTTGTCTACCATCTGCTTTATTTATCCCCTGTGCATCCTATTATCCTATCTCTGACCTATTATGGTGCACTTTTATCAAGTGTCGGTATCGGTTATCGCACCTGTTCAGGCGTTAACACCCATTGACTTCAAACACATATGTACTCTTTTGTCATGCCATGTTATTGTCCTCCCACATTGTACTGCCCTACGAAATAGGTTGGCGCCATAGACATAAAAGATAATGCTATGTATTGCAGGTAGCTTCTCTTTCATTGGGCTATTAGTTAGTCTGTGAGAGAGAAGTCACTAAAAGGGCACCCATACGCTTGGCATTTTCCGTGGCATTTGTCCAGCGCTATCTCCTATCAGTATTATCGCTGTTGTGTGAGACACCGTGCCAGGTGCTTATTAATTATATGCAGAACATGAAGTGAAAAGCAAACATCAAGGAATACAACAAAGGGTCAAACAGCACCTGTATCAAAAGAATGATTGGTTGCAGCTCTTTACAACAGCGGTGCACAAGACAAAGGACCCCTCCTAGGGTACAAATAATAATTGTTAAAAATGTGCGGGGGTTCCCAGCACTCAAAAATCACAGTAAGCAAATATCTTCAATCAATAATGTGACATATTGTAATATTCAGCAAAACATAAAGGCCAGATGATGTGAGTCAAGTGATCAGAAGAACAGCCGCCCCTTTCAGGAGCAGAACTCACCAGCCAAAAAGTAAGGTTAAAAACTCTATATTTAGGCTACATAAAAAAAGATACAGCATCCACCAACAAAAAGAATCCACATCAGATGATGTGACCCAAGAGATTGTCACACAAGCGTACAGGTCTACCACTTACTCTGGTCTAAAACAAGGTATGTCATGTTACCTGAATTGATATCCTAGAATAGACACAAATGTAATATGGACATACAGTCGCAAAATAAGGTGCAAAAAATTGGACGGAATCAATTAAATAATGACCCCAAAAAAGTGAGTATAGAGTCATGTTTTACTACACAGTGCCTTCCTTATACATGCCAGAATTGCCCTACACTGCATATTGTGACAGAGTCACTGACTCAGTAAGCTGGAATGGAGGATGTGTTACTTTCCAGCACTAAACCAGTTAACCAACAGTTGGAGATCTGCATACACCTGCAGCCTAATTAAGCAGGAGGCCTGAGAGACTGCAGGTTTAAAAAGCAGGAAGTTGGTTACAGAAGGTGAGCTTGTTTTTCCACGTGAGGGTGGAGAGAACTCTCCTGGCTAGGAAGCCGTAGCTGCTGCTGCTCTGGTCCCCCAGTCCTGCGAGGAGCTTTGCTGCTGGGACCAGCTGGGACCCCAACCCAGGATAAAGATAAACATTGCTGCGAGGCTGGACACAGCCTGCTCCCTGGAACCGTGTTCCTGTTTGCTACTGGAGCTGCAACAGATAAGACTTTATTATTACACTTATTGGTTATACTTTGTGTTGCATATGTTTAGGGCATAACCAGATTAGCTGGCTGTCCTGTTAGTAAGGGCTCAAGAAGTGAGTTAGTTTCCCTAACGGGAATAGGCTTTCATTTCTAGAAAGTAGTTTTTAAAGGGACAGTGCACCCGTATTTTATTTTGGTTGTGGCTAATAAACCACTATAGTTGAACGTTTCCCACCATGTCTAGCGTCTTACTGACCCCGCCGCGAGGCCGTCCTGCCACAGGTGGTGTCAGAAGTGGGATGCTACGCCTCTGGTGGTCAGTAGATGAAGATGTGTTGGGACACTGAAGCGAAAAAAAAAAAAATGATTTTTGCTGAAGCATGGAAGTTACAGCTAGCAAGCGCTGAGTGTAAATTTTGCCCCGTCGGGTATGAAAGGATTGCTGTGTAAAGCTAATGCCTTTTGCTGAAGCGAGTGAATTTGCAGCTAGCAAGTGCTGTGTGTAAATTTACCCTGTCTGGTATAAAAGAAAGTGAAAATGGATTTTGGCAAAGATGTTGCCCTAAGAAGAACCCAGAAGGTTCAATGATTGTAAAGCCCATATAACTTACGTGTGTTGTGCAAAGTCTGCCTCGTCGGGTGTGAAGGAAAAAAAAACGGCGATTTAAAATGGCCGCCGTCAAGTGTAAGTTTTTTGCAATGTACATAACCATACAAAACAGTGTCCCTTCAGGCCATATGATGAATACGATGACAACGCATATGTGGCCCCAAGAAGAGAGACGTACCCACAGATGAAAGCTGCAAACGTGACCAGTGTGTGTGTGCCCAGTACCACTGATGTCTCTGGAACTAATAAAACAAAGAGAAAGAACAAAAATATTTTTCAAGTCACCGAGGAAGTGACCGAACCACTTGAGCCTGCGATACCAGGACAACAGGCGTCGGCAAGCCACCGAGATGTGCTGCAGACCGGAGTGATGGGCAGAATTGTCACAGGAACGGTGGCAAAGGAAGAGGAGCAAAGGGAAGCTGAATCCTTGATCCAGGGAAAAGAGGCCTTAATATCTGCATTCCAAACTGCCTAGCGTGATTACGATGTCTTGCAGGAGCAATTGAATAGGGAGCGAAAAGAGAACGCCGAGGTACAGAGGTGTATACTCCCAGCTATACAAGAGTATGCGGCTTTAAAGAAAACAGAGCGTCTCTTGCGGAGTGAGTTGGAGGAGCTGACGACAAGTTTGGATAAGGCCAACACCGCAATTGCTAACATGGAATCAGAGAGAACAAGTCCTGACTGGAGACTGTGCTATCAAATGTCCCAGAGAGATGTGCAAAACTTCATCAAAGACTTAGGCCCGGGCCATAGAGGGGGGGAGCCGTGCTGCACCGCGCTGACGCTGAGGCTCGCCTGCAGAAGCTGTGCGATTCCATGCACATACAGGCGAGCCAGCGTCCGCGATCGGAGGTGGGGGGAGACTGAGGGAGGCGGGGCAGTGACGTTGACGCAGCCCCGCTCTCATTGGAGGTTTTCAGCCGACAGCGCGCTGAAAAACAGCTTGGCGCTCGGCTGAAAACTCCAAAGCCTGAGCACGCCTGCGGACGCTCGCGCGAGCCCCCTCTCAAGGCATCCTCATTGAGGATGAACAGAGGAGAACCTTCTAACCAAAATTTATAACGGGGGGGGGGGGGGCAGCCGAATCCAAAAGGAAGAATCACTTCCACAAAACTGAAATGAGAAAGAAAAGAAAAAGCGCACCCCCTAGTGCATTATCTTCACGGTAGGGGAGATAATAAATTTAATATTATAGAAGTGGAAGGCAATGCACACTTTCAGAAAATATAAAAACAACATTCACATAAAGGTATCTTTAGGAGCCTGAAATCACCAGCCGGTGATGGAATAAGGGGACACACCCAACTCACTGCGACCCCACTAGGCAAGATTAGGGGTATTAGGGTAAGGGGAAAGGTTAGGGGATTACTTTGGCAATGAAATAGCCGATGTTGAGATATCCCTGCAGTGAGGTGAGTGGCGGCTAAACTCCGGCGGCAATTTGATTACGGAAAACCGACCATGTCTAAATGTCCTAGACCCCACATCTGTGCAAATAAAAATGCATTTTCCAGTGATTTGCCATATCCTCGGTTACATCATCTCTTAGAATGTGATTACTTCATCAGCATCAAAGTTCTGAAGTTATGTTTCAAACGGTCCCAGAATTCCATGATCTGGCTGCTGCTCATCACAACAAGAATAGCAGGACAGCAAGCTGGACCCTCCTTGGCCGCAGTTTGTTAATACTGTATCTTGTCTTAGGGAGGTTCTCAGGAGGTCTCACTGCTGGAACAACCAATATCCTTCCCACAGAACACGTGTTTCAGCCTGAGATTGTGTACATTGGTCATCTCAACTATACGGTATGGAAGTTTTTTAAAGAGTCATTAATATTCAATATTTGGGAAAATAATAATATGTAACCATGTATCCTTTTGTGTAATCTTTGGGGTATTGGTTCTTTAGGTTATATTCATTTATTCCAGGACTTCTTGTCTGAAATTGAGTTGAAATAGCTGTTATAGCTCACAATATTATGGGGCTGATGCTATATGTGCTAAAGTCGACATTTTTGGCTGAAGTCAATGGGGAATTTTGCCTGAAAACGACTCGCTTCGCCGCATATAGAATCAGCCCCTTCGTGTGGGTTTGTGGGAAAAGTGTAATGAACCCAAATGACCATTCTCGCATTACCAAGTGGTAACTGTACAACAGGAATCCTAGCTGACACATTGCCCGTTGGAACATTACAAACATGAACAGACATTAGAAAAATAATCATATACATACTGTGCATAGCATCAAATACAAAAAGTAACACAATGTACCAACAACTTTTACTTCTTTCTAAATATATCTGCTATAAATCATAATTATGTTTTTCAGGACACTTGACATATTTAAAAATGGTGTTGTCAGATGCTGAAATCCTCCATGATGTAACAGCTTACGTGAACAATCTGCGACAAAGCATGAAAACTCTGTCTGATGAGATCTCTAAGACTAGAGAAGCATCGGAAACTCAGCAGAAGGAACTACAGGTGTTTCTATATGGGCATCCATTTCAGATGAGGCAGACATGCTCTGAGGATGTCAATATATCCGAAATCAATATGGAGATTACATCTATGACCTCAAAATGCAGCAAGAGATCAGAGAAGAAAACAAAGGTGTCATTTTGGAGATGTTTCGTTCCCTGCACAGCGAAAAAACAGAAAAAGAGGAAATGTTAGAAATTGTATCATCAGAATCAAAGCCATATTATATTTTCTCTTTGCAATTCTGCTTTTTATTTGTATATAGTTCTAACA
This sequence comes from Ascaphus truei, assembly GCF_040206685.1. Taxonomy (NCBI): domain Eukaryota; kingdom Metazoa; phylum Chordata; class Amphibia; order Anura; family Ascaphidae; genus Ascaphus; species Ascaphus truei. The sequence continues at coordinate 14,368,634 of NC_134503.1, forward strand.
TATGTTGTAGTCATAATTCATTTAAATAAAAGGTTTTGCTATATTTGCTTCAATGATTATTGTGTTAAACATAATTTGGGGATTTGGGGGATTCAGTTCTGGGATCTGTCCTCTTCTCTTATATTCGGTCTCTCTGTCTCTCACTCCCTTTCTGTAACCTTAACATTTCGTGTGGTTTTAAGTATGACTAGGGTGACCAGATGTCCAGGTTTAGCCGGGACAGTCCCGTTTTTTTAATGTGTGTCCCGGCTGCCAGACATTCTTTAAAATGTCCCGTTTTTTTGTGACTGTCCCACTTTTGACCTTCAGAGCAGGGGGGGCAGCAGAGAGCAGAGAATGAAGAGCGCAGAGAGGAGAGCGGAGGCTGGGACTGAGCTGCAGAGGGTGGGGGCGGGGTTAGGTTTGGCGGAGCCCCAGCAGTGAGACCTGGAAGTGAGGTGTCTGCTGCCAGGGCTTAAGATGGCAAGGTAGAGTCCAGAATGGGGACACACACAAAAGAAAGAGACAGCACGGGGGGAGAGAGGCACAGCATGGGGGGACATAGAGAGACACAGCATGGCATGTGGAGAGAGACACAGTATTGGGACAGAGAGAGAGAGAGAGAGAAACGCAGCATAGGGAGAGAGAGACACAGCATAGAGAGAGAGAGAGGAGAGAGAGAGAGAGAAACAGCATGGGGGAGAGAGAAACACAGCAAAGGAAGTGAGACAGCATAGGGGGGGAGAGAGAGAGAGAGAGAAACACAGCATGGGAGAGGGAGAGACAAAGCATGGGGGGAGAGAGAAACAACAGGGGGGAGAGAGACACACACACAGCATGGGGGAGAAAGAGCACACAGAGAATGGGGGAGAGAAACAGACACAGCATGGGGGGAGAGAAAGAGAGAGACAGCATCATGGTAGAGAAAGAGAGAGACGCAGCATGGGGGGAGAGAGACACACCGCATGGGGGAGAGAGAGACACATACACACACACACACAGAGAATAGGGGAGAGAAAGAGAGAGAGACACAGCAAGGGGGAGAGACAGAGAGACACAGCATGGGGAGAAAGAGACACAGCTTTGGGGGAAAGAGACACTGCATGATGGAGAGAGAGACACACACAGAGAATGGGGAGAGAAAGAGAGAGACAGCATGAGGGGAGAGAAAGCGAGAGACACAGCATGGGGGGAGAGAAAGAGAGGCACAGTATGGGAGAGAGAGAAACACACAGAGAATGGGGGAGAAAGAGAGACACAGCATGGGAAGAGAGAGACAGAGAATGTGGGAGAGAAAGAGAGACATCATGGGGGGAGAGAAAGAGAGACACAGCATGGGGGGAGAGAAATAGAGACACAGCATGGGGGGAGAGAGAAACAGCATGGGGAGAGAGAGACAGCATGGGGGAGAGAGAGAGACACACACACACAGAATCGGGGAGAGAAAGAGAGAGAGACAGCATGGGGGAGAAAGAAACACAGCTTTGGGGGAAAGAGACACTGCATGATGGAGAGAGAGACACAGAGAATGGGGAGAGAAAGAGAGACAGCATGGGGGGAGAGAAAGCGACAGACACAGCATGGGGGGGGGGGAGAAAGAGAGGCACAGTATGGGAGAGAGAGAAACACAGAAAATGGGGGAGGGAGACACAGCATGGGAAGAGAGACCGAGAATGTGGGAGAGAAAGAGAGAGACAGCATGGGGGAGAGAAAGAGAGAGACACCGCATGGGGGGGGGAGAGAAATAGAGACACAGCATGGGGGAGAGAGAGAGACATAGCATGGGGAGAGAGAGACATCATGGGTATAGAGAGAGGGACACAGAGAATGGGGGAGAGAAAGGGAGAGACACAGCATGGGAAGAGATAGTCACAGCATGGGGAGAGAGTGAGACACCCACAAAGCATGGGGAGAGAGACACAGAGAATGGGGGAGAGAGACACACACACACAGAATGGGGGGGAGAGAGAGACACACGGAGAATGGGGGAGAGAGACACACACAGAATGGGGGGAGTCACGGCATGGGGGGTAGAGAGAGAGACACATACAGCATGGGGAGAGAGACAGCATGGGGGAGAGAGACACACACAGAGAATGGGGGAGAGTGAGACACACAGAGAATGGGTGGGAGAGAGACACACAAAGAATGTGGGAGAGAGAGACATACAGAGAGAGAGCATGGAGGGATGCGGGGGAGAGAGAGCATTGAGGGATGGGAGAAGGAGAATGGAGGGATGGGGGGGTGGAGAGAATGGAGTGATGGGGGAGAGCAGATGGAGGGGTGGAGGGGAGAGAGAATGGAGGGATGTGGGGGAGAGAGAATGATGGATGGGGGGAGAGAGAGAATGGAGGGATGGAGGGGAGAGAGAGAATGGAGGGATGAGGGGAGAGAGAGAATGGAGGGATGGAGGGGAGAGAGAGAATGGAGGGATGGGGGAGAGAGAGAATTGAGGGATGGCGGAGAGAGCAGCATTTAAATGTACTTTTCACAGATTCACATATTTATTAACTATTGTTAGGCTACGGGTTTTTTTTGTGTGTGTATATAAATGTGGCGCACTTTCCCCCACCCCCTGGGAGATAAGGTGCCTACAGTGTGTGTATGCGTTACCTGTGGCTCGCAGGAGACCTGAACCTCCGCCGCTGGGAGCCTGGGGTGTACCTGATTTGATAGGTTACAGCGCCTCCACCTGCGCGGGATCGCGCTGCCCCACTAGCCCGTGTATAGTTGGTGCACTTTGGTGAGATGAGGTACCTGCCGGGTGCTCCAGAACCCAGGCGTGCTGACAGAAAGGAAGACAGGATCCGGCGATCCAGCGATGGCGTCGTCCGCCATGATGGCGTCGTCCGCGATGAGTTCGCCTCCACGTGGGGTAGTATCCGGTTGGAGTGTCCCACCATGAAGAGAGTCTCTGTGCCTTTTAGTGGTGGTCTGGGTGACGGTAGGGGGAAATATGGCTGCTGTTAATAAAGGTTAAGCCTGCCATTACCCCTACCTGTCAGTAATACCTTGGTATTGTATTATATGTTATGTATATATGTATATGTATTTGCTTGGTTCCAGCACCTCAGGAATCAGGGCTTAATATGTTTGCAGCAGAATTGTTGCAAATGTTATGTTGCAGTTCTACCCACCAATCAGGGCCTGGCATGTAGGCAGCACCTTCCTACCCACCAATCAGGGCCTGGGCATGTAGGCAGCACCTTCCTACCCACCAATCAGGGCCTGGGCATGTAGGCAGCTCCAGGCCCTGAGTGTTGCAATATTATGGTTTAAGTGTATAAAAAAGTGGGGAGGGAGACCCCTAGCAGACAGAGAGGGAGACCCCTAGCAGACAGGGAGGGAGACCCCTAGCAGACAGGGAGGGAGACCCCTAGCAGACAGAGCCTGCAGAGAGTTACAGAGGTGTTGCTGTGACAGGGAGAAACTGCAGTGTCCAATCCAGTGCTGGTCTCAGGCCTGAAAACCAGTCCTGTAGGCACTGGGCAAAGAAAGAGAATGGGAAATCTCTGCCAGTAGGTCCCTGTGACTGGTTAGGCAGGATTTTCCCCAATTGAGTATATGTGATGTTTGTGTCTTTTGTATAGTTGTGGATATGTTTTTCCAATAAATTAATTTTATAAACTCTTCTGTTCTGTCTGGCGATATTGATCCCTGGTATTAGTCCTGGTCTCCCGTGACAGTCTGGTCCCAGACCACAGGCCGCAAATGCTGTGTAGCTACTGCTGTGTACCTGACACTAGGGATGCTAAGCGGGGCAGTATTCCTGACTATGGGGCCTGTCCCTATAGCAGCCACAAACTAAGATGAGTCTGGGCCTAGCTGGGGCCTAATAGGAGGTACCTGGCCTAGTGCAGGTGCCACAGACACCTGCACATGCAACCTACCCCTTCCTTGTCCCAGCTCCGACTAACGTGGTCTCAGCGCGCGAAAAGTAACAATATCCCCCTTGCAGGGAAAGCTGCAGCCCTATTGGCTATTGCCCGACATGTGTGCCTCGCCCCTATGCATTATGGGGCTGGTATCAGAGAACAAGTCCTGACTGGAGACTGTGCTATCAAATGTCCCAGAGAGATGTGCAAAACTTCATCAAAGACTTAGGCCCGGGCCATAGAGGGGGGGAGCCGTGCTGCACCGCGCTGACGCTGAGGCTCGCCTGCAGAAGCTGTGCGATTCCATGCACATACAGGCGAGCCAGCGTCCGCGATCGGAGGTGGGGGGAGACTGAGGGAGGCGGGGCAGTGACGTTGACGCAGCCCCGCTCTCATTGGAGGTTTTCAGCCGACAGCGCGCTGAAAAACAGCTTGGCGCTCGGCTATAAACTCCAAAGCCTGAGCACGCCTGCGGACGCTCGCGCGAGCCCCCTCTCAAGGCATCCTCATTGAGGATGAACAGAGGAGAACCTTCTAACCAAAATTTATAACGGGGGGGGGGGGGGGCAGCCGAATCCAAAAGGAAGAATCACTTCCACAAAACTGAAATGAGAAAGAAAAGAAAAAGCGCACCCCCTAGTGCATTATCTTCACGGTAGGGGAGATAATAAATTTAATATTATAGAAGTGGAAGGCAATGCACACTTTCAGAAAATATAAAAACAACATTCACATAAAGGTATCTTTAGGAGCCTGAAATCACCAGCCGGTGATGGAATAAGGGGACACACCCAACTCACTGCGACCCCACTAGGCAAGATTAGGGGTATTAGGGTAAGGGGAAAGGTTAGGGGATTACTTTGGCAGTGAAATAGCCGATGTTGAGATATCCCTGCAGTGAGGTGAGTGGCGGCTAAACTCCGGCGGCAATTTGATTACGGAAAACCGACCATGTCTAAATGTCCTAGACCCCACATCTGTGCAAATAAAAATGCATTTTCCAGTGATTTGCCATATCCTCGGTTACATCATCTCTTAGAATGTGATTACTTCATCAGCGTCAAAGTTCTGAAGTTATGTTTCAAACGGTCCCAGAATTCCATGATCTGGCTGCTGCTCATCACAACAAGAATAGCAGGACAGCAAGCTGGACCCTCCTTGGCCGCAGTTTGTTAATACTGTATCTTGTCTTAGGGAGGTTCTCAGGAGGTCTCACTGCTGGAACAACCAATATCCTTCCCACAGAACACGTGTTTCAGCCTGAGATTGTGTACATTGGTCATCTCAACTATACGGTATGGAAGTTTTTTAAAGAGTCATTAATATTCAATATTTGGGAAAATAGTAATATGTAACCATGTATCCTTTTGTGTAATCTTTGGGGTATTGGTTCTTTAGGTTATATTCATTTATTCCAGGACTTCTTGTCTGAAATTGAGTTGAAATAGCTGTTATAGCTCACAATATTATGGGGCTGATGCTATATGTGCTAAAGTCGACATTTTTGGCTGAAGTCAATGGGGAATTTTGCCTGAAAACGACTCGCTTCGCCGCATATAGAATCAGCCCCTTCGTGTGGGTTTGTGGGAAAAGTGTAATGAACCCAAATGACCATTCTCGCATTACCAAGTGGTAACTGTACAACAGGAATCCTAAGGGAAACATTGCCCGTTGGAACATTACAAACATGAACAGACATTAGAAAAATAATCATATACATACTGTGCATAGCATCAAATACAAAAAGTAACACAATGTACCAACAACTTTTACTTCTTTCTAAATATATCTGCTATAAATCATAATTATGTTTTTCAGGACACTTGACATATTTAAAAATGGTGTTGTCAGATGCTGAAATCCTCCATGATGTAACAGCTTACGTGAACAATCTGCGACAAAGCATGAAAACTCTGTCTGATGAGATCTCTAAGACTAGAGAAGCATCGGAAACTCAGCAGAAGGAACTACAGGTGTTTCTATATGGGCATCCATTTCAGATGAGGCAGACATGCTCTGAGGATGTCAATATATCCGAAATCAATATGGAGATTACATCTATGACCTCAAAATGCAGCAAGAGATCAGAGAAGAAAACAAAGGTGTCATTTTGGAGATGTTTCGTTCCCTGCACAGCGAAAAAACAGAAAAAGAGGAAATGTTAGAAATTGTATCATCAGAATCAAAGCCATATTATATTTTCTCTTTGCAATTCTGCTTTTTATTTGTATATAGTTCTAACATATGTTGTAGTCATAATTCATTTAAATAAAAGGTTTTGCTATATTTGCTTCAATGATTATTGTGTTAAACATAATTTGGGGATTTGGGGGATTCAGTTCTGGGATCTGTCCTCTTCTCTTATATTCGGTCTCTCTGTCTCTCACTCCCTTTCTGTAACCTTAACATTTCGTGTGGTTTTAAGTATGACTAGGGTGACCAGATGTCCAGGTTTAGCCGGGACAGTCCCGTTTTTTTAATGTGTGTCCCGGCTGCCAGACATTCTTTAAAATGTCCCGTTTTTTTGTGACTGTCCCACTTTTGACCTTCAGAGCAGGGGGGGCAGCAGAGAGCAGAGAATGAAGAGCGCAGAGAGGAGAGCGGAGGCTGGGACTGAGCTGCAGAGGGTGGGGGCGGGGTTAGGTTTGGCGGAGCCCCAGCAGTGAGACCTGGAAGTGAGGTGTCTGCTGCCAGGGCTTAAGATGGCAAGGTAGAGTCCAGAATGGGGACACACACAAAAGAAAGAGACAGCACGGGGGGAGAGAGGCACAGCATGGGGGGACATAGAGAGACACAGCATGGCATGTGGAGAGAGACACAGTATTGGGACAGAGAGAGAGAGAGAGAGAGAAACGCAGCATAGGGAGAGAGAGACACAGCATAGAGAGAGAGAGAGGAGAGAGAGAGAGAGAAACAGCATGGGGGAGAGAGAAACACAGCAAAGGAAGTGAGACAGCATAGGGGGGGAGAGAGAGAGAGAGAGAAACACAGCATGGGAGAGGGAGAGACAAAGCATGGGGGGAGAGAGAAACAACAGGGGGGAGAGAGACACACACACAGCATGGGGGAGAAAGAGCACACAGAGAATGGGGGAGAGAAACAGACACAGCATGGGGGGAGAGAAAGAGAGAGACAGCATCATGGTAGAGAAAGAGAGAGACGCAGCATGGGGGGAGAGAGACACACCGCATGGGGGAGAGAGAGACACACACACACACACACACATAGAGAATAGGGGAGAGAAAGAGAGAGAGACACAGCAAGGGGGAGAGACAGAGAGACACAGCATGGGGAGAAAGAGACACAGCTTTGGGGGAAAGAGACACTGCATGATGGAGAGAGAGACACAGAGAATGGGGAGAGAAAGAGAGACAGCATGGGGGGAGAGAAAGCGACAGACACAGCATGGGGGGGGGGAGAGAAATAGAGACACAGCATGGGGGAGAGAGAGAGACATAGCATGGGGAGAGAGAGACATCATGGGTATAGAGAGAGGGACACAGAGAATGGGGGAGAGAAAGGGAGAGACACAGCATGGGAAGAGATAGTCACAGCATGGGGAGAGAGTGAGACACCCACAAAGCATGGGGAGAGAGACACAGAGAATGGGGGAGAGAGACACACACACACAGAATGGGGGGGAGAGAGAGACACACGGAGAATGGGGGAGAGAGAGAGACACACACAGAATGGGGGGAGTCACGGCATGGGGGGTAGAGAGAGAGACACACACAGCATGGGGAGAGAGACAGCATGGGGGAGAGAGACACACACAGAGAATGGGGGAGAGTGAGACACACAGAGAATGGGTGGGAGAGAGACACACAAAGAATGTGGGAGAGAGAGACATACAGAGAGAGAGCATGGAGGGATGCGGGGGAGAGAGAGCATTGAGGGATGGGAGAAGGAGAATGGAGGGATGGGGGGGTGGAGAGAATGGAGTGATGGGGGAGAGCAGATGGAGGGGTGGAGGGGAGAGAGAATGGAGGGATGTGGGGGAGAGAGAATGATGGATGGGGGGAGAGAGAGAATGGAGGGATGGAGGGGAGAGAGAGAATGGAGGGATGAGGGGAGAGAGAGAATGGAGGGATGGAGGGGAGAGAGAGAATGGAGGGATGGGGGAGAGAGAGAATTGAGGGATGGCGGAGAGAGCAGCATTTAAATGTACTTTTCACAGATTCACATATTTATTAACTATTGTTAGGCTACGGGTTTTTTTTGTGTGTGTATATAAATGTGGCGCACTTTCCCCCACCCCCTGGGAGATAAGGTGCCTACAGTGTGTGTATGCGTTACCTGTGGCTCGCAGGAGACCTGAACCTCCGCCGCTGGGAGCCTGGGGTGTACCTGATTTGATAGGTTACAGCGCCTCCACCTGCGCGGGATCGCGCTGCCCCACTAGCCCGTGTATAGTTGGTGCACTTTGGTGAGATGAGGTACCTGCCGGGTGCTCCAGAACCCAGGCGTGCTGACAGAAAGGAAGACAGGATCCGGCGATCCAGCGATGGCGTCGTCCGCCATGATGGCGTCGTCCGCGATGAGTTCGCCTCCACGTGGGGTAGTATCCGGTTGGAGTGTCCCACCATGAAGAGAGTCTCTGTGCCTTTTAGTGGTGGTCTGGGTGACGGTAGGGGGAAATATGGCTGCTGTTAATAAAGGTTAAGCCTGCCATTACCCCTACCTGTCAGTAATACCTTGGTATTGTATTATATGTTATGTATATATGTATATGCAGTGTTCGACAAATCACCCAAAAATCTACTCGCCCAACCAAAAAATCTACTCGCCACCTAGTCCCGCCCCCCAACCCCGCCCCTAGTCCCGCCCCCAACCCTAGTCCCGCCCCCAACCCCGCTTTAAAATAAAATATATAAATAAAATACATTTAATAAATTCCTAGTCAGAACAACATTCATTTTTGACATAAATGTATTTATTGTATTACATTATACTACAATTAGGCCTTGTTACGTGTGTGTGTGCGTAAATTTCAGATCTAGAAATAAAAGCCAGATGTGAATGACTAGTTTCCTGAACCTCTTAACCAGTGCCTGGACGCCCCCGCTTCACAATATCTAAAGCAGTAATCCCGCCTGGGATCTTACCTGATCCGCAGTCCCTCAATGTCCAGGTACCTCATTCCCGCAATGTTCCACATTGGAGGGGATGTGTTCCCTATCTGTCTTCTGGGTTAGGGGGGGATTCCGATATCTTCCGTGTGAAGCTTGAGTCAGATCTGGAAGACAGCAGTATAAGTTATTTCGGTGTAGTATAGGGCAGGTAAGATATATAGGGTAAATAAGCGATCCAGAGTGTGGGGGGGTTAGAGAGATAGAGGGAGAGAGTGTGTGGGGGGGGGGAGAGAGAGAGAGTGTGTGGGGGGGGGAGAGAGAGAGAGTGTGTGGGGGGGAGAGAGAGAGTGTGTGGGGGGGAGAGAGAGAGAGTGTGTGGGGGGGAGAGAGAGAGAGAGTGTGGGGGGGGGAGAGAGAGAGTGTGGGGGGAGAAAGAGAGAGTGGGGGGAGAGAGTGAAGAGAGAGAGAGAGTGGGGGGAGAGAGAGAGTGGTGGCAGAGAGAGAGAGAGAGAGTGGTGGCAGAGAGAGAGAGAGAGAGTGGGGGGAGAGAGAGAGAGAGAGAGTGGGGGGAGAGAGAGAGTGGGGGGAGAGAGAGAGTGGGGGGAGAGAGAGAGTGGGGGGAGAGAGAGAGTGGGGGGAGAGAGAGAGTGGGGAGAGAGAGAGAGTGGGGAGAGAGAGAGAGTGGGGGGAGAGAGAGAGAGTGGGGGGAGAGAGAGAGAGTGGGGGGAGAGAGAGAGAGTGGGGGGAGAGAGAGTGGGGGGAGAGAGAGAGAGTGGGGGGAGAGAGAGAGAGTGGGGGGAGAGAGAGAGAGTGGGGGGAGAGAGAGAGTGGGGGGAGAGAGAGAGAGTGGGGGGAGAGAGTGGGGGGAGAGAGGAGGGAGAGAGAGGGTGTGGGGGAGAGAGTGTGGGGGAGAGAGAGGGTGTGGGGGAAAGAGAGAGTGTGGGGGGAGAGACACAGAGGGGAGAAACGGTGGGTGACACACACAGAGGGTGGGTGATACACAGAGAGAGGGTGACTGACTGGGGGGGGGGGTGACTGACGGGGGGTGGTGACTGACTGGGGGGGTGGTGACTGACTGGGGGGGTGGTGACTGACTGGGGGGTGGTGACTGACTGGGGGGTGGTGACTGACTGGGGGGGTGGTGACTGACTGGGGGGGTGGTGACTGACTGGGGGGGTGGTGACTGACTGGGGGGGGTGACTGACTGGGGGGGGGTGACTGACTGGGGGGGGGTGACTGACTGGGGGGGGGTGACGACTGATTGGGGGGGTACCTCTGGTGTCACACACATACACATGCTCCCATACACACATACACTTGCTCCCATACACATGCTCCCATACACACATACACTTGCTCCCATACACATACACTTGCTCCCATACACATACACACATACACACATACACTTGCTCCCATACACATACACATGCTCCCATACACATACACATGCTCCCATACACATACACACATACACATGCTCCCATACACATACACTTGCTCCCATACACATACACACATACACATACACTTGCTCCCATACACATACACACATACACATGCTCCCATACACATACACTTGCTCCCATACACATACACACATACACATACACTTGCTCCCATACACATACACTTGCTCCCATACACTTGCTCACTCACACACACGGGGGGGGGGGAAGGAAAGGCCACGACCAGCACCACCACCACGCTCCTCCCCCACCCACCCCCCGCTCGTGGGGGGGGGGGGCAGGCCGACACCCCCCCCCCCCCCCCCCCATACCTCACGCGGGCATATTGGAAGCTTTGGGGAGGCAGGGTGGGTGGGAGGCACGTGGCGAGGTATCCCCCAGGGGACAGTCAGCCCCGCAGTGGCCGCCACTACCCTGTTCTTCTCGCCGGCATGTCTTCACAGTGCGCGGCCAAGCAGCTTTGCAGACTGCTTCTTCCCCCCAGCCCGCGGCGGCATGAAGTTAGCTGGCGAGGAGGCGGCAGGGTAGGTGGGAGTCACGTGGTTAGGGCCGAGTCCCCCCCCCCCGCACGCCAACCGGGCTGCCAGCAGTGGGGACCTCCCGCCCCCGGGGCAGCGATCGGTGGATCGAGGAGGAAGGGGACAGGAGCAGGGGACAGGGGAAGGGGACAGGAGCAGGGGACAGGCGGAGGGGAAGGGGACAGGAGGAGGGGAAGGGGACAGGAGCAGGGGACAGGCGGAGGGAAGGGGACAGGAGCAGGGGAATGGAGGAGGGGAAGGGGACAGGAGCAGGGGACAGGAGGAGGGGAAGGGGACAGGAGCAGGGGACAGGAGGAGGGGAAGGGGACAGGAGCAGACGAAGGGGACAGGAGGAGGGGAAGGGAGCAGGGGATGGGGACAGGAGGAGGGGACAGGAGAGCTGCCGCGGTGGGGAGTAGGGAGCCATGTAGGGACCAGGGGGATCGCAGGGAAGGAGCAGAGGGGCCGCAGCATGGCGTGTACTTACTCTTGATGTCCGGGCAGAAAGAATGGCCGCTCGTTGGGGGCGGGCTCATATAGAGCCTGGCCGCGCGCCCACAAATCCTGGGAGCGCGCGCCAAACAGCAGTCAGGTAGGGGAGTTTTTTTTTTGTTTTTTTTTCAGCGCGAGCGGGGGAATTTCAGCGCGAACGGGGGAATTTAAAAAAAAACACGTGTGCTGCTTGGGCCAATGTTTACTCGCCTGGGGGTTAAATCCACCCGCCCCGGCGAGTAAATGTATAGGATTGTCGAACACTGTGTATATGTATTTGCTTGGTTCCAGCACCTCAGGAATCAGGGCTTAATATGTTTGCAGCAGAATTGTTGCAAATGTTATGTTGCAGTTCTACCCACCAATCAGGGCCTGGCATGTAGGCAGCACCTTCCTACCCACCAATCAGGGCCTGGGCATGTAGGCAGCACCTTCCTACCCACCAATCAGGGCCTGGGCATGTAGGCAGCTCCAGGCCCTGAGTGTTGCAATATTATGGTTTAAGTGTATAAAAAAGTGGGGAGGGAGACCCCTAGCAGACAGGGAGGGAGACCCCTAGCAGACAGAGAGGGAGACCCTTAGCAGACAGGGAGGGAGACCCCTAGCAGACAGGGAGGGAGACCCCTAGCAGACAGAGCCTGCAGAGAGTTACAGAGGTGTTGCTGTGACAGGGAGAAACTGCAGTGTCCAATCCAGTGCTGGTCTCAGGCCTGAAAACCAGTCCTGTAGGCACTGGGCAAAGAAAGAGAATGGGAAATCTCTGCCAGTAGGTCCCTGTGACTGGTTAGGCAGGATTTTCCCCAATTGAGTATATGTGATGTTTGTGTCTTTTGTATAGTTGTGGATATGTTTTTCCAATAAATTAATTTTATAAACTCTTCTGTTCTGTCTGGCGATATTGATCCCTGGTATTAGTCCTGGTCTCCCGTGACAGTCTGGTCCCAGACCACAGGCCGCAAATGCTGTGTAGCTACTGCTGTGTACCTGACACTAGGGATGCTAAGCGGGGCAGTATTCCTGACTATGGGGCCTGTCCCTATAGCAGCCACAAACTAAGATGAGTCTGGGCCTAGCTGGGGCCTAATAGGAGGTACCTGGCCTAGTGCAGGTGCCACAGACACCTGCACATGCAACCTACCCCTTCCTTGTCCCAGCTCCGACTAACGTGGTCTCAGCGCGCGAAAAGTAACAATATCCCCCTTGCAGGGAAAGCTGCAGCCCTATTGGCTATTGCCCGACATGTGTGCCTCGCCCCTATGCATTATGGGGCTGGTATCAAAGAGAACAAGTCCTGACTGGAGACTGTGCTATCAAATGTCCCAGAGAGATGTGCAAAACTTCATCAAAGACTTAGGCCCGGGCCATAGAGGGGGGGAGCCGTGCTGCACCGCGCTGACGCTGAGGCTCGCCTGCAGAAGCTGTGCGATTCCATGCACATACAGGCGAGCCAGCGTCCGCGATCGGAGGTGGGGGGAGACTGAGGGAGGCGGGGCAGTGACGTTGACGCAGCCCCGCTCTCATTGGAGGTTTTCAGCCGACAGCGCGCTGAAAAACAGCTTGGCGCTCGGCTATAAACTCCAAAGCCTGAGCACGCCTGCGGACGCTCGCGCGAGCCCCCTCTCAAGGCATCCTCATTGAGGATGAACAGAGGAGAACCTTCTAACCAAAATTTATAACGGGGGGGGGGGGGGGGCAGCCGAATCCAAAAGGAAGAATCACTTCCACAAAACTGAAATGAGAAAGAAAAGAAAAAGCGCACCCCCTAGTGCATTATCTTCACGGTAGGGGAGATAATAAATTTAATATTATAGAAGTGGAAGGCAATGCACACTTTCAGAAAATATAAAAACAACATTCACATAAAGGTATCTTTAGGAGCCTGAAATCACCAGCCGGTGATGGAATAAGGGGACACACCCAACTCACTGCGACCCCACTAGGCAAGATTAGGGGTATTAGGGTAAGGGGAAAGGTTAGGGGATTACTTTGGCAGTGAAATAGCCGATGTTGAGATATCCCTGCAGTGAGGTGAGTGGCGGCTAAACTCCGGCGGCAATTTGATTACGGAAAACCGACCATGTCTAAATGTCCTAGACCCCACATCTGTGCAAATAAAAATGCATTTTCCAGTGATTTGCCATATCCTCGGTTACATCATCTCTTAGAATGTGATTACTTCATCAGCGTCAAAGTTCTGAAGTTATGTTTCAAACGGTCCCAGAATTCCATGATCTGGCTGCTGCTCATCACAACAAGAATAGCAGGACAGCAAGCTGGACCCTCCTTGGCCGCAGTTTGTTAATACTGTATCTTGTCTTAGGGAGGTTCTCAGGAGGTCTCACTGCTGGAACAACCAATATCCTTCCCACAGAACACGTGTTTCAGCCTGAGATTGTGTACATTGGTCATCTCAACTATACGGTATGGAAGTTTTTTAAAGAGTCATTAATATTCAATATTTGGGAAAATAGTAATATGTAACCATGTATCCTTTTGTGTAATCTTTGGGGTATTGGTTCTTTAGGTTATATTCATTTATTCCAGGACTTCTTGTCTGAAATTGAGTTGAAATAGCTGTTATAGCTCACAATATTATGGGGCTGATGCTATATGTGCTAAAGTCGACATTTTTGGCTGAAGTCAATGGGGAATTTTGCCTGAAAACGACTCGCTTCGCCGCATATAGAATCAGCCCCTTCGTGTGGGTTTGTGGGAAAAGTGTAATGAACCCAAATGACCATTCTCGCATTACCAAGTGGTAACTGTACAACAGGAATCCTAGCTGACACATTGCCCGTTGGAACATTACAAACATGAACAGACATTAGAAAAATAATCATATACATACTGTGCATAGCATCAAATACAAAAAGTAACACAATGTTCCAACAACTTTTACTTCTTTCTAAATATATCTGCTATAAATCATAATTATGTTTTTCAGGACACTTGACATATTTAAAAATGGTGTTGTCAGATGCTGAAATCCTCCATGATGTAACAGCTTACGTGAACAATCTGCGACAAAGCATGAAAACTCTGTCTGATGAGATCTCTAAGACTAGAGAAGCATCGGAAACTCAGCAGAAGGAACTACAGGTGTTTCTATATGGGCATCCATTTCAGATGAGGCAGACATGCTCTGAGGATGTCAATATATCCGAAATCAATATGGAGATTACATCTATGACCTCAAAATGCAGCAAGAGATCAGAGAAGAAAACAAAGGTGTCATTTTGGAGATGTTTCGTTCCCTGCACAGCGAAAAAACAGAAAAAGAGGAAATGTTAGAAATTGTATCATCAGAATCAAAGCCATATTATATTTTCTCTTTGCAATTCTGCTTTTTATTTGTATATAGTTCTAACATATGTTGTAGTCATAATTCATTTAAATAAAAGGTTTTGCTATATTTGCTTCAATGATTATTGTGTTAAACATAATTTGGGGATTTGGGGGATTCAGTTCTGGGATCTGTCCTCTTCTCTTATATTCGGTCTCTCTGTCTCTCACTCCCTTTCTGTAACCTTAACATTTCGTGTGGTTTTAAGTATGACTAGGGTGACCAGATGTCCAGGTTTAGCCGGGACAGTCCCGTTTTTTTAATGTGTGTCCCGGCTGCCAGACATTCTTTAAAATGTCCCGTTTTTTTGTGACTGTCCCACTTTTGACCTTCAGAGCAGGGGGGGCAGCAGAGAGCAGAGAATGAAGAGCGCAGAGAGGAGAGCGGAGGCTGGGACTGAGCTGCAGAGGGTGGGGGCGGGGTTAGGTTTGGCGGAGCCCCAGCAGTGAGACCTGGAAGTGAGGTGTCTGCTGCCAGGGCTTAAGATGGCAAGGTAGAGTCCAGAATGGGGACACACACAAAAGAAAGAGACAGCACGGGGGGAGAGAGGCACAGCATGGGGGGACATAGAGAGACACAGCATGGCATGTGGAGAGAGACACAGTATTGGGACAGAGAGAGAGAGAGAGAGAAACGCAGCATAGGGAGAGAGAGACACAGCATAGAGAGAGAGAGAGGAGAGAGAGAGAGAGAAACAGCATGGGGGAGAGAGAAACACAGCAAAGGAAGTGAGACAGCATAGGGGGGGAGAGAGAGAGAGAGAGAAACACAGCATGGGAGAGGGAGAGACAAAGCATGGGGGGAGAGAGAAACAACAGGGGGGAGAGAGACACACACACAGCATGGGGGAGAAAGAGCACACAGAGAATGGGGGAGAGAAACAGACACAGCATGGGGGGAGAGAAAGAGAGAGACAGCATCATGGTAGAGAAAGAGAGAGACGCAGCATGGGGGGAGAGAGACACACCGCATGGGGGAGAGAGAGACACACACACACACACACACACACACACACAGAGAATAGGGGAGAGAAAGAGAGAGAGACACAGCAAGGGGGAGAGACAGAGAGACACAGCATGGGGAGAAAGAGACACAGCTTTGGGGGAAAGAGACACTGCATGATGGAGAGAGAGACACACACAGAGAATGGGGAGAGAAAGAGAGAGACAGCATGAGGGGAGAGAAAGCGAGAGACACAGCATGGAGGGAGAGAAAGAGAGGTACAGTATGGGAGAGAGAGAAACACACAGAGAATGGGGGAGAAAGAGAGACACAGCATGGGAAGAGAGAGACAGAGAATGTGGGAGAGAAAGAGAGACATCATGGGGGGAGAGAAAGAGAGACACAGCATGGGGGGAGAGAAATAGAGACACAGCATGGGGGGAGAGAGAAACAGCATGGGGAGAGAGAGACAGCATGGGGGAGAGAGAGAGACACACACACACAGAATCGGGGAGAGAAAGAGAGAGAGACAGCATGGGGGAGAAAGAAACACAGCTTTGGGGGAAAGAGACACTGCATGATGGAGAGAGAGACACAGAGAATGGGGAGAGAAAGAGAGACAGCATGGGGGGAGAGAAAGCGACAGACACAGCATGGGGGGGGGGAGAAAGAGAGGCACAGTATGGGAGAGAGAGAAACACAGAAAATGGGGGAGGGAGACACAGCATGGGAAGAGAGAGAGACAGAGAATGTGGGAGAGAAAGAGAGAGACAGCATGGGGGAGAGAAAGAGAGAGACACCGCATGGGGGGGGGAGAGAAATAGAGACACAGCATGGGGGAGAGAGAGAGACATAGCATGGGGAGAGAGAGACATCATGGGTATAGAGAGAGGGACACAGAGAATGGGGGAGAGAAAGGGAGAGACACAGCATGGGAAGAGATAGTCACAGCATGGGGAGAGAGTGAGACACCCACAAAGCATGGGGAGAGAGACACAGAGAATGGGGGAGAGAGACACACACACACAGAATGGGGGGGAGAGAGAGACACACGGAGAATGGGGGAGAGAGAGAGACACACACAGAATGGGGGGAGTCACGGCATGGGGGGTAGAGAGAGAGACATACACAGCATGGGGAGAGAGACAGCATGGGGGAGAGAGACACACACAGAGAATGGGGGAGAGTGAGACACACAGAGAATGGGTGGGAGAGAGACACACAAAGAATGTGGGAGAGAGAGACATACAGAGAGAGAGCATGGAGGGATGCGGGGGAGAGAGAGCATTGAGGGATGGGAGAAGGAGAATGGAGGGATGGGGGGGTGGAGAGAATGGAGTGATGGGGGAGAGCAGATGGAGGGGTGGAGGGGAGAGAGAATGGAGGGATGTGGGGGAGAGAGAATGATGGATGGGGGGAGAGAGAGAATGGAGGGATGGAGGGGAGAGAGAGAATGGAGGGATGAGGGGAGAGAGAGAATGGAGGGATGGAGGGGAGAGAGAGAATGGAGGGATGGGGGAGAGAGAGAATTGAGGGATGGCGGAGAGAAGAGCATTTAAATGTACTTTTCACAGATTCACATATTTATTAACTATTGTTAGGCTACGGGTTTTTTTTGTGTGTGTATATAAATGTGGCGCACTTTCCCCCACCCCCTGGGAGATAAGGTGCCTACGGTGTGTGTATGCGTTACCTGTGGCTCGCAGGAGACCTGAACCTCCGCCGCTGGGAGCCTGGGGTGTACCTGATTTGATAGGTTACAGCGCCTCCACCTGCGCGGGATCGCGCTGCCCCACTAGCCCGTGTATAGTTGGTGCACTTTGGTGAGATGAGGTACCTGCCGGGTGCTCCAGAACCCAGGCGTGCTGACAGAAAGGAAGACAGGATCCGGCGATCCAGCGATGGCGTCGTCCGCCATGATGGCGTCGTCCGCGATGAGTTCGCCTCCACGTGGGGTAGTATCCGGTTGGAGTGTCCCACCATGAAGAGAGTCTCTGTGCCTTTTAGTGGTGGTCTGGGTGACGGTAGGGGGAAATATGGCTGCTGTTAATAAAGGTTAAGCCTGCCATTACCCCTACCTGTCAGTAATACCTTGGTATTGTATTATATGTTATGTATATATGTATATGTATTTGCTTGGTTCCAGCACCTCAGGAATCAGGGCTTAATATGTTTGCAGCAGAATTGTTGCAAATGTTATGTTGCAGTTCTACCCACCAATCAGGGCCTGGCATGTAGGCAGCACCTTCCTACCCACCAATCAGGGCCTGGGCATGTAGGCAGCACCTTCCTACCCACCAATCAGGGCCTGGGCATGTAGGCAGCTCCAGGCCCTGAGTGTTGCAATATTATGGTTTAAGTGTATAAAAAAGTGGGGAGGGAGACCCCTAGCAGACAGGGAGGGAGACCCCTAGCAGACAGAGAGGGAGACCCCTAGCAGACAGGGAGGGAGACCCCTAGCAGACAGGGAGGGAGACCCCTAGCAGACAGAGCCTGCAGAGAGTTACAGAGGTGTTGCTGTGACAGGGAGAAACTGCAGTGTCCAATCCAGTGCTGGTCTCAGGCCTGAAAACCAGTCCTGTAGGCACTGGGCAAAGAAAGAGAATGGGAAATCTCTGCCAGTAGGTCCCTGTGACTGGTTAGGCAGGATTTTCCCCAATTGAGTATATGTGATGTTTGTGTCTTTTGTATAGTTGTGGATATGTTTTTCCAATAAATTAATTTTATAAACTCTTCTGTTCTGTCTGGCGATATTGATCCCTGGTATTAGTCCTGGTCTCCCGTGACAGTCTGGTCCCAGACCACAGGCCGCAAATGCTGTGTAGCTACTGCTGTGTACCTGACACTAGGGATGCTAAGCGGGGCAGTATTCCTGACTATGGGGCCTGTCCCTATAGCAGCCACAAACTAAGATGAGTCTGGGCCTAGCTGGGGCCTAATAGGAGGTACCTGGCCTAGTGCAGGTGCCACAGACACCTGCACATGCAACCTACCCCTTCCTTGTCCCAGCTCCGACTAACGTGGTCTCAGCGCGCGAAAAGTAACAATATCCCCCTTGCAGGGAAAGCTGCAGCCCTATTGGCTATTGCCCGACATGTGTGCCTCGCCCCTATGCATTATGGGGCTGGTAGTTCCCCACGGAGACTGATGCCTATTGCCTGCCTCGCGCGCCTACCAATGCGCATGCTCAGTACCTTCCAATATGGCAGCGCCCTGTAGAGGGAGCAGCCGGTGCCTTTGGCGAGCCCGTTACCCACCGCTACTGCCCGCAGCACCGGCGCTCTTCGGAAGCACATGCACTCCCCCACTGGCTGCCGCGCGCCCCCGCAACGCTCCCGCCCGCAGCGGAGGTAAGGGGCTAAGGGGAGCCCAGAAGGAGACCCTGCCACATATATATATATACACATACACGCACACTATATATATTTTTTTTTTATTTATTTGTGTTCGAAATCTTTTATTTTGTGATGACATTTGTGAGGGAGGTGCTTAATACTGTGCTCTTTCTTGATAGCTAACGCCTGTTATCGGTTTTAGACATTTCATGGCAGCATGGCCTAAATCTTTGCTCTTGTCTGTATACTCCACAAACTCAGTCTTATTGCATCAAAGTAAATGAGATACTTTGGTAAGACATTCTACTGTATTTTTTGTTTTTATCTTTTTTTATGTGTTAATCTTGCTGGGTATCTGTGTGTTTGTTACTTTGTCCAGCTGGTCTCAGCTGTTTTGGAGGTTAGTGGCTCCTCCCACCCTGGGTTTAAAGCTCGCCCCTCCCCACTGTCCAGGTAAGCAGGTTTTCTTTTCATGCAGCTGGTTGCGACAGGTTCAATGCCAGGATCATCCTTCCCCTAATTATACAGGTAAATAAGGATTTTAATGAGTGTTAGTGTTTAAGACCTGCGATATTGTGGTTATGCCTTGAAAGTGGCTCGCAGGCTTATACGGTTTGGCCAAAGGGTTAAGTTAACTAAATGACCCTTTTTCAAGAGATATATAAGTATTTGTGTATTTTTGTCACATTGGATGTTGCTCTGGACTTCTTTGTTTTTTTGTTTTATACAATTAGCCACGCCCAGTAGCACTCCTTTTGACACATATACATATATATATATATTGGTAATTTTGGGGGGTTTCTGAGAGCTTGCTGGGTATCTGTGTGTTTATTAATCTGTTTTCAAACGGGTAGGTGGCTATGGATTTTAAATTAATTCACCCACACAGAGACTTCTTGCATACCCTCCGGATCCTCTCCCCGGGGGTATTAAAAAGAGTTAAGGGATTAGTTATTAATAGTAATATCATAATAGTTTTTTCTTTGAAAATTGTAAAATTTATCTTACAAGAAGTATTCTTAGTATGTATGTGCATGTTCATATACGTAACTGTATGTGTGTGTGTATATACACAGTATATATATATATATATATATATATATATATATATATATATATATACATACACACACACACACAGACGCACACAGTAAAAACACACACATCTGCAGTATCGGTCATTTGGTCTCGAGCATCTCGCTGTGACCAAGTCACTGCCGGCGTTTGTCCTCAGAGGGACTGTTTGCTGCATCCGTTCTGAAACTGGACACTCAGCCGCCGGCCGTGTTGCCAAGTTAAGTTAATTTAAAGCGTTTTAGCGGTTGGGGAGGGGGTGTTAAGGATAAGGGTTTTAGGCTAAGGGGTTAGGATTCATGGGTACGGGGTTACATTTTTAGGGTAAGGGTTTAGGTTAAGAGGTTTTACGGTATGGGCTTAATGCTTTTAGGGTAAGGGGGTAACGTTAGTATTAGGGTTTAAGATTAGGGGGTATTAGGGTAAGGGGAAAGGTTAGGGGATTACTTTGGCAGTGAAATAGCCGATGTTGAGATATCCCTGCAGCGAGGTGAGTGGCGGCTAAACGCCGGCGGCAATTTGATTATGGAAAAATGACCATGGCTAAATGTCCTAGACCACACATCTGTGCAAATAAAATACATTTTCCAGTGATTTGCCATATCCTCGGTTACATCATCTCTTAGAATGTGATTACTTCATCAGCGTCAAAGTTCTGAAGTTATGTTTCAAACGGTCCCAGAATTCCATGATCTGGCTGCTGCTCATCACAACAAGAATAGCAGGACAGCAAGCTGGACCCTCCTTGGCCGCAGTTTGTTAATACTGTATCTTGTCGTAGGGAGGTTCTCAGGAGGTCTCACTGCTGGAACAACCAATATCATTTCCACAGAACACGTGTTTCAGCCTGAGATTGTGTACATTGGTCATCTCAACTATACGGTATGGAAGTTTTTTAAAGAGTCATTAATATTCAATATTTGGGGAAATAATAATATGTAACCATGTATCCTTTAGTGTAATCTTTGGGGTATTGGTTCTTTAGGTTATATTCTTTTATTCCAGGACTTCTTGTCTGAAATTGAGTTGAAATAGCTGTTAGTAGCTCACAATATTATGGGGCTGATGCTATATGTGCTGAAGTCGACATTTTTGGCAGAAGTCAATGGGGAATTTTGCCTGAAAACGACTCGCTTCGCCGCATATAGAATCAGCCCCTTCGTGTGGGTTTGTGGGAAAAGTGTAATGAACCCAAATGACCATTCTCGCATTACCAAGAGGGTAACTGTACAACAGGAATCCTAGCTGACACATTGCCCGTTGGAACATTACAAACATGAACAGACATTAGAAAAATAATCATATACATACTGTGCATAGCATCAAATACAAAAAGTAACACAATGTACCAACAACTTTTACTTCTTTCTAAATATATCTGCTATAAATCATAATTATGTTTTTCAGGACACTTGACATATTTAAAAATGGTGTTGTCAGATGCTGAAATCCTCCATGATGTAACAGCTTACGTGAACAATCTGCGACAAAGCATGAAAACTCTGTCTGATGAGATCTCTAAGACTAGAGAAGCATCGGAAACTCAGCAGAAGGAACTACAGGTGTTTCTATATGGGCATCCATTTCAGATGAGGCAGACATGCTCTGAGGATGTCAATATATCCGAAATCAATATGGAGATTACATCTATGACCTCAAAATGCAGCAAGAGATCAGAGAAGAAAACAAAGGTGTCATTTTGGAGATGTTTCGTTCCCTGCACAGCGAAAAAACAGAAAAAGAGGAAATGTTAGAAATTGTATCATCAGAATCAAAGCCATATTATATTTTCTCTTTGCAATTCTGCTTTTTATTTGTATATAGTTCTAACATATGTTGTAGTCATAATTCATTTAAATAAAAGGTTTTGCTATATTTGCTTCAATGATTATTGTGTTAAACATAATTTGGGGATTTGGGGGATTCAGTTCTGGGATCTGTCCTCTTCTCTTATATTCGGTCTCTCTGTCTCTCACTCCCTTTCTGTAACCTTAACATTTCGTGTGGTTTTAAGTATGACTAGGGTGACCAGATGTCCAGGTTTAGCCGGGACAGTCCCGTTTTTTTAATGTGTGTCCCGGCTGCCAGACATTCTTTAAAATGTCCCGTTTTTTTGTGACTGTCCCACTTTTGACCTTCAGAGCAGGGGGGGCAGCAGAGAGCAGAGAATGAAGAGCGCAGAGAGGAGAGCGGAGGCTGGGACTGAGCTGCAGAGGGTGGGGGCGGGGTTAGGTTTGGCGGAGCCCCAGCAGTGAGACCTGGAAGTGAGGTGTCTGCTGCCAGGGCTTAAGATGGCAAGGTAGAGTCCAGAATGGGGACACACACAAAAGAAAGAGACAGCACGGGGGGAGAGAGGCACAGCATGGGGGGACATAGAGAGACACAGCATGGCATGTGGAGAGAGACACAGTATTGGGACAGAGAGAGAGAGAGAGAGAAACGCAGCATAGGGAGAGAGAGACACAGCATAGAGAGAGAGAGAGGAGAGAGAGAGAGAGAAACAGCATGGGGGAGAGAGAAACACAGCAAAGGAAGTGAGACAGCATAGGGGGGGAGAGAGAGAGAGAGAGAAACACAGCATGGGAGAGGGAGAGACAAAGCATGGGGGGAGAGAGAAACAACAGGGGGGAGAGAGACACACACACAGCATGGGGGAGAAAGAGCACACAGAGAATGGGGGAGAGAAACAGACACAGCATGGGGGGAGAGAAAGAGAGAGACAGCATCATGGTAGAGAAAGAGAGAGACGCAGCATGGGGGGAGAGAGACACACCGCATGGGGGAGAGAGAGACACATACACACACACACACAGAGAATAGGGGAGAGAAAGAGAGAGAGACACAGCAAGGGGGAGAGACAGAGAGACACAGCATGGGGAGAAAGAGACACAGCTTTGGGGGAAAGAGACACTGCATGATGGAGAGAGAGACACACACAGAGAATGGGGAGAGAAAGAGAGAGACAGCATGAGGGGAGAGAAAGCGAGAGACACAGCATGGGGGGAGAGAAAGAGAGGCACAGTATGGGAGAGAGAGAAACACACAGAGAATGGGGGAGAAAGAGAGACACAGCATGGGAAGAGAGAGACAGAGAATGTGGGAGAGAAAGAGAGACATCATGGGGGGAGAGAAAGAGAGACACAGCATGGGGGGAGAGAAATAGAGACACAGCATGGGGGGAGAGAGAAACAGCATGGGGAGAGAGAGACAGCATGGGGGAGAGAGAGAGACACACACACACAGAATCGGGGAGAGAAAGAGAGAGAGACAGCATGGGGGAGAAAGAAACACAGCTTTGGGGGAAAGAGACACTGCATGATGGAGAGAGAGACACAGAGAATGGGGAGAGAAAGAGAGACAGCATGGGGGGAGAGAAAGCGACAGACACAGCATGGGGGGGGGGAGAAAGAGAGGCACAGTATGGGAGAGAGAGAAACACAGAAAATGGGGGAGGGAGACACAGCATGGGAAGAGAGACCGAGAATGTGGGAGAGAAAGAGAGAGACAGCATGGGGGAGAGAAAGAGAGAGACACCGCATGGGGGGGGGAGAGAAATAGAGACACAGCATGGGGGAGAGAGAGAGACATAGCATGGGGAGAGAGAGACATCATGGGTATAGAGAGAGGGACACAGAGAATGGGGGAGAGAAAGGGAGAGACACAGCATGGGAAGAGATAGTCACAGCATGGGGAGAGAGTGAGACACCCACAAAGCATGGGGAGAGAGACACAGAGAATGGGGGAGAGAGACACACACACACAGAATGGGGGGGAGAGAGAGACACACGGAGAATGGGGGAGAGAGAGAGACACACACAGAATGGGGGGAGTCACGGCATGGGGGGTAGAGAGAGAGACACATACAGCATGGGGAGAGAGACAGCATGGGGGAGAGAGACACACACAGAGCATGGGGGAGAGTGAGACACACAGAGAATGGGTGGGAGAGAGACACACAAAGAATGTGGGAGAGAGAGACATACAGAGAGAGAGCATGGAGGGATGCGGGGGAGAGAGAGCATTGAGGGATGGGAGAAGGAGAATGGAGGGATGGGGGGGTGGAGAGAATGGAGTGATGGGGGAGAGCAGATGGAGGGGTGGAGGGGAGAGAGAATGGAGGGATGTGGGGGAGAGAGAATGATGGATGGGGGGAGAGAGAGAATGGAGGGATGGAGGGGAGAGAGAGAATGGAGGGATGAGGGGAGAGAGAGAATGGAGGGATGGAGGGGAGAGAGAGAATGGAGGGATGGGGGAGAGAGAGAATTGAGGGATGGCGGAGAGAGCAGCATTTAAATGTACTTTTCACAGATTCACATATTTATTAACTATTGTTAGGCTACGGGTTTTTTTTGTGTGTGTATATAAATGTGGCGCACTTTCCCCCACCCCCTGGGAGATAAGGTGCCTACAGTGTGTGTATGCGTTACCTGTGGCTCGCAGGAGACCTGAACCTCCGCCGCTGGGAGCCTGGGGTGTACCTGATTTGATAGGTTACAGCGCCTCCACCTGCGCGGGATCGCGCTGCCCCACTAGCCCGTGTATAGTTGGTGCACTTTGGTGAGATGAGGTACCTGCCGGGTGCTCCAGAACCCAGGCGTGCTGACAGAAAGGAAGACAGGATCCGGCGATCCAGCGATGGCGTCGTCCGCCATGATGGCGTCGTCCGCGATGAGTTCGCCTCCACGTGGGGTAGTATCCGGTTGGAGTGTCCCACCATGAAGAGAGTCTCTGTGCCTTTTAGTGGTGGTCTGGGTGACGGTAGGGGGAAATATGGCTGCTGTTAATAAAGGTTAAGCCTGCCATTACCCCTACCTGTCAGTAATACCTTGGTATTGTATTATATGTTATGTATATATGTATATGTATTTGCTTGGTTCCAGCACCTCAGGAATCAGGGCTTAATATGTTTGCAGCAGAATTGTTGCAAATGTTATGTTGCAGTTCTACCCACCAATCAGGGCCTGGCATGTAGGCAGCACCTTCCTACCCACCAATCAGGGCCTGGGCATGTAGGCAGCACCTTCCTACCCACCAATCAGGGCCTGGGCATGTAGGCAGCTCCAGGCCCTGAGTGTTGCAATATTATGGTTTAAGTGTATAAAAAAGTGGGGAGGGAGACCCCTAGCAGACAGGGAGGGAGACCCCTAGCAGACAGAGAGGGAGACCCCTAGCAGACAGGGAGGGAGACCCCTAGCAGACAGGGAGGGAGACCCCTAGCAGACAGAGCCTGCAGAGAGTTACAGAGGTGTTGCTGTGACAGGGAGAAACTGCAGTGTCCAATCCAGTGCTGGTCTCAGGCCTGAAAACCAGTCCTGTAGGCACTGGGCAAAGAAAGAGAATGGGAAATCTCTGCCAGTAGGTCCCTGTGACTGGTTAGGCAGGATTTTCCCCAATTGAGTATATGTGATGTTTGTGTCTTTTGTATAGTTGTGGATATGTTTTTCCAATAAATTAATTTTATAAACTCTTCTGTTCTGTCTGGCGATATTGATCCCTGGTATTAGTCCTGGTCTCCCGTGACAGTCTGGTCCCAGACCACAGGCCGCAAATGCTGTGTAGCTACTGCTGTGTACCTGACACTAGGGATGCTAAGCGGGGCAGTATTCCTGACTATGGGGCCTGTCCCTATAGCAGCCACAAACTAAGATGAGTCTGGGCCTAGCTGGGGCCTAATAGGAGGTACCTGGCCTAGTGCAGGTGCCACAGACACCTGCACATGCAACCTACCCCTTCCTTGTCCCAGCTCCGACTAACGTGGTCTCAGCGCGCGAAAAGTAACAATATCCCCCTTGCAGGGAAAGCTGCAGCCCTATTGGCTATTGCCCGACATGTGTGCCTCGCCCCTATGCATTATGGGGCTGGTATCAAAGAGAACAAGTCCTGACTGGAGACTGTGCTATCAAATGTCCCAGAGAGATGTGCAAAACTTCATCAAAGACTTAGGCCCGGGCCATAGAGGGGGGGAGCCGTGCTGCACCGCGCTGACGCTGAGGCTCGCCTGCAGAAGCTGTGCGATTCCATGCACATACAGGCGAGCCAGCGTCCGCGATCGGAGGTGGGGGGAGACTGAGGGAGGCGGGGCAGTGACGCTGATGCAGCCCCGCTCTCATTGGAGGTTTTCAGCCGACAGCGCGCTGAAAAACAGCTTGGCGCTCGGCTATAAACTCCAAAGCCTGAGCACGCCTGCGGACGCTCGCGCGAGCCCCCTCTCAAGGCATCCTCATTGAGGATGAACAGAGGAGAACCTTCTAACCAAAATTTATAACGGGGGGGGGGGGGGGACAGCCGAATCCAAAAGGAAGAATCACTTCCACAAAACTGAAATGAGAAAGAAAAGAAAAAGCGCACCCCCTAGTGCATTATCTTCACGGTAGGGGAGATAATAAATTTAATATTATAGAAGTGGAAGGCAATGCACACTTTCAGAAAATATAAAAACAACATTCACATAAAGGTATCTTTAGGAGCCTGAAATCACCAGCCGGTGATGGAATAAGGGGACACACCCAACTCACTGCGACCCCACTAGGCAAGATTAGGGGTATTAGGGTAAGGGGAAAGGTTAGGGGATTACTTTGGCAGTGAAATAGCCGATGTTGAGATATCCCTGCAGTGAGGTGAGTGGCGGCTAAACTCCGGCGGCAATTTGATTACGGAAAACCGACCATGTCTAAATGTCCTAGACCCCACATCTGTGCAAATAAAAATGCATTTTCCAGTGATTTGCCATATCCTCGGTTACATCATCTCTTAGAATGTGATTACTTCATCAGCGTCAAAGTTCTGAAGTTATGTTTCAAACGGTCCCAGAATTCCATGATCTGGCTGCTGCTCATCACAACAAGAATAGCAGGACAGCAAGCTGGACCCTCCTTGGCCGCAGTTTGTTAATATTGTATCTTGTCTTAGGGAGGTTCTCAGGAGGTCTCACTGCTGGAACAACCAATATCCTTCCCACAGAACACGTGTTTCAGCCTGAGATTGTGTACATTGGTCATCTCAACTATACGGTATGGAAGTTTTTTAAAGAGTCATTAATATTCAATATTTGGGAAAATAGTAATATGTAACCATGTATCCTTTTGTGTAATCTTTGGGGTATTGGTTCTTTAGGTTATATTCATTTATTCCAGGACTTCTTGTCTGAAATTGAGTTGAAATAGCTGTTATAGCTCACAATATTATGGGGCTGATGCTATATGCGCTAAAGTCGACATTTTTGGCTGAAGTCAATGGGGAATTTTGCCTGAAAACGACTCGCTTCGCCGCATATAGAATCAGCCCCTTCGTGTGGGTTTGTGGGAAAAGTGTAATGAACCCAAATGACCATTCTCGCATTACCAAGTGGTAACTGTACAACAGGAATCCTAGCTGACACATTGCCCGTTGGAACATTACAAACATGAACAGACATTAGAAAAATAATCATATACATACTGTGCATAGCATCAAATACAAAAAGTAACACAATGTACCAACAACTTTTACTTCTTTCTAAATATATCTGCTATAAATCATAATTATGTTTTTCAGGACACTTGACATATTTAAAAATGGTGTTGTCAGATGCTGAAATCCTCCATGATGTAACAGCTTACGTGAACAATCTGCGACAAAGCATGAAAACTCTGTCTGATGAGATCTCTAAGACTAGAGAAGCATCGGAAACTCAGCAGAAGGAACTACAGGTGTTTCTATATGGGCATCCATTTCAGATGAGGCAGACATGCTCTGAGGATGTCAATATATCCGAAATCAATATGGAGATTACATCTATGACCTCAAAATGCAGCAAGAGATCAGAGAAGAAAACAAAGGTGTCATTTTGGAGATGTTTCGTTCCCTGCACAGCGAAAAAACAGAAAAAGAGGAAATGTTAGAAATTGTATCATCAGAATCAAAGCCATATTATATTTTCTCTTTGCAATTCTGCTTTTTATTTGTATATAGTTCTAACATATGTTGTAGTCATAATTCATTTAAATAAAAGGTTTTGCTATATTTGCTTCAATGATTATTGTGTTAAACATAATTTGGGGATTTGGGGGATTCAGTTCTGGGATCTGTCCTCTTCTCTTATATTCGGTCTCTCTGTCTCTCACTCCCTTTCTGTAACCTTAACATTTCGTGTGGTTTTAAGTATGACTAGGGTGACCAGATGTCCAGGTTTAGCCGGGACAGTCCCGTTTTTTTAATGTGTGTCCCGGCTGCCAGACATTCTTTAAAATGTCCCGTTTTTTTGTGACTGTCCCACTTTTGACCTTCAGAGCAGGGGGGGCAGCAGAGAGCAGAGAATGAAGAGCGCAGAGAGGAGAGCGGAGGCTGGGACTGAGCTGCAGAGGGTGGGGGCGGGGTTAGGTTTGGCGGAGCCCCAGCAGTGAGACCTGGAAGTGAGGTGTCTGCTGCCAGGGCTTAAGATGGCAAGGTAGAGTCCAGAATGGGGACACACACAAAAGAAAGAGACAGCACGGGGGGAGAGAGGCACAGCATGGGGGGACATAGAGAGACACAGCATGGCATGTGGAGAGAGACACAGTATTGGGACAGAGAGAGAGAGAGAGAAACGCAGCATAGGGAGAGAGAGACACAGCATAGAGAGAGAGAGAGGAGAGAGAGAGAGAGAAACAGCATGGGGGAGAGAGAAACACAGCAAAGGAAGTGAGACAGCATAGGGGGGGAGAGAGAGAGAGAGAGAAACACAGCATGGGAGAGGGAGAGACAAAGCATGGGGGGAGAGAGAAACAACAGGGGGGAGAGAGACACACACACAGCATGGGGGAGAAAGAGCACACAGAGAATGGGGGAGAGAAACAGACACAGCATGGGGGGAGAGAAAGAGAGAGACAGCATCATGGTAGAGAAAGAGAGAGACGCAGCATGGGGGGAGAGAGACACACCGCATGGGGGAGAGAGAGACACACACACACACACACACAGAGAATAGGGGAGAGAAAGAGAGAGAGACACAGCAAGGGGGAGAGACAGAGAGACACAGCATGGGGAGAAAGAGACACAGCTTTGGGGGAAAGAGACACTGCATGATGGAGAGAGAGACACACACAGAGAATGGGGAGAGAAAGAGAGAGACAGCATGAGGGGAGAGAAAGCGAGAGACACAGCATGGGGGGAGAGAAAGAGAGGTACAGTATGGGAGAGAGAGAAACACACAGAGAATGGGGGAGAAAGAGAGACACAGCATGGGAAGAGAGAGACAGAGAATGTGGGAGAGAAAGAGAGACATCATGGGGGGAGAGAAAGAGAGACACAGCATGGGGGGAGAGAAATAGAGACACAGCATGGGGGGAGAGAGAAACAGCATGGGGAGAGAGAGACAGCATGGGGGAGAGAGAGAGACACACACACACAGAATCGGGGAGAGAAAGAGAGAGAGACAGCATGGGGGAGAAAGAAACACAGCTTTGGGGGAAAGAGACACTGCATGATGGAGAGAGAGACACAGAGAATGGGGAGAGAAAGAGAGACAGCATGGGGGGAGAGAAAGCGACAGACACAGCATGGGGGGGGGGAGAAAGAGAGGCACAGTATGGGAGAGAGAGAAACACAGAAAATGGGGGAGGGAGACACAGCATGGGAAGAGAGAGAGACAGAGAATGTGGGAGAGAAAGAGAGAGACAGCATGGGGGAGAGAAAGAGAGAGACACCGCATGGGGGGGGGAGAGAAATAGAGACACAGCATGGGGGAGAGAGAGAGACATAGCATGGGGAGAGAGAGACATCATGGGTATAGAGAGAGGGACACAGAGAATGGGGGAGAGAAAGGGAGAGACACAGCATGGGAAGAGATAGTCACAGCATGGGGAGAGAGTGAGACACCCACAAAGCATGGGGAGAGAGACACAGAGAATGGGGGAGAGAGACACACACACACAGAATGGGGGGGAGAGAGAGACACACGGAGAATGGGGGAGAGAGAGAGACACACACAGAATGGGGGGAGTCACGGCATGGGGGGTAGAGAGAGAGACACACACAGCATGGGGAGAGAGACAGCATGGGGGAGAGAGACACACACAGAGAATGGGGGAGAGTGAGACACACAGAGAATGGGTGGGAGAGAGACACACAAAGAATGTGGGAGAGAGAGACATACAGAGAGAGAGCATGGAGGGATGCGGGGGAGAGAGAGCATTGAGGGATGGGAGAAGGAGAATGGAGGGATGGGGGGGTGGAGAGAATGGAGTGATGGGGGAGAGCAGATGGAGGGGTGGAGGGGAGAGAGAATGGAGGGATGTGGGGGAGAGAGAATGATGGATGGGGGGAGAGAGAGAATGGAGGGATGGAGGGGAGAGAGAGAATGGAGGGATGAGGGGAGAGAGAGAATGGAGGGATGGAGGGGAGAGAGAGAATGGAGGGATGGGGGAGAGAGAGAATTGAGGGATGGCGGAGAGAGCAGCATTTAAATGTACTTTTCACAGATTCACATATTTATTAACTATTGTTAGGCTACGGGTTTTTTTTGTGTGTGTATATAAATGTGGCGCACTTTCCCCCACCCCCTGGGAGATAAGGTGCCTACGGTGTGTGTATGCGTTACCTGTGGCTCGCAGGAGACCTGAACCTCCGCCGCTGGGAGCCTGGGGTGTACCTGATTTGATAGGTTACAGCGCCTCCACCTGCGCGGGATCGCGCTGCCCCACTAGCCCGTGTATAGTTGGTGCACTTTGGTGAGATGAGGTACCTGCCGGGTGCTCCAGAACCCAGGCGTGCTGACAGAAAGGAAGACAGGATCCGGCGATCCAGCGATGGCGTCGTCCGCCATGATGGCGTCGTCCGCGATGAGTTCGCCTCCACGTGGGGTAGTATCCGGTTGGAGTGTCCCACCATGAAGAGAGTCTCTGTGCCTTTTAGTGGTGGTCTGGGTGACGGTAGGGGGAAATATGGCTGCTGTTAATAAAGGTTAAGCCTGCCATTACCCCTACCTGTCAGTAATACCTTGGTATTGTATTATATGTTATGTATATATGTATATGTATTTGCTTGGTTCCAGCACCTCAGGAATCAGGGCTTAATATGTTTGCAGCAGAATTGTTGCAAATGTTATGTTGCAGTTCTACCCACCAATCAGGGCCTGGCATGTAGGCAGCACCTTCCTACCCACCAATCAGGGCCTGGGCATGTAGGCAGCACCTTCCTACCCACCAATCAGGGCCTGGGCATGTAGGCAGCTCCAGGCCCTGAGTGTTGCAATATTATGGTTTAAGTGTATAAAAAAGTGGGGAGGGAGACCCCTAGCAGACAGGGAGGGAGACCCCTAGCAGACAGAGAGGGAGACCCCTAGCAGACAGGGAGGGAGACCCCTAGCAGACAGGGAGGGAGACCCCTAGCAGACAGGGAGGGAGACCCCTAGCAGACAGAGCCTGCAGAGAGTTACAGAGGTGTTGCTGTGACAGGGAGAAACTGCAGTGTCCAATCCAGTGCTGGTCTCAGGCCTGAAAACCAGTCCTGTAGGCACTGGGCAAAGAAAGAGAATGGGAAATCTCTGCCAGTAGGTCCCTGTGACTGGTTAGGCAGGATTTTCCCCAATTGAGTATATGTGATGTTTGTGTCTTTTGTATAGTTGTGGATATGTTTTTCCAATAAATTAATTTTATAAACTCTTCTGTTCTGTCTGGCGATATTGATCCCTGGTATTAGTCCTGGTCTCCTGTGACAGTCTGGTCCCAGACCACAGGCCGCAAATGCTGTGTAGCTACTGCTGTGTACCTGACACTAGGGATGCTAAGCGGGGCAGTATTCCTGACTATGGGGCCTGTCCCTATAGCAGCCACAAACTAAGATGAGTCTGGGCCTAGCTGGGGCCTAATAGGAGGTACCTGGCCTAGTGCAGGTGCCACAGACCCCTGCACATGCAACCTACCCCTTCCTTGTCCCAGCTCCGACTAACGTGGTCTCAGCGCGCGAAAAGTAACAATATCCCCCTTGCAGGGAAAGCTGCAGCCCTATTGGCTATTGCCCGACATGTGTGCCTCGCCCCTATGCATTATGGGGCTGGTATCAAAGAGAACAAGTCCTGACTGGAGACTGTGCTATCAAATGTCCCAGAGAGATGTGCAAAACTTCATCAAAGACTTAGGCCCGGGCCATAGAGGGGGGGAGCCGTGCTGCACCGCGCTGACGCTGAGGCTCGCCTGCAGAAGCTGTGCGATTCCATGCACATACAGGCGAGCCAGCGTCCGCGATCGGAGGTGGGGGGAGACTGAGGGAGGCGGGGCAGTGACGTTGACGCAGCCCCGCTCTCATTGGAGGTTTTCAGCCGACAGCGCGCTGAAAAACAGCTTGGCGCTCGGCTATAAACTCCAAAGCCTGAGCACGCCTGCGGACGCTCGCGCGAGCCCCCTCTCAAGGCATCCTCATTGAGGATGAACAGAGGAGAACCTTCTAACCAAAATTTATAACGGGGGGGGGGGGGCAGCCGAATCCAAAAGGAAGAATCACTTCCACAAAACTGAAATGAGAAAGAAAAGAAAAAGCGCACCCCCTAGTGCATTATCTTCACGGTAGGGGAGATAATAAATTTAATATTATAGAAGTGGAAGGCAATGCACACTTTCAGAAAATATAAAAACAACATTCACATAAAGGTATCTTTAGGAGCCTGAAATCACCAGCCGGTGATGGAATAAGGGGACACACCCAACTCACTGCGACCCCACTAGGCAAGATTAGGGGTATTAGGGTAAGGGGAAAGGTTAGGGGATTACTTTGGCAGTGAAATAGCCGATGTTGAGATATCCCTGCAGTGAGGTGAGTGGCGGCTAAACTCCGGCGGCAATTTGATTACGGAAAACCGACCATGTCTAAATGTCCTAGACCCCACATCTGTGCAAATAAAAATGCATTTTCCAGTGATTTGCCATATCCTCGGTTACATCATCTCTTAGAATGTGATTACTTCATCAGCGTCAAAGTTCTGAAGTTATGTTTCAAACGGTCCCAGAATTCCATGATCTGGCTGCTGCTCATCACAACAAGAATAGCAGGACAGCAAGCTGGACCCTCCTTGGCCGCAGTTTGTTAATATTGTATCTTGTCTTAGGGAGGTTCTCAGGAGGTCTCACTGCTGGAACAACCAATATCCTTCCCACAGCACACGTGTTTCAGCCTGAGATTGTGTACATTGGTCATCTCAACTATACGGTATGGAAGTTTTTTAAAGAGTCATTAATATTCAATATTTGGGAAAATAATAATATGTAACCATGTATCCTTTTGTGTAATCTTTGGGGTATTGGTTCTTTAGGTTATATTCATTTATTCCAGGACTTCTTGTCTGAAATTGAGTTGAAATAGCTGTTATAGCTCACAATATTATGGGGCTGATGCTATATGTGCTAAAGTCGACATTTTTGGCTGAAGTCAATGGGGAATTTTGCCTGAAAACGACTCGCTTCGCCGCATATAGAATCAGCCCCTTCGTGTGGGTTTGTGGGAAAAGTGTAATGAACCCAAATGACCATTCTCGCATTACCAAGTGGTAACTGTACAACAGGAATCCTAACTGACACATTGCCCGTTGGAACATTACAAACATGAACAGACATTAGAAAAATAATCATATACATACTGTGCATAGCATCAAATACAAAAAGTAACACAATGTACCAACAACTTTTACTTCTTTCTAAATATATCTGCTATAAATCATAATTATGTTTTTCAGGACACTTGACATATTTAAAAATGGTGTTGTCAGATGCTGAAATCCTCCATGATGTAACAGCTTACGTGAACAATCTGCGACAAAGCATGAAAACTCTGTCTGATGAGATCTCTAAGACTAGAGAAGCATCGGAAACTCAGCAGAAGGAACTACAGGTGTTTCTATATGGGCATCCATTTCAGATGAGGCAGACATGCTCTGAGGATGTCAATATATCCGAAATCAATATGGAGATTACATCTATGACCTCAAAATGCAGCAAGAGATCAGAGAAGAAAACAAAGGTGTCATTTTGGAGATGTTTCGTTCCCTGCACAGCGAAAAAACAGAAAAAGAGGAAATGTTAGAAATTGTATCATCAGAATCAAAGCCATATTATATTTTCTCTTTGCAATTCTGCTTTTTATTTGTATATAGTTCTAACATATGTTGTAGTCATAATTCATTTAAATAAAAGGTTTTGCTATATTTGCTTCAATGATTATTGTGTTAAACATAATTTGGGGATTTGGGGGATTCAGTTCTGGGATCTGTCCTCTTCTCTTATATTCGGTCTCTCTGTCTCTCACTCCCTTTCTGTAACCTTAACATTTCGTGTGGTTTTAAGTATGACTAGGGTGACCAGATGTCCAGGTTTAGCCGGGACAGTCCCGTTTTTTTAATGTGTGTCCCGGCTGCCAGACATTCTTTAAAATGTCCCGTTTTTTTGTGACTGTCCCACTTTTGACCTTCAGAGCAGGGGGGGCAGCAGAGAGCAGAGAATGAAGAGCGCAGAGAGGAGAGCGGAGGCTGGGACTGAGCTGCAGAGGGTGGGGGCGGGGTTAGGTTTGGCGGAGCCCCAGCAGTGAGACCTGGAAGTGAGGTGTCTGCTGCCAGGGCTTAAGATGGCAAGGTAGAGTCCAGAATGGGGACACACACAAAAGAAAGAGACAGCACGGGGGGAGAGAGGCACAGCATGGGGGGACATAGAGAGACACAGCATGGCATGTGGAGAGAGACACAGTATTGGGACAGAGAGAGAGAGAGAGAGAAACGCAGCATAGGGAGAGAGAGACACAGCATAGAGAGAGAGAGAGGAGAGAGAGAGAGAGAAACAGCATGGGGGAGAGAGAAACACAGCAAAGGAAGTGAGACAGCATAGGGGGGAGAGAGAGAGAGAGAGAAACACAGCATGGGAGAGGGAGAGACAAAGCATGGGGGGAGAGAGAAACAACAGGGGGGAGAGAGACACACACACAGCATGGGGGAGAAAGAGCACACAGAGAATGGGGGAGAGAAACAGACACAGCATGGGGGGAGAGAAAGAGAGAGACAGCATCATGGTAGAGAAAGAGAGAGACGCAGCATGGGGGGAGAGAGACACACCGCATGGGGGAGAGAGAGACACACACACACACACACAGAGAATAGGGGAGAGAAAGAGAGAGAGACACAGCAAGGGGGAGAGACAGAGAGACACAGCATGGGGAGAAAGAGACACAGCTTTGGGGGAAAGAGACACTGCATGATGGAGAGAGAGACACACACAGAGAATGGGGAGAGAAAGAGAGAGACAGCATGAGGGGAGAGAAAGCGAGAGACACAGCATGGGGGGAGAGAAAGAGAGGCACAGTATGGGAGAGAGAGAAACACACAGAGAATGGGGGAGAAAGAGAGACACAGCATGGGAAGAGAGAGACAGAGAATGTGGGAGAGAAAGAGAGACATCATGGGGGGAGAGAAAGAGAGACACAGCATGGGGGGAGAGAAATAGAGACACAGCATGGGGGGAGAGAGAAACAGCATGGGGAGAGAGAGACAGCATGGGGGAGAGAGAGAGACACACACACACAGAATCGGGGAGAGAAAGAGAGAGAGACAGCATGGGGGAGAAAGAAACACAGCTTTGGGGGAAAGAGACACTGCATGATGGAGAGAGAGACACAGAGAATGGGGAGAGAAAGAGAGACAGCATGGGGGGAGAGAAAGCGACAGACACAGCATGGGGGGGGGGGAGAAAGAGAGGCACAGTATGGGAGAGAGAGAAACACAGAAAATGGGGGAGGGAGACACAGCATGGGAAGAGAGAGAGACAGAGAATGTGGGAGAGAAAGAGAGAGACAGCATGGGGGAGAGAAAGAGAGAGACACCGCATGGGGGGGGGAGAGAAATAGAGACACAGCATGGGGGAGAGAGAGAGACATAGCATGGGGAGAGAGAGACATCATGGGTATAGAGAGAGGGACACAGAGAATGGGGGAGAGAAAGGGAGAGACACAGCATGGGAAGAGATAGTCACAGCATGGGGAGAGAGTGAGACACCCACAAAGCATGGGGAGAGAGACACAGAGAATGGGGGAGAGAGACACACACACACAGAATGGGGGGGAGAGAGAGACACACGGAGAATGGGGGAGAGAGAGAGACACACACAGAATGGGGGAGAGTGAGACACACAGAGAATGGGTGGGAGAGAGACACACAAAGAATGTGGGAGAGAGAGACATACAGAGAGAGAGCATGGAGGGATGCGGGGGAGAGAGAGCATTGAGGGATGGGAGAAGGAGAATGGAGGGATGGGGGGGTGGAGAGAATGGAGTGATGGGGGAGAGCAGATGGAGGGGTGGAGGGGAGAGAGAATGGAGGGATGTGGGGGAGAGAGAATGATGGATGGGGGGAGAGAGAGAATGGAGGGATGGAGGGGAGAGAGAGAATGGAGGGATGAGGGGAGAGAGAGAATGGAGGGATGGAGGGGAGAGAGAGAATGGAGGGATGGGGGAGAGAGAGAATTGAGGGATGGCGGAGAGAGCAGCATTTAAATGTACTTTTCACAGATTCACATATTTATTAACTATTGTTAGGCTACGGGTTTTTTTTGTGTGTGTATATAAATGTGGCGCACTTTCCCCCACCCCCTGGGAGATAAGGTGCCTACAGTGTGTGTATGCGTTACCTGTGGCTCGCAGGAGACCTGAACCTCCGCCGCTGGGAGCCTGGGGTGTACCTGATTTGATAGGTTACAGCGCCTCCACCTGCGCGGGATCGCGCTGCCCCACTAGCCAGTGTATAGTTGGTGCACTTTGGTGAGATGAGGTACCTGCCGGGTGCTCCAGAACCCAGGCGTGCTGACAGAAAGGAAGACAGGATCCGGCGATCCAGCGATGGCGTCGTCCGCCATGATGGCGTCGTCCGCGATGAGTTCGCCTCCACGTGGGGTAGTATCCGGTTGGAGTGTCCCACCATGAAGAGAGTCTCTGTGCCTTTTAGTGGTGGTCTGGGTGACGGTAGGGGGAAATATGGCTGCTGTTAATAAAGGTTAAGCCTGCCATTACCCCTACCTGTCAGTAATACCTTGGTATTGTATTATATGTTATGTATATATGTATATGTATTTGCTTGGTTCCAGCACCTCAGGAATCAGGGCTTAATATGTTTGCAGCAGAATTGTTGCAAATGTTATGTTGCAGTTCTACCCACCAATCAGGGCCTGGCATGTAGGCAGCACCTTCCTACCCACCAATCAGGGCCTGGGCATGTAGGCAGCACCTTCCTACCCACCAATCAGGGCCTGGGCATGTAGGCAGCTCCAGGCCCTGAGTGTTGCAATATTATGGTTTAAGTGTATAAAAAAGTGGGGAGGGAGACCCCTAGCAGACAGGGAGGGAGACCCCTAGCAGACAGAGAGGGAGACCCCTAGCAGACAGGGAGGGAGACCCCTAGCAGACAGGGAGGGAGACCCCTAGCAGACAGAGCCTGCAGAGAGTTACAGAGGTGTTGCTGTGACAGGGAGAAACTGCAGTGTCCAATCCAGTGCTGGTCTCAGGCCTGAAAACCAGTCCTGTAGGCACTGGGCAAAGAAAGAGAATGGGAAATCTCTGCCAGTAGGTCCCTGTGACTGGTTAGGCAGGATTTTCCCCAATTGAGTATATGTGATGTTTGTGTCTTTTGTATAGTTGTGGATATGTTTTTCCAATAAATTAATTTTATAAACTCTCATGTTCTGTCTGGCGATATTGATCCCTGGTATTAGTCCTGGTCTCCCGTGACAGTCTGGTCCCAGACCACAGGCCGCAAATGCTGTGTAGCTACTGCTGTGTACCTGACACTAGGGATGCTAAGCGGGGCAGTATTCCTGACTATGGGGCCTGTCCCTATAGCAGCCACAAACTAAGATGAGTCTGGGCCTAGCTGG
This sequence comes from Ascaphus truei, assembly GCF_040206685.1. Classification (NCBI taxonomy): domain Eukaryota; kingdom Metazoa; phylum Chordata; class Amphibia; order Anura; family Ascaphidae; genus Ascaphus; species Ascaphus truei. The sequence goes on from NC_134503.1 coordinate 14,406,585, forward strand.
GGCCTAATAGGAGGTACCTGGCCTAGTGCAGGTGCCACAGACACCTGCACATGCAACCTACCCCTTCCTTGTCCCAGCTCCGACTAACGTGGTCTCAGCGCGCGAAAAGTAACAATATCCCCCTTGCAGGGAAAGCTGCAGCCCTATTGGCTATTGCCCGACATGTGTGCCTCGCCCCTATGCATTATGGGGCTGGTATCAAAGAGAACAAGTCCTGACTGGAGACTGTGCTATCAAATGTCCCAGAGAGATGTGCAAAACTTCATCAAAGACTTAGGCCCGGGCCATAGAGGGGGGGAGCCGTGCTGCACCGCGCTGACGCTGAGGCTCGCCTGCAGAAGCTGTGCGATTCCATGCACATACAGGCGAGCCAGCGTCCGCGATCGGAGGTGGGGGGAGACTGAGGGAGGCGGGGCAGTGACGTTGACGCAGCCCCGCTCTCATTGGAGGTTTTCAGCCGACAGCGCGCTGAAAAACAGCTTGGCGCTCGGCTATAAACTCCAAAGCCTGAGCACGCCTGCGGACGCTCGCGCGAGCCCCCTCTCAAGGCATCCTCATTGAGGATGAACAGAGGAGAACCTTCTAACCAAAATTTATAACGGGGGGGGGGGGGGGCAGCCGAATCCAAAAGGAAGAATCACTTCCACAAAACTGAAATGAGAAAGAAAAGAAAAAGCGCACCCCCTAGTGCATTATCTTCACGGTAGGGGAGATAATAAATTTAATATTATAGAAGTGGAAGGCAATGCACACTTTCAGAAAATATAAAAACAACATTCACATAAAGGTATCTTTAGGAGCCTGAAATCACCAGCCGGTGATGGAATAAGGGGACACACCCAACTCACTGCGACCCCACTAGGCAAGATTAGGGGTATTAGGGTAAGGGGAAAGGTTAGGGGATTACTTTGGCAGTGAAATAGCCGATGTTGAGATATCCCTGCAGTGAGGTGAGTGGCGGCTAAACTCCGGCGGCAATTTGATTACGGAAAACCGACCATGTCTAAATGTCCTAGACCCCACATCTGTGCAAATAAAAATGCATTTTCCAGTGATTTGCCATATCCTCGGTTACATCATCTCTTAGAATGTGATTACTTCATCAGCGTCAAAGTTCTGAAGTTATGTTTCAAACGGTCCCAGAATTCCATGATCTGGCTGCTGCTCATCACAACAAGAATAGCAGGACAGCAAGCTGGACCCTCCTTGGCCGCAGTTTGTTAATACTGTATCTTGTCTTAGGGAGGTTCTCAGGAGGTCTCACTGCTGGAACAACCAATATCCTTCCCACAGAACACGTGTTTCAGCCTGAGATTGTGTACATTGGTCATCTCAACTATACGGTATGGAAGTTTTTTAAAGAGTCATTAATATTCAATATTTGGGAAAATAATAATATGTAACCATGTATCCTTTTGTGTAATCTTTGGGGTATTGGTTCTTTAGGTTATATTCATTTATTCCAGGACTTCTTGTCTGAAATTGAGTTGAAATAGCTGTTATAGCTCACAATATTATGGGGCTGATGCTATATGTGCTAAAGTCGACATTTTTGGCTGAAGTCAATGGGGAATTTTGCCTGAAAACGACTCGCTTCGCCGCATATAGAATCAGCCCCTTCGTGTGGGTTTGTGGGAAAAGTGTAATGAACCCAAATGACCATTCTCGCATTACCAAGTGGTAACTGTACAACAGGAATCCTAGCTGACACATTGCCCGTTGGAACATTACAAACATGAACAGACATTAGAAAAATAATCATATACATACTGTGCATAGCATCAAATACAAAAAGTAACACAATGTACCAACAACTTTTACTTCTTTCTAAATATATCTGCTATAAATCATAATTATGTTTTTCAGGACACTTGACATATTTAAAAATGGTGTTGTCAGATGCTGAAATCCTCCATGATGTAACAGCTTACGTGAACAATCTGCGACAAAGCATGAAAACTCTGTCTGATGAGATCTCTAAGACTAGAGAAGCATCGGAAACTCAGCAGAAGGAACTACAGGTGTTTCTATATGGGCATCCATTTCAGATGAGGCAGACATGCTCTGAGGATGTCAATATATCCGAAATCAATATGGAGATTACATCTATGACCTCAAAATGCAGCAAGAGATCAGAGAAGAAAACAAAGGTGTCATTTTGGAGATGTTTCGTTCCCTGCACAGCGAAAAAACAGAAAAAGAGGAAATGTTAGAAATTGTATCATCAGAATCAAAGCCATATTATATTTTCTCTTTGCAATTCTGCTTTTTATTTGTATATAGTTCTAACATATGTTGTAGTCATAATTCATTTAAATAAAAGGTTTTGCTATATTTGCTTCAATGATTATTGTGTTAAACATAATTTGGGGATTTGGGGGATTCAGTTCTGGGATCTGTCCTCTTCTCTTATATTCGGTCTCTCTGTCTCTCACTCCCTTTCTGTAACCTTAACATTTCGTGTGGTTTTAAGTATGACTAGGGTGACCAGATGTCCAGGTTTAGCCGGGACAGTCCCGTTTTTTTAATGTGTGTCCCGGCTGCCAGACATTCTTTAAAATGTCCCGTTTTTTTGTGACTGTCCCACTTTTGACCTTCAGAGCAGGGGGGGGCAGCAGAGAGCAGAGAATGAAGAGCGCAGAGAGGAGAGCGGAGGCTGGGACTGAGCTGCAGAGGGTGGGGGCGGGGTTAGGTTTGGCGGAGCCCCAGCAGTGAGACCTGGAAGTGAGGTGTCTGCTGCCAGGGCTTAAGATGGCAAGGTAGAGTCCAGAATGGGGACACACACAAAAGAAAGAGACAGCACGGGGGGAGAGAGGCACAGCATGGGGGGACATAGAGAGACACAGCATGGCATGTGGAGAGAGACACAGTATTGGGACAGAGAGAGAGAGAGAGAGAAACGCAGCATAGGGAGAGAGAGACACAGCATAGAGAGAGAGAGAGGAGAGAGAGAGAGAGAGAAACAGCATGGGGGAGAGAGAAACACAGCAAAGGAAGTGAGACAGCATAGGGGGGGAGAGAGAGAGAGAAACACAGCATGGGAGAGGGAGAGACAAAGCATGGGGGGAGAGAGAAACAACAGGGGGGAGAGAGACACACACACAGCATGGGGGAGAAAGAGCACACAGAGAATGGGGGAGAGAAACAGACACAGCATGGGGGGAGAGAAAGAGAGAGACAGCATCATGGTAGAGAAAGAGAGAGACGCAGCATGGGGGGAGAGAGACACACCGCATGGGGGAGAGAGAGACACACACACACACACACACAGAGAATAGGGGAGAGAAAGAGAGAGAGACACAGCAAGGGGGAGAGACAGAGAGACACAGCATGGGGAGAAAGAGACACAGCTTTGGGGGAAAGAGACACTGCATGATGGAGAGAGAGACACACACAGAGAATGGGGAGAGAAAGAGAGAGACAGCATGAGGGGAGAGAAAGCGAGAGACACAGCATGGGGGGAGAGAAAGAGAGGCACAGTATGGGGGAGAGAGAAACACACAGAGAATGGGGGAGAAAGAGAGACACAGCATGGGAAGAGAGAGACAGAGAATGTGGGAGAGAAAGAGAGACATCATGGGGGGAGAGAAAGAGAGACACAGCATGGGGGGAGAGAAATAGAGACACAGCATGGGGGGAGAGAGAAACAGCATGGGGAGAGAGAGACAGCATGGGGGAGAGAGAGAGACACACACACACAGAATCGGGGAGAGAAAGAGAGAGAGACAGCATGGGGGAGAAAGAAACACAGCTTTGGGGGAAAGAGACACTGCATGATGGAGAGAGAGACACAGAGAATGGGGAGAGAAAGAGAGACAGCATGGGGGGAGAGAAAGCGACAGACACAGCATGGGGGGGGGGAGAAAGAGAGGCACAGTATGGGAGAGAGAGAAACACAGAAAATGGGGGAGGGAGACACAGCATGGGAAGAGAGACAGAGAATGTGGGAGAGAAAGAGACAGCATGGGGGAGAGAAAGAGAGAGACACCGCATGGGGGGGGGGAGAGAAATAGAGACACAGCATGGGGGAGAGAGAGAGACATAGCATGGGGAGAGAGAGACATCATGGGTATAGAGAGAGGGACACAGAGAATGGGGGAGAGAAAGGGAGAGACACAGCATGGGAAGAGATAGTCACAGCATGGGGAGAGAGTGAGACACCCACAAAGCATGGGGAGAGAGACACAGAGAATGGGGGAGAGAGACACACACACACAGAATGGGGGGGAGAGAGAGACACACGGAGAATGGGGGAGAGAGAGAGACACACACAGAATGGGGGGAGTCACGGCATGGGGGGTAGAGAGAGAGACACACACAGCATGGGGAGAGAGACAGCATGGGGGAGAGAGACACACACAGAGAATGGGGGAGAGTGAGACACACAGAGAATGGGTGGGAGAGAGACACACAAAGAATGTGGGAGAGAGAGACATACAGAGAGAGAGCATGGAGGGATGCGGGGGAGAGAGAGCATTGAGGGATGGGAGAAGGAGAATGGAGGGATGGGGGGGTGGAGAGAATGGAGTGATGGGGGAGAGCAGATGGAGGGGTGGAGGGGAGAGAGAATGGAGGGATGTGGGGGAGAGAGAATGATGGATGGGGGGAGAGAGAGAATGGAGGGATGGAGGGGAGAGAGAGAATGGAGGGATGAGGGGAGAGAGAGAATGGAGGGATGGAGGGGAGAGAGAGAATGGAGGGATGGGGGAGAGAGAGAATTGAGGGATGGCGGAGAGAGCAGCATTTAAATGTACTTTTCACAGATTCACATATTTATTAACTATTGTTAGGCTACGGGTTTTTTTTGTGTGTGTATATAAATGTGGCGCACTTTCCCCCACCCCCTGGGAGATAAGGTGCCTACAGTGTGTGTATGCGTTACCTGTGGCTCGCAGGAGACCTGAACCTCCGCCGCTGGGAGCCTGGGGTGTACCTGATTTGATAGGTTACAGCGCCTCCACCTGCGCGGGATCGCGCTGCCCCACTAGCCCGTGTATAGTTGGTGCACTTTGGTGAGATGAGGTACCTGCCGGGTGCTCCAGAACCCAGGCGTGCTGACAGAAAGGAAGACAGGATCCGGCGATCCAGCGATGGCGTCGTCCGCCATGATGGCGTCGTCCGCGATGAGTTCGCCTCCACGTGGGGTAGTATCCGGTTGGAGTGTCCCACCATGAAGAGAGTCTCTGTGCCTTTTAGTGGTGGTCTGGGTGACGGTAGGGGGAAATATGGCTGCTGTTAATAAAGGTTAAGCCTGCCATTACCCCTACCTGTCAGTAATACCTTGGTATTGTATTATATGTTATGTATATATGTATATGTATTTGCTTGGTTCCAGCACCTCAGGAATCAGGGCTTAATATGTTTGCAGCAGAATTGTTGCAAATGTTATGTTGCAGTTCTACCCACCAATCAGGGCCTGGCATGTAGGCAGCACCTTCCTACCCACCAATCAGGGCCTGGGCATGTAGGCAGCACCTTCCTACCCACCAATCAGGGCCTGGGCATGTAGGCAGCTCCAGGCCCTGAGTGTTGCAATATTATGGTTTAAGTGTATAAAAAAGTGGGGAGGGAGACCCCTAGCAGACAGGGAGGGAGACCCCTAGCAGACAGAGAGGGAGACCCCTAGCAGACAGGGAGGGAGACCCCTAGCAGACAGGGAGGGAGACCCCTAGCAGACAGAGCCTGCAGAGAGTTACAGAGGTGTTGCTGTGACAGGGAGAAACTGCAGTGTCCAATCCAGTGCTGGTCTCAGGCCTGAAAACCAGTCCTGTAGGCACTGGGCAAAGAAAGAGAATGGGAAATCTCTGCCAGTAGGTCCCTGTGACTGGTTAGGCAGGATTTTCCCCAATTGAGTATATGTGATGTTTGTGTCTTTTGTATAGTTGTGGATATGTTTTTCCAATAAATTAATTTTATAAACTCTTCTGTTCTGTCTGGCGATATTGATCCCTGGTATTAGTCCTGGTCTCCCGTGACAGTCTGGTCCCAGACCACAGGCCGCAAATGCTGTGTAGCTACTGCTGTGTACCTGACACTAGGGATGCTAAGCGGGGCAGTATTCCTGACTATGGGGCCTGTCCCTATAGCAGCCACAAACTAAGATGAGTCTGGGCCTAGCTGGGGCCTAATAGGAGGTACCTGGCCTAGTGCAGGTGCCACAGACACCTGCACATGCAACCTACCCCTTCCTTGTCCCAGCTCCGACTAACGTGGTCTCAGCGCGCGAAAAGTAACAATATCCCCCTTGCAGGGAAAGCTGCAGCCCTATTGGCTATTGCCCGACATGTGTGCCTCGCCCCTATGCATTATGGGGCTGGTATCAAAGAGAACAAGTCCTGACTGGAGACTGTGCTATCAAATGTCCCAGAGAGATGTGCAAAACTTCATCAAAGACTTAGGCCCGGGCCATAGAGGGGGGGAGCCGTGCTGCACCGCGCTGACGCTGAGGCTCGCCTGCAGAAGCTGTGCGATTCCATGCACATACAGGCGAGCCAGCGTCCGCGATCGGAGGTGGGGGGAGACTGAGGGAGGCGGGGCAGTGACGTTGACGCAGCCCCGCTCTCATTGGAGGTTTTCAGCCGACAGCGCGCTGAAAAACAGCTTGGCGCTCGGCTATAAACTCCAAAGCCTGAGCACGCCTGCGGACGCTCGCGCGAGCCCCCTCTCAAGGCATCCTCATTGAGGATGAACAGAGGAGAACCTTCTAACCAAAATTTATAACGGGGGGGGGGGGGGGGCAGCCGAATCCAAAAGGAAGAATCACTTCCACAAAACTGAAATGAGAAAGAAAAGAAAAAGCGCACCCCCTAGTGCATTATCTTCACGGTAGGGGAGATAATAAATTTAATATTATAGAAGTGGAAGGCAATGCACACTTTCAGAAAATATAAAAACAACATTCACATAAAGGTATCTTTAGGAGCCTGAAATCACCAGCCGGTGATGGAATAAGGGGACACACCCAACTCACTGCGACCCCACTAGGCAAGATTAGGGGTATTAGGGTAAGGGGAAAGGTTAGGGGATTACTTTGGCAGTGAAATAGCCGATGTTGAGATATCCCTGCAGTGAGGTGAGTGGCGGCTAAACTCCGGCGGCAATTTGATTACGGAAAACCGACCATGTCTAAATGTCCTAGACCCCACATCTGTGCAAATAAAAATGCATTTTCCAGTGATTTGCCATATCCTCGGTTACATCATCTCTTAGAATGTGATTACTTCATCAGCGTCAAAGTTCTGAAGTTATGTTTCAAACGGTCCCAGAATTCCATGATCTGGCTGCTGCTCATCACAACAAGAATAGCAGGACAGCAAGCTGGACCCTCCTTGGCCGCAGTTTGTTAATACTGTATCTTGTCTTAGGGAGGTTCTCAGGAGGTCTCACTGCTGGAACAACCAATATCCTTCCCACAGAACACGTGTTTCAGCCTGAGATTGTGTACATTGGTCATCTCAACTATACGGTATGGAAGTTTTTTAAAGAGTCATTAATATTCAATATTTGGGAAAATAGTAATATGTAACCATGTATCCTTTTGTGTAATCTTTGGGGTATTGGTTCTTTAGGTTATATTCATTTATTCCAGGACTTCTTGTCTGAAATTGAGTTGAAATAGCTGTTATAGCTCACAATATTATGGGGCTGATGCTATATGTGCTAAAGTCGACATTTTTGGCTGAAGTCAATGGGGAATTTTGCCTGAAAACGACTCGCTTCGCCGCATATAGAATCAGCCCCTTCGTGTGGGTTTGTGGGAAAAGTGTAATGAACCCAAATGACCATTCTCGCATTACCAAGTGGTAACTGTACAACAGGAATCCTAGCTGACACATTGCCCGTTGGAACATTACAAACATGAACAGACATTAGAAAAATAATCATATACATACTGTGCATAGCATCAAATACAAAAAGTAACACAATGTACCAACAACTTTTACTTCTTTCTAAATATATCTGCTATAAATCATAATTATGTTTTTCAGGACACTTGACATATTTAAAAATGGTGTTGTCAGATGCTGAAATCCTCCATGATGTAACAGCTTACGTGAACAATCTGCGACAAAGCATGAAAACTCTGTCTGATGAGATCTCTAAGACTAGAGAAGCATCGGAAACTCAGCAGAAGGAACTACAGGTGTTTCTATATGGGCATCCATTTCAGATGAGGCAGACATGCTCTGAGGATGTCAATATATCCGAAATCAATATGGAGATTACATCTATGACCTCAAAATGCAGCAAGAGATCAGAGAAGAAAACAAAGGTGTCATTTTGGAGATGTTTCGTTCCCTGCACAGCGAAAAAACAGAAAAAGAGGAAATGTTAGAAATTGTATCATCAGAATCAAAGCCATATTATATTTTCTCTTTGCAATTCTGCTTTTTATTTGTATATAGTTCTAACATATGTTGTAGTCATAATTCATTTAAATAAAAGGTTTTGCTATATTTGCTTCAATGATTATTGTGTTAAACATAATTTGGGGATTTGGGGGATTCAGTTCTGGGATCTGTCCTCTTCTCTTATATTCGGTCTCTCTGTCTCTCACTCCCTTTCTGTAACCTTAACATTTCGTGTGGTTTTAAGTATGACTAGGGTGACCAGATGTCCAGGTTTAGCCGGGACAGTCCCGTTTTTTTAATGTGTGTCCCGGCTGCCAGACATTCTTTAAAATGTCCCGTTTTTTTGTGACTGTCCCACTTTTGACCTTCAGAGCAGGGGGGGCAGCAGAGAGCAGAGAATGAAGAGCGCAGAGAGGAGAGCGGAGGCTGGGACTGAGCTGCAGAGGGTGGGGGCGGGGTTAGGTTTGGCGGAGCCCCAGCAGTGAGACCTGGAAGTGAGGTGTCTGCTGCCAGGGCTTAAGATGGCAAGGTAGAGTCCAGAATGGGGACACACACAAAAGAAAGAGACAGCACGGGGGGAGAGAGGCACAGCATGGGGGGACATAGAGAGACACAGCATGGCATGTGGAGAGAGACACAGTATTGGGACAGAGAGAGAGAGAGAGAGAAACGCAGCATAGGGAGAGAGAGACACAGCATAGAGAGAGAGAGAGGAGAGAGAGAGAGAGAAACAGCATGGGGGAGAGAGAAACACAGCAAAGGAAGTGAGACAGCATAGGGGGGGAGAGAGAGAGAGAGAGAAACACAGCATGGGAGAGGGAGAGACAAAGCATGGGGGGAGAGAGAAACAACAGGGGAGAGAGAGACACACACACAGCATGGGGGAGAAAGAGCACACAGAGAATGGGGGAGAGAAACAGACACAGCATGGGGGGAGAGAAAGAGAGAGACAGCATCATGGTAGAGAAAGAGAGAGACGCAGCATGGGGGGAGAGAGACACACCGCATGGGGGAGAGAGAGACACACACACACACACACACACACACACAGAGAATAGGGGAGAGAAAGAGAGAGAGACACAGCAAGGGGGAGAGACAGAGAGACACAGCATGGGGAGAAAGAGACACAGCTTTGGGGGAAAGAGACACTGCATGATGGAGAGAGAGACACACACAGAGAATGGGGAGAGAAAGAGAGAGACAGCATGAGGGGAGAGAAAGCGAGAGACACAGCATGGGGGGAGAGAAAGAGAGGCACAGTATGGGAGAGAGAGAAACACACAGAGAATGGGGGAGAAAGAGAGACACAGCATGGGAAGAGAGAGACAGAGAATGTGGGAGAGAAAGAGAGACATCATGGGGGGAGAGAAAGAGAGACACAGCATGGGGGGAGAGAAATAGAGACACAGCATGGGGGGAGAGAGAAACAGCATGGGGAGAGAGAGACAGCATGGGGGAGAGAGAGAGACACACACACACAGAATCGGGGAGAGAAAGAGAGAGAGACAGCATGGGGGAGAAAGAAACACAGCTTTGGGGGAAAGAGACACTGCATGATGGAGAGAGAGACACAGAGAATGGGGAGAGAAAGAGAGACAGCATGGGGGGAGAGAAAGCGACAGACACAGCATGGGGGGGGGGAGAAAGAGAGGCACAGTATGGGAGAGAGAGAAACACAGAAAATGGGGGAGGGAGACACAGCATGGGAAGAGAGACCGAGAATGTGGGAGAGAAAGAGAGAGACAGCATGGGGGAGAGAAAGAGAGAGACACCGCATGGGGGGGGGAGAGAAATAGAGACACAGCATGGGGGAGAGAGAGAGACATAGCATGGGGAGAGAGAGACATCATGGGTATAGAGAGAGGGACACAGAGAATGGGGGAGAGAAAGGGAGAGACACAGCATGGGAAGAGATAGTCACAGCATGGGGAGAGAGTGAGACACCCACAAAGCATGGGGAGAGAGACACAGAGAATGGGGGAGAGAGACACACACACACAGAATGGGGGGGAGAGAGAGACACACGGAGAATGGGGGAGAGAGAGAGACACACACAGAATGGGGGGAGTCACGGCATGGGGGGTAGAGAGAGAGACACATACAGCATGGGGAGAGAGACAGCATGGGGGAGAGAGACACACACAGAGAATGGGGGAGAGTGAGACACACAGAGAATGGGTGGGAGAGAGACACACAAAGAATGTGGGAGAGAGAGACATACAGAGAGAGAGCATGGAGGGATGCGGGGGAGAGAGAGCATTGAGGGATGGGAGAAGGAGAATGGAGGGATGGGGGGGTGGAGAGAATGGAGTGATGGGGGAGAGCAGATGGAGGGGTGGAGGGGAGAGAGAATGGAGGGATGTGGGGGAGAGAGAATGATGGATGGGGGGAGAGAGAGAATGGAGGGATGGAGGGGAGAGAGAGAATGGAGGGATGAGGGGAGAGAGAGAATGGAGGGATGGAGGGGAGAGAGAGAATGGAGGGATGGGGGAGAGAGAGAATTGAGGGATGGCGGAGAGAGCAGCATTTAAATGTACTTTTCACAGATTCACATATTTATTAACTATTGTTAGGCTACGGGTTTTTTTTGTGTGTGTATATAAATGTGGCGCACTTTCCCCCACCCCCTGGGAGATAAGGTGCCTACAGTGTGTGTATGCGTTACCTGTGGCTCGCAGGAGACCTGAACCTCCGCCGCTGGGAGCCTGGGGTGTACCTGATTTGATAGGTTACAGCGCCTCCACCTGCGCGGGATCGCGCTGCCCCACTAGCCCGTGTATAGTTGGTGCACTTTGGTGAGATGAGGTACCTGCCGGGTGCTCCAGAACCCAGGCGTGCTGACAGAAAGGAAGACAGGATCCGGCGATCCAGCGATGGCGTCGTCCGCCATGATGGCGTCGTCCGCGATGAGTTCGCCTCCACGTGGGGTAGTATCCGGTTGGAGTGTCCCACCATGAAGAGAGTCTCTGTGCCTTTTAGTGGTGGTCTGGGTGACGGTAGGGGGAAATATGGCTGCTGTTAATAAAGGTTAAGCCTGCCATTACCCCTACCTGTCAGTAATACCTTGGTATTGTATTATATGTTATGTATATATGTATATGTATTTGCTTGGTTCCAGCACCTCAGGAATCAGGGCTTAATATGTTTGCAGCAGAATTGTTGCAAATGTTATGTTGCAGTTCTACCCACCAATCAGGGCCTGGCATGTAGGCAGCACCTTCCTACCCACCAATCAGGGCCTGGGCATGTAGGCAGCACCTTCCTACCCACCAATCAGGGCCTGGGCATGTAGGCAGCTCCAGGCCCTGAGTGTTGCAATATTATGGTTTAAGTGTATAAAAAAGTGGGGAGGGAGACCCCTAGCAGACAGGGAGGGAGACCCCTAGCAGACAGAGAGGGAGACCCCTAGCAGACAGGGAGGGAGACCCCTAGCAGACAGGGAGGGAGACCCCTAGCAGACAGAGCCTGCAGAGAGTTACAGAGGTGTTGCTGTGACAGGGAGAAACTGCAGTGTCCAATCCAGTGCTGGTCTCAGGCCTGAAAACCAGTCCTGTAGGCACTGGGCAAAGAAAGAGAATGGGAAATCTCTGCCAGTAGGTCCCTGTGACTGGTTAGGCAGGATTTTCCCCAATTGAGTATATGTGATGTTTGTGTCTTTTGTATAGTTGTGGATATGTTTTTCCAATAAATTAATTTTATAAACTCTTCTGTTCTGTCTGGCGATATTGATCCCTGGTATTAGTCCTGGTCTCCCGTGACAGTCTGGTCCCAGACCACAGGCCGCAAATGCTGTGTAGCTACTGCTGTGTACCTGACACTAGGGATGCTAAGCGGGGCAGTATTCCTGACTATGGGGCCTGTCCCTATAGCAGCCACAAACTAAGATGAGTCTGGGCCTAGCTGGGGCCTAATAGGAGGTACCTGGCCTAGTGCAGGTGCCACAGACACCTGCACATGCAACCTACCCCTTCCTTGTCCCAGCTCCGACTAACGTGGTCTCAGCGCGCGAAAAGTAACAATATCCCCCTTGCAGGGAAAGCTGCAGCCCTATTGGCTATTGCCCGACATGTGTGCCTCGCCCCTATGCATTATGGGGCTGGTATCAAAGAGAACAAGTCCTGACTGGAGACTGTGCTATCAAATGTCCCAGAGAGATGTGCAAAACTTCATCAAAGACTTAGGCCCGAGCCATAGAGGGGGGGAGCCGTGCTGCACCGCGCTGACGCTGAGGCTCGCCTGCAGAAGCTGTGCGATTCCATGCACATACAGGCGAGCCAGCGTCCGCGATCGGAGGTGGGGGGAGACTGAGGGAGGCGGGGCAGTGACGCTGACGCAGCCCCGCTCTCATTGGAGGTTTTCAGCCGACAGCGCGCTGAAAAACAGCTTGGCGCTCGGCTATAAACTCCAAAGCCTGAGCACGCCTGCGGACGCTCGCGCGAGCCCCCTCTCAAGGCATCCTCATTGAGGATGAACAGAGGAGAACCTTCTAACCAAAATTTATAACGGGGGGGGGGGGGGGGGGACAGCCGAATCCAAAAGGAAGAATCACTTCCACAAAACTGAAATGAGAAAGAAAAGAAAAAGCGCACCCCCTAGTGCATTATCTTCACGGTAGGGGAGATAATAAATTTAATATTATAGAAGTGGAAGGCAATGCACACTTTCAGAAAATATAAAAACAACATTCACATAAAGGTATCTTTAGGAGCCTGAAATCACCAGCCGGTGATGGAATAAGGGGACACACCCAACTCACTGCGACCCCACTAGGCAAGATTAGGGGTATTAGGGTAAGGGGAAAGGTTAGGGGATTACTTTGGCAGTGAAATAGCCGATGTTGAGATATCCCTGCAGTGAGGTGAGTGGCGGCTAAACTCCGGCGGCAATTTGATTACGGAAAACCGACCATGTCTAAATGTCCTAGACCCCACATCTGTGCAAATAAAAATGCATTTTCCAGTGATTTGCCATATCCTCGGTTACATCATCTCTTAGAATGTGATTACTTCATCAGCATCAAAGTTCTGAAGTTATGTTTCAAACGGTCCCAGAATTCCATGATCTGGCTGCTGCTCATCACAACAAGAATAGCAGGACAGCAAGCTGGACCCTCCTTGGCCGCAGTTTGTTAATATTGTATCTTGTCTTAGGGAGGTTCTCAGGAGGTCTCACTGCTGGAACAACCAATATCCTTCCCACAGCACACGTGTTTCAGCCTGAGATTGTGTACATTGGTCATCTCAACTATACGGTATGGAAGTTTTTTAAAGAGTCATTAATATTCAATATTTGGGGAAATAATAATATGTAACCATGTATCCTTTAGTGTAATCTTTGGGGTATTGGTTCTTTAGGTTATATTCATTTATTCCAGGACTTCTTGTCTGAAATTGAGTTGAAATAGCTGTTATAGCTCACAATATTATGGGGCTGATGCTATATGTGCTGAAGTCGACATTTTTGGCTGAAGTCAATGGGGAATTTTGCCTGAAAACGACTCGCTTCGCCGCATATAGAATCAGCCCCTTCGTGTGGGTTTGTGGGAAAAGTGTAATGAACCCAAATGACCATTCTCGCATTACCAAGTGGTAACTGTACAACAGGAATCCTAACTGACACATTGCCCGTTGGAACATTACAAACATGAACAGACATTAGAAAAATAATTATATACATACTGTGCATAGCATCAAATACAAATAGTAACACAATGTACCAACAACTTTTACTTCTTTCTAAATATATCTGCTATAAATCATAATTATGTTTTTCAGGACACTTGACATATTTAAAAATGGTGTTGTCAGATGCTGAAATCCTCCATGATGTAACAGCTTACGTGAACAATCTGCGACAAAGCATGAAAACTCTGTCTGATGAGATCTCTAAGACTAGAGAAGCGTTGGAAACTCAGCAGAAGGAACTACAGGTGTTTCTATATGGGCATCCAATTCAGATGAGGCAGACATGCTCTGAGGATGTCAATATATCCGAAATCAATATGGAAATTACATCTATGACCTCAAAATGCAGCAAGAGATCAGAGAAGAAAACAAAAGTGTCATTTTGGAGATGTTTCATTCCCTGCACAGCGAAAAAACAGAAAAAGAGGAAATGTTAGAAATTGTATCATCATAATCAAAGACATATTCTTTTTTCTCTTTGCAATTCTGCTTTTTATTTGTATATAGTTCTAACATATGTTGTAGTCATAATTCATTTAAATAAAAGGTTTTTCTATATTTGCTTCAATGATTATTGTGTTAAACATAATTTGGGGAGTTTGGGGGATTCAGTTCTGGGATCTGTACACTTCTCTTATTATATTCTGTCTCTCAGTCCCTTTCTTTAACCTTAAAATGTCTTGTGGCTTTACAGTAAGTATGACTAGGGTGACCAGATGTCCAGGTTTATCCGGGACAGTCCTGTTTTTTTAATGTGTGTCCCGGCTGCCAGACATTCTTTAAAATGTCCTGTTTTTTTGTGACTGTCCCACTTTTGACCATCAGAGCAGGGGGGGGCAGCAGAGAGCAGGAGAGCGGAGGTTGGGACTGAGCTGCAGAGGGTGGGGGCGGGGATAGCTGCAGAGGGTGGGGGTGGGGTTAGCTTAAGCCCCAGCAATGAGACCTGGAAGTGAGGTGTCTGCTGTCAGGGCTCAAGATAGCTTCCTCCCCCCCCCCCTCCCCCACTCATGCTCCACAGGAAAGGTAGGGTCCAGAATGGACACACACACACACATAAGAAAGAGACAGCATGGGGGGAGAGAGAGACACAGCATAGGGGGACAGAGAGAGACACAGCATGGCATGGGGAGAGAGACAGCATGGGGGGGAGAGAGACACAGCATAGGGGGACAGAGAGAGACACAGCATGGGGGACAGAAAAACAGCATGGGGGGACAGAGAGAGACAGCATGGGGGGACAGAGACATAGCATGGGGGGACAGAGACACAGCATGGGGGGACAGAGAGAGGCACAACATGGGGGGGAAAGAGAGAGAGAAAAACAGCATGGAGGAGAGAAAGACATAGCATGGGGGAGAGAGAGACACAGCATTGGGGAGAGAAAGAGACACACACACACAGAGAATGGAGGTGAGAAAGAGAGAGACAGCATCGGGGGAGAAAAAGAGACACAGCATGGGGGAGAGAGAGACAGCATGGGGGAGAGAGAAACAGCATGGGGAGAGAGACACACCATGGGGGAGAGAGAGACACACACACAGAGAATGGGGGAGAGAAAGAGACAGCATCGGGGGAGAAAGAGAGAAACAGCATGGGGAGAGAGACACAGCATGGGGAGAGAGACACACCATGGGGGAGAGAGAGACACACACACAGAGAATGGGGGAGAGAAAGAGACAGCATCGGGGGAGAAAGAGAGATACAGCATGGGGAGAGAGAGACAGCATGGGGGAGAGAAAGAGAGACACAGAATGGGGAGATAGAGAGAGAAACACACAGCATGGGGGGAGAGAAAGAGAGAGACAGCATGGGGAGAGAGAGAGACACACTGCATGGGGAGAGAGAGACACTGCATGTTTGAGAGAGAGAGAGAGAGAGAGAGAGAGAGAGAGAGAGAGAGAGAGAGAGAGAGAGAGAGAATAGGGATGAGAAAGAGAGACACAGCATGGGGGGGGGGGAGAAAGAGAGACACAGCATGGGGGAGATAGCGACAGCATGGGGAGAGAGAGACAGCATGAGAGAGGGACACAGAGAATGGGGGAGAGAAAGAGACACAGCATGGGGAGAGAGAAAGAGAGGCACAGCATGGGATAGAGAGAGACACAGAGAATGGGGGAGAGAGACACATCATGGGGGGGGGGAGAGACACAGCAGGGGGAGAGAGAGACAGAATGTGGGAGAGAAAGCGAGACACAGCATGGGGTGGAGAGAAAGAGAGACAGCATGGGGGAGAGATAGACATAGCATGGGGGGAGAGAGACAGCATGGGGATAGAGATAGTTACACAGAGAATGGGATAGAGAAAGAGAGAGACAGCATGGGGGGGAGAGTCACAGCATGGGGAGAGAGAGAGACACACACACAAAGCATGGGGGGGAGAGAGAGAGAGAGACAGCAAGGGGGGTGAGAGACAGAATGGGGGATAGAGAGACACACAGAGAATGGGGGAGAGAGAGACACACAGAGATTGGGGGAGAGAGACCCAGAATGGGGAGAGTCATGGCATGGGGGGATAGAGAGAGAGACACACAGAGAGAATGGGGGAGAGAGAAACACAGTGAATGGTGGGAGAGAGAGACAGAGAATGGGGGAAAGAAAGAGAGAGACAGCATGGGGGGAGAAAGAGAGAGACAGCATGGGAGAGAGAAAGAGAGACAGCATGGGTGAGAGAAAGAGAGAGACACAGCATGGGGGAGAGAGAGACAGCATGGGGGGAGAGAAAGAGAGGGACATAGCATGGGGAGAGAGAAACACTGCATGTTGGAGAGAGAGAGACAGAGAATGGGGGAGAGAGACACAGCATGGGGGAGAGAGGGAGAGACACAGCATGGGCAGAGAGAGACACAGAGAATGGGGGAGACAAAGAGAGAGACACAGCATGGGGAGAGAGTCACAGCATGGGGAGAGAGTCACAGCATGGGGAGAGAGAGAGTTGCAGCATGGGGGAGAGAGAGACACACACACAGCATGGGGAGAGACAGCGTGGGGAGGGAGAGAGACACACACACACACAGAGAATGGGGGAGAGAGAGAGACACACACACAATGGGGGAGAGAGAGACACACACAGAGAATGGGGAGAGACACAGAGAATGGGGGAGAAAGAGAGACACACACAGAGAATGGGGGGGAGAGAGAGACACCGAGAATGGGGGAGAGAGAGCATGGAGGGATGGGGGAGAGAGAGCATGGAGGGATGGGGAGAGGGAGAATGGAGGGAAGTGGGGGATGGAGAGAATGGAGTGATGGGGGAGAGAGGATGGAGGGGAGAGAGAATGGAGGGATGTGGGGGGGAGAGAGAGAATGAGGGATAGGGGGGGAGAGAATGGAGGGATGGGGGAGAGAGAGAGAAGGGAGGGCTAGGGGGAAAGAGGGAATGGAGGGATGGGGGGAGGGAGAGAATGGAGGGATGGGGGTGAGAATAGAGGTGTGGGGGAGAGAGAATGGAGGGAGGGGGGAGAGAGAATGGAGGGGTGGGGTGAGAGATAGAATGGAGGGATGGGGGGGAGAGAATGGAGGGGTGGAGGGAGATAGAGAATGGAGGGATGGGGGGAGAGAGACAATGGAGGGATGATAACATCATGGGAGGGGGAAGAGAGGCCCCGTCAGCAAAAAATCTAGAGCAAAACCAATGATTCTCCATCTATTGGATACAATTTATCAGCGGTATCACTAACTGGGACTCACTGTATACTGTATCTTTTCATGTGGACGCCTCTTGGACTTTCTTACAACACTTATTTATGCTCACTGCTGATTATTGCTCACTAGCTATTTTCCCAAATATCTTTGCTCTGTGCTGAAGCAGGGACTGATTGAGTCATCTGTGCTGACTCAGGAATATCCTAAAAAACTGACCTGTTGGTAGGGTTGCCAAGTGGCTTCTCCAAACATACTGGACACAATGGTGAAAGGTGCAACGCGCTCAAGACACACACACACATACCCCTCTCTGCTCCATGCTGATTCCTCTTCTCTTTGGCCCCATCCCCAGGCTCCTGCCTCCTCCTCAAATCTAAGTGGAATGTTAGGAGACACAGAGACAGCAGGTGAGGAATAAGTGCAGTAGATGGCGGTCCTTGTCCACAATGGTTGATAGGAGAGACTGTGGGTGTGGGACAGTAGCCCTGAGTGCAGGCTATTGGAATACTTATTTTGCAAGGTGACTTTTAAGGTTGGTCGGTATTAAATTAGATGGGTTAACACCATTAGCAGGGAAAGCACACTTCTTGGAAAACGTATGCCATTTGTATATGTTTAAAAACACACCCAGTGCCAGACTGTACAGCTGTACATAAGAATAATGACAATATTTTTACTAAATAGTGAGCAAGCAACATTTCCAACAATTGTCCTGCTATCCATCAACCTTTTCTCTCAAATAACAAATATCTCACAAGAAATATTTATAATAATGCATGCAAAGCTCAGGCATGTGCTCTAAAGGAGACATGTGCTCTAGAATGACACTTGTCGGTAGACATAGAAGAAAGGGTATTCTAATTGGCACTCAACCAATACCATGTACAGTGCCAGCTGGCAGCATCATGAGAATATTATCTAGTACAATGATTGAAGTGAGTGGAATAGTAGCACTGTACATAAATATTTCAGAACATAATTCTTCTCTTCTGTAGTGCAGCCTGTTCAGAGTGTATATAATAAAGAATAAAATACAACATATAGTTTAAACAGTGTAAAACATAACGTGTGTGTCTTTTAGTGTATAATAATAGGCTCTTCTGGTAGGGTTCTTCTTTTAGGAGCTTTAAAAATGTAGACACAGAACAACAGACAATGTCATTTTGTTTTACTATTAATACAATTCCACAAGCAAAATAGCACTCACAAACAGACATCCAAAGAGTGCTTGTCAAAGTTAATCATTAACTCGCCACGGGCTCCTGACCGCGCTCTCCTCCTCTTGGGTCCCTTTGTTGCGGCAGTGCGCTACATGAAGGATGGTCACAATGGTTCTGTTGCAACGTTTTGACTTGACAAAGTTGAATCGTTCACCCATCTCTCTATTAAGCGCTGGAGATCGACAAGGGCGAAGACTTTGCCCCAAATATATACTGTATCCAATAGATGGAGAAACATAGGTTTTGCTCTAGATTTTTTGCTGACGAAGAAATGCAAATGATCCCACTATGGTTTGCAATGCGGCCACTGATACATGTAATCCCTTCTTTGCAAATAGAAGGATATTTTTGCAATGTATATGTTGAATATTTTTGTTTTATTAAAGGCCAGTGGCTTATCTATGAACTCCTTAATTACAAGAAAATAAGAGGTTGACACTGCTTTTCATGCAATATATGCATAACTGCTGCTGCAGCAACATGGGTACGGTACTGAGCTCCTGACCGGGGTTGCCACCACTACGGGTTTCACCCGGAGACTACGGGTTTTGGCCATGTATCTCTGGGCTATAGTTTACCTAGTAAACCTGTGGGTGCTGGCAATCTTGGGCGGGTGGTGGCGGCGGCAGCATCTCCCAGCATCTTCCCCCTGTATATACTGGCAATATGGCTGCGCAGTGGCAAATGGCGCCGTGTTGCCAAACCAACGGGAATGCCACGTGACATAACAGCATCACGTGACGTCCGTTGCCAGGACAACGAGATGCTACATGACATCACGAAGACATGCGGTGCCACGTTGTCATGGCAACGCATGGCGTTACAGTGTTCCGTTGTCATGACAACGCGACGGCGCAGCCATATTGAAGTGGGTTGCATGGGAAAGATGCCGGGAGGACGCCAGAGGCAAGTGCTTTATTTTAAGGAAGAAAAAAATCTCCAGTTGGCCTGCAGTCAAAGGTGGCAACCCTGCTCCTGACCAATGTGTCTACACTTAGAGAAAAAGTAAAATTTTTGCATACATAAAATGCATACACACACACAGAGGCAACTGAAAATGGCTACCAGGGCCGCGTGGCACATTTAGAACAGGATCCCTATTGAGGTCTGAGTAGTTACTATCCACCTGACGCAGACAGTAAGAGAGAAGGAGGGTCCTGAGGCATGGCACAGTCTTGGAGAGTGATCGGAGTTCTGAGGATACCTGTGAGGTTCGGGCGCAGGCTCCGTCTCCTTCAAGCTCCGGTCGTCTGATTGGCTCCAGCCTTGTTCCTTCCTGCTGTGCAGCTTTGCGCCTGATTGGCTCTCCCTGCTATTTGGGCTCAGCCTCTTCCACCAGGAAGTTGGCTGAGCATAATCTTTTGTGACATGTGCTGGTCGCAAACACTCTGCCTCGCCTCACTTTGACCCCTCTGACTTCTCCAATACTTGACCTCGGCTAGTGACCCCTACGATCCGAACCTCTCCACTCTTCGACCTCGGCTTGCTGTCCTACTACTCTGCTCTCTCCTACCCTGACCCGGCTACCCACGACGAGTCCCACATTTGGACGTGGCTTCGCGGCACCAGGTCGGTGTATCGATATCCCTACCCCGGCCTCACAGTTCCGGCCTGTTTGTGGTGAGTACCCGTTACAATACCGAGGGAGGCCTGCTACACCACATGGAGCCGAGTCCTAAGAATGCACAACAAAATAGCGCCGTCCCGCGACTGAACATCAGGCCCACCTCGCACTGCACTCACGAGATAGACCCTAGGAGCGCTGTGGCCCCGGAGAAAACAGAGGAGACAGGCGAGCCCCGCGGTCTGCTCTGAGAGGGGGTGTGAGTCGAAGTGTGCACGGGATCTCGAGGTATGCCCCCAAGGGACAGACAGTCCAGGAGATTGTGAGGGTGCAGAAAGGAGAGGCCCACACTATATGCAATTCCCCCACCATGGGCTCGGGTGGCTCCAGACAGATAAATCCCTCTCCAGGCAAACACTCAGCAAATCTCCTCATCCAAGAGGCCATACTGTACCTTGCCTTACCACCCCCCGGAATAGTGCGGTCCAGGTGTCATCTTACCCGAGTGCGCCTGAACCATAAGTTGCACCTATGAAGCTTTTATCTTTGTTAATTCATACCAATGTAATTGTACCATTGATCCAAGTTGAGAATCCCCCCCCCTATCCCCCCCCTCGTTAATTCTCTATTTTCTGTGCATCTCTCCCCCATACCCTCACCCCCTCCTTTTTTCTTTGTGTGAACTCATTGCTGTATGTTTTTCAGAATATATTCCAAAATCAATCAAATATGAGTATTAAAAAAAAACAAAGACAAAGAGCACAGAGTTTATTACATCCCATTCTGTGATGGTTTGTGATTTAGGCAGAGACTATGAAAAGGGTTGGGAAGGAGTCAGCCAACACCCATGGGACATAATAGGGTCCCCTTTTAGGTTCAGAAGAGAACCCCAGCAGTTTAAAATTACCATCAACAGATAAACATCCTTATATTACATGTCAAGCAACTCCCATTGTTTAGTCAATGGTTTGCATTCTTGCTGACACTGCTATTACTGATGGGTAATGGCATCCTTGAGGAGCAATAACTTTTCACTGTGTTCTGTTTCGGATAATCTCTTGTATGAATAAGAAATGGGGAAACATCTGCTCGTCTTGAAAGTGTTGCTATCCTGGGAGTTAGATCACATTACGACCTCCCTGGTGTTTGTGTAATGGTTTATGGTAATATGGGCTACAGTGTGAAAACAAAAGAGGAGAGTGCAAGTCCCATAGCGCAGATCAATATAAAACAGACTTTAATAGGTTGAATAAAATTGGCCATTCACAAAGGTAACTAGAACATAAGTGTGACGGTTGAGGGGATTCCTGCTTCTCCAGGTGTCCCCGTCACCGCTGTTTCCCCTGCCTCTGACCATTCCCCCTTGCCTCCTCGTTCGTCTCTCCATTCCTCCTCCCGCATCTGTCCCTCTGCGGCATGCCCTGACGCGCTCCTGGTGGCCACGCGCGTTCCCCGCAGGGCGCGCGCATGTCCCCAGGCTCCCGATCCCCTCCGCGGTGCTCGTTGCTCGCGGCGTCCCTCTGTTTCCCTTCCAGTCACCATACCTCCTTCAGTCCCTCCTCTGGTTCCCTCTCCTCCCCCGGCGGGCGCCCCCCGCGACACGACGCTCCGCGCGCCTCCTGACACAGCCTGTGCGCGCGCACCCTAACCTTACAGAGGGCGTGCGCACACGTTCCTCTTGTAGGCTTTCCCAGACCTCTGGCTCCGCCCCCCATGCTGTGCAAGCCATTTGCCTCTCCGATTTACCTGTCTCCTCCCTCTCTCCTTCTCACCTATCCCTGCTGCCTCACTTTACTCTCTGCTCCTCCTCTCTCTCCCATTGGTGTTCCCTCCTTTATAACCCCTGTCTGTCCACTTACTCATTACTCTGCATAGCTTCTTGTGACCCCTGTGTGTGCAGTCCTATGCTTGGCTCTCCTGTCTCTTTCAGCGTTTGTTCCTGTCCCTGCTTACCTTTGGATCTCCCTGGCTTGAACTCTGCTTGTACTGGATTACCCTGCTCTCTCCTGCCCTTGAACCCTGCATTCGGATACGACTTCGCTGTCTTCTGTTACCCCTGGACTCTGGCTTACGGACATCACCATCCTGCTCTCTATCACCCCTGGACTCTGGCACATGGACATCACTATCCAAACTCTGAAACCCAAGGCTTTGCAAGTATACCTTAACCCTTTTTCTACAGGACCGGCAACTCACGTCCACACTCCGGGCACACCCTCACTGCTGTGAGTGTGTGTTAAAACCCTTCCCACCTCAGTGCTGGGGACTAGCCAGGTCTGCGGGCATACAGGCGTTACATTATGCAGAGCCCAATAAATGCAGACCCCCCTGAGGTGAGTCAAGGTGTTTCCTTGGAACATTTACAATTCATCAGCAACCAACTGACCACTGTTTCGCAACATCTTGCTAATCTGTCTGTTCAGGAAACCCCACTGGCTCAGTCAGCCCCTGTCTCTGTGACCTACAGTAATCCTGGGCCACGTATACCACCTCCCAACCGGTATGATGGGGACCCTCTCGCTTGCCGCGGATTCTAAAACCAATGCGAGGTTCAATTTGAAATGCCTCCCACTCTGTTTCCTACCGCCCGTTCCAAGGTGGCTTACATTTATGGCTTACTCACCGGCGATGCCCTCGCTTGGGCTTCTCCCCTCTGGGAGCACAAATCTGAATTAACCCAGGATTATCCTAAATTTAGGCGTGAATTTCAACAAGTGTTTGACACTCCCGCACGTCGGGAAACGGCCGCTTTTTCTCTATTTCATATCTCACAGGCTCGAAGATCTGCTGCCAAGTACGCGATAGAGTTTCGCACCCTCGCCGCGGAGACTCAATGGAACGACGAGGCACTTGCCGCCGCATACTGGCACGGTCTGTCCGACACCTTGAAAGATGATCTTGCAACTCACGCCCGGCCATCCTCTCTGGAAGAACTGATCACTCTCATCATACGTATGGATCAACGTACCCAGGAACGACGTCATGAGCGACATTGTTCCCGTTCTCTCTCTTCCTCGATTGTCTCCCACAGGTCTTCTCCTTCTCCTTCGCCCTTCCTGGCGCTGGATGCCCCAGAACCGATGCAAATTGGTAGCCAACAACCTCGGGCTGCGGAGAGAATGCGACGCCGTCAGAAGGGACTTTGTTTCTATTGTGGTTCCCCAGAACATCGTCTCCATAACTGTCCCCTGAAGCCGGGAAACGGGAACACCCAGTAAAGGTAGAGGGGCTTCTACTGGGTACAGCCTTCATCATCTGGGTATCTATTCCTCTTACTTTGACCTTGGCGGACGGTCATAAAGAGGTAATAGTTTTTGATATCTTCCATTCTCCTACCGTTCAGGTTATCCTCGGATTGCCTTGGCTTTGGCTGCAACTCCACAATCCGCGCATTGATTGGACCGGCGCCTTACCTATCCAATGGCCTTCCATATCTGAGCCAGTTTCTACTACTCTTCCTGCTGCTGTGCTCGCCGGTTTGGATTCCGTTCCTGCCAACCTGTTGATCCTTCCGACCGTGTATCACGAGTTCCTGGATGTGTTCAACAAAGTACAAGCTGAAGTACTGCCTCCCCATCGTCCCTACGGTTGTCCTATTGATTTAATTCCAGGTACCGTCCTCCCGAAGTCGAAATCATATCCTTTATCCGTTCCTGAAACTGAGGCTATGACGTCTTACATCCAAGAAAATTTGGAGAAAGGATTCATCCGCAATTCTACCTCCCCCGCTGGGGCAGGCTTCTTCTTCGTGAAGAAGAAGGATGGATCTCTAAGACCCTGTATCGATTTTCGCGGACACAACAAAATCACGATAAAAAATCGATATCCTCTTCCCTTAATTTCTGAACTTTTCGATCGTCTTCAAGGAGTCTCTATCTTCTCCAAACTTGATTTAAGAGGGGCTTATAATCTCATTCATATAAGGGAAAGGGATGAATGGAAAACCGCGTTTAATACGCGATCTGGACATTATGAGTATTTAGTAATGCCCTTCGGGCTATGCAATGCTCCTGCCATTTTCCAAGAGTTCATGAACGATATCTTCCGAGACGTATTGGGAACATTTGTTATCGTATACTTGGATGACATTCTCATTTTTTCTAAGGACTTAGAGGAACACATTCGCCATACCAAGTTGGTGCTTTCTAGGCTCCGTGCTAATCGCCTATACGCCAAGATGGAGAAGTGTTTGTTCCACCAGACGTCTACTGCCTTCCTAGGCTATATTATTTCTAATCAAGGTTTTTCTATGGACACAGAGAAATTGAAGTCTTTTCTCGACTGGTCGCTGCCAAACTCTCTCAAGGCCGTGCAGTACTTTCTTGGCTTGCCAATTTTTACTGGAAATTCATCCAAAATTTTACTTCCATTGCGTTACCCATCAGCGCCTTGACTAAAAAAGGTGCTGACCCCACGACTTGGCCTCCCGAAGCCATTGACGCCTTCGAGTTTCTCAAAAAAGCCTTTGTTTCCGCACCCATCCTACGACATCCTGATACTTCACTACCCTTCACGTTAGAAGTGGACGCCTCGGATGTGGGAGCCGGTGCAGTACTCTCTCAGAGATCCTCTCCCCAAGAGAGACTCCACCCCTGTGGTTTTTTTCTCAGAAATTCTCGTCTGCCGAGAGAAATTATGATGTTGGGAATCGGGAGCTATTGGCCATTAAATTGGCTCTTCAGGAGTGGAGGCATCTTCTCGAAGGTACCAAGTAGCCTATTGCCATCCTCACCGATCACTAAAATTTACTGTATATCGAGGGGGCTCGACGATTAGGATCTCTTCAGGCTCATTGGTCTCTTTTTTTTTCCCGTTTCAACTATACCATTTCTTATATTCCTGGTACCAAAAATATCAAAGCAGACGCTCTCTCTCACCAGTTCACCACGGAGAACGAATCCAATGAGTCCACTGAATCTATTCTCCCCGCCAGGTGCATAATATCTGCCAATAATTTTGATGTTTTGGATGAAATCAACAAGGGCCAGGTTCACATTCCCAGGAGACTCAGGGTACCAGAGGGACGCTTATACTCAGCTCCACGTTTCCGCCACAAAATTTTACTTTGGGGACATTCTTCTAGATCAGCCGGCCATCCAGGCTTCAAGAGGACAGCGGATCTTATCAAACGGACCTTTTGGTGGCCTAGGATGAACAAGGACATTTTTGAGTTCACCAGTGCTTGTCCGGTATGTGCCCAGAGTAAATCCGCTCATCACAAACCTTCTGACCTTCTCATGCCTCTTCCCATTCCGGAGCAACCTTGGAAGCACATCTCTATGGACTTCATTGTCGAGCTTCCCAATTCTAAAGGAATGAATACCATTCTTGTGGTTGTAGACAGATTTTCTAAGCATTCACACTTTATTCCCCTCAAGGGCCTCCCTAATTCTGCTACTTTGGCCGATATTTTTTCTAAAGAAATTTTCAGATTGCACGGTGTTCCTGTTTCGATTGTTTCTAACAGAGGTTCTCAATTCATCTCTAAATTCTGGCGTGCGTTTTCTCAGAGACTTGGGATTTCCCTTCTTTTTTCTTCTGGATATCACCCTCAGACCAATGGTCAGACAGAAAGAATGAATCAGACCTTAAAGCAGGATCTCAGATGTTTCGTCTCCGAATCTCAGGACAACTGGGTGGACCTATTACCGTGGGCTGAATTTGCTATTGTAGAGGGAGAGGGGGGTTGGCCCGGTATTAAAGGGGTTGCACCCCATATGGCCACCCCCTGACCTCACCAGGAAGGCAAGGGGTTAACTGGACTGCGGTCCAGGAATGTGGCTTACACCTTGTCATGTCAGGAAAATGTATGTTCCCCTGTTCCCATGTTTCATTATAAGCCTGTATTTTAATGTTTTAAAGTGCATTTCTGTATCTCCAGTTCTGGAGGTCGCAGAGAGTTGATATTTGGCCAATATGTGGAGTCACTGTAGGCATTAAAAACTGGCAAATTTCGACCCACTGAGCCCACCAGAATGGAACTTATTAATATGTGTAGATATTAAAGTGTATATGTATGGTATTTTGGATCTGTTCTGAAAATGCAGACACCATCTGCTAGGCTAATAGGTCATGAAGGGCAGCCAGCTGATTGAGCCTAAGCACTGTGATCAAAAAGTTAACTGCCCTGATTGTTTACCCAATGTCTAGGAACCAAGTATTGGTCAAACGACTATGCCACTCTAATTGTTACCTGAGGGCGGAGGAACATCAAACTGGAGTGGTTTGTAAGTGTTATGTCTACACCTACAAACAATGAAGCTCCTGCCAGCTACTTCATTTTTTAGACTGGTCGTCGCCCCTGATTTAATTATGGGGCTACAGAAATAAGACCCTCAAAGTCCCAGTACACATGGGCTAATTTGCTGGGGGGCATGGGTTAATCTGTGTCTCCACATTAGGGATTGGATACAGATAATTGTTCACCAATAGTCTGTATTCAATGTAAAGAATAGGGTTACACAGGTATATAAACTGTGTCAACCCTACAGTTTTTAGTTGTTTTTCTGATTCCACGTGGAATGTCACCGGATTGCTGGAGAATTGCTAGCTGATACTTCTCCATCCCCCAACCCTAAGTAAGTGTTACCTTCTTGTCTGTTAATTGTACTATATTGCTGTGTTCACCTTTTTTAAGGAATAAATATATTTTATTATATCTAAGCCTCGTTCAGTTCAACCCAGATATTTGGTGTTCATTATATCTTGTCATATGCTACCGTGACAGCTATCAACTCTCTTAAAAATGAATCTACGCAGGAGTCCCCTTTCTTCATCAATTTCGGATTCCACCCTAGCAGTCTTCCCCTCTCCTCCCTCCCTTCTGTTGTTCCCGCAGCGGATTCTCATGTTTCTACTCTCCAGAACTCTTGGAGGAAGATCCTTAAGACTCTACAAACTGCTGTCTCAAGACAAAAAACAAAGGCAGATCGACGTCGTCAACCGGGCCCTTCATTCAAACCCGGAGACAGAGTGTGGTTGTCCTCAAAAAATATAAGGCTCAAGACCCCGTCTCTGAAATTGTCCCCGAGATTCTTGGGTCCCTTCAAGATATTGGAGAAGATCAATCCAGTCGCATACCGTTTGGCACTTCCTCCCACCATGAGGATTCCTTCTGTGTTTCATGTGTCCTTACTCAAACCATTTATTCAGAGCTCTCACTTCCCGGACCGTTCCCGAAAACCCAACCCGGTGACCATTCACGGACAGCAGGAATATGAAGTTCATTCCATAATTGACGCCCGTTGGTCCAGAAATAACCTACAGTTCCTCGTTCATTGGAAGGGGTATGGCCCAGAGGAGTGTTCATGGATTTCTGCTCGTCACATTCACGCTCCCAGACTCCTCTGGCAATTCCATCGGAAATTTCCCCAGAAGCCATGGCAGGATCGCCCGGAGATCGATCCTCAAGGGGGGGATACTGTGACGGTTCAGGGGATTCCTGCTTCTCCATGTGTCCCCGTCACCGCTGTTTCCCCTGCCTCTGACCTTTCCCCCTTGCCTCCTCATTCGTCTCTCCCTTCCTCCTCCCGCATCTGTCCCTCTGCGGCATGCCCTGACGCGCTCCCGGTGGCCACTCACGTTCTCCGCAGGGCGCACACATGTCCCCAGGCTCCCAATCCCCTCCGTGGTGCTCATTGCTCGCGGCGTCCCTCTGTTTCCCCTCCAGTCACCTTACCTCCTTCAGTCCCTCCTCCGGTTCCCTCTCCTCCCTTGGCGGGTGCCCCCGCAGCGCGACGCTCCATGCACCTCCTGACACAGCCTGTGCGCGCGCACCCTAACCTTACAGAGGGCGTGCGCACACGTTCCTCTTGTAGGCTTTCCCAGACCTCTGGCTCCGCCCCCCATGCTGTGCAAGCCATTTGCCTCTCCGATTTACCTGTCTCCTCCCTCTCTCCTTCTCACCTATCCCTGCTGCCTCTCACTTTACCCTCTGCTCCTCCTCTCTCTCCCATTGGTGTTCCCTCCTTTATAACCCCTGTCTGTCCACTTACTCATTGCTCTACATAGCTTCTTGTGACCCTTGTGTGTGCAGTCCTATGCTTGACTCTCCTGTCTCTTTCCGCGTTTGTTCCTGTCCCTGCTTACCTTTGGATCTCCCTGGCTTAAACTCTGCTTGTACTGGATTACCCTGCTCTCTCCTGCCCTTGAACCCTGCATTCGGATACGACTTCGCTGTCTTCTGTTACCCCTGGACTCTGGCTTACGGACATCACCATCCTGCTCTCTATCACCCCTGGACTCTGGCACACGGACATCACTATCCAAACTCTGAAACCCAAGGTGTTGCAAGTATACCTTAAGCCTTTTTCTACAGGCCCGGCAACGCACTTCCACACTCCAGGCACGCCCTCACTGCTGTGGGTGTGTGTTAAAACCCTTCCCAGCTCAATACTGGGGACTGGCCAGGTCTGCGGGCATACAGGCGTTACAATAAGCCACAAAAATAAAGACAGGGAGCCACGAGCAGCGTCGGCGACGGATGATCTGACTGGGGCAGAACTCCACGTCCAGGCGATGACGTACTTCCGTTTCCAGTCAGGGTGCGATCGAGTGTACCTTCCAAAGCCAGTCCTCCAGGATAATGGGTTGCCCTACAAAGGTTCCGCCGCTGTAATAGGTCAGCTCCAAGGTGCGCTCAGGATACACTGGCTCCCAAATCAATAGTCCCTGGGCAAAAAAAACCCTATGCGTTTCGTCGCACTGTGACTTCATCATGGGCTACAGTATATACACTATGGGGCTTATTTTATAATCTCCAAAAATGCAGATTGCACTCCGAACAGCCGATAACTCTTATTCAAGACAATGGGAATTTTCGGCTAATCGTGGTAGCATGTAGAATTGGTCACTAAGTGATGCTGAGACTTAAGGCAGTTTATGGCCTAGTAAAGATGGCCCTATATACTGTATTTCCAACACTTGTATTTCAGTTGTGCAGGATCTCCCCTTACAAACACACGGATACCCCATTGCTGTATAAATAAATAAATACTAAATCCATTATCTATATACTGTAGCAAATAAAAATACCACTTGTGGGTACATTTGCGTGTCTCAGAACGGTCGGCAACCCTGCATTTCCTCATTATATCTTAGCATACATTGCTTCCACTACAGCCAAGGAGATATATATATATATATATTGTGACAGAAACCAGGGGATGGTAATAAATTCCGTATATAGGGCTCCCAGGATACTAAACAGTTTCTATCCTGTTTGGCCTGGGAGTGCAGCCTTATAATACATACACTCCATCCCACAGTTTGGCAAGCGCTGGAACTGAGGGGATGAGAGATCCAGACCAGAGTTTGTCTGCTGCCTGATTTCTGTCACCTGTCATGCTAATTAGGAATCAGGTATGTAAGACTGTTTTCCTGTTTGCTCTGGTCTCTCCACAAGAGCCAGGAGGCTGGAAGGCTGCTGAACTACAGAGGGGAGAAGCCTCTTCCCCTAACAGGTTCAATCTTTCTGTTCATTTGTATAAGACTGCAAAAGTACCTTGTTTTGTTGTTGGGAGTGGAAAAGCCACTTCCAACCCTGAGTCAGGGATATCTAAGTTAAGTTATCGCTCAGATGAGCAGCTTTTGTTTTGATCTGTTTTCTGTTGTATGCACTGTGGCAGTCTCAGTGCCTGGGACTGAATAAACCAGGCATAGCCTGTTTAAAGGAACAGTACGTGACGCCTCATCATTTAACCTACCCTAAAAGACCGTGTTCTAAACAGTCCCGGACAAACGACGGAGCCCCGGAGTAAGCCGTTTGTCACAATATATATATATATATATATATATATATATATATATATATATATATATATATATATATATATATATATATATATATAACAGTGTGAATTTTGTAGTGCTTTGAGCCAAACACCCTGCTCCTGCAGAACTGCTATTGAAACCACAAGCCGTATCTTGAAAGATTCAAAAGTCCCAAGTCTGAGCAGATGTCAACATAAAATTGTCTCCTTCTATGGGATTTGGGTTGGTGATATATTTATTAGTACGCATGTGGGGATTGTGCAACTCAGCCTCTTGATTACTGCAATGTATCAAAGTGAATAATTACAGATGTGAAGCAGTCATTAATTGGTTCCCAATAGATTCATTACAACCACACACAGAACTTAGAGATCAGCACATCTGCAAGGAAGTTAAAAGTATCATGAAGAACCACAGTTTTCCTAATTTCAGAGGAGAATAGTGCTTAATTAAAGCAGAAGTTCAAGCAATATCCTACATGTGTTTTTTTGTTTTTAATAAATCAGTTCTGTTCTAGGAGAAAATACCTGTAGCATTTAGAAAAAAAAATTAAAAATGTTTTAAAGACATTTTAATGTAGGAAGCATTTCCAAAGTGACAGCCCCCTTCCCCTTCTGATAGGCTCTGGCTCTTGAGACCCGCCCTCTCTCTATCAGTGAACCAATTGTATCTAGTAATTGCCCAGTCAATCATATTCCAGGACTACATTGCCCACAATGCTGTGCAAGAACTGAATTAAATAACCCCAAGCAAGCGATTGATTACAGGAGAACAGATCGATCTGCAGCTTAGATAATCACTTGTCAGCGTCCAGATTGTATTGATGCACATATTGAATGGGAATATATATAAATATATATATATATTTTTTTTTTAATCGGCAGTAGAGTATCAGAAGTAGAGAACCATGGTAATATTTTGTATGTATTACAGATTTGGACCTCAATTTCTCTATTAAGCTAACTGACTCTATGCTGCAGCAACATATTGCTTCCCCTTTGCCCTCCCTCAACTCCCTTTTTTTTTTACATGGGTGGAAAGCAGGGGTCTCTGGTGCTGAACCTTGTTCATGCCTTCTTCCGAGACCCTATGGCGCCCGAGAATCTTTGTGGGAAAGGTGTCGATGGAACTTCCTGGTTCTTTAAATCCCCTGTGACAAGTGGGCCAATAGGAAGCCACAATGGATGACACGGACTGAAGATACCTTCAGTGGTAAGAGTCTTGGGAACCAGGAAACTAAGGCCACGTCCATGGTCGGTGAGAGCGTGTGGAGTGCGCACGTGGCGCGATTACAATGCTTTAAGGCAATGATCGCAGCCATAGACCACGCGTGTTCGCCAGCGCGATGGGGCGCGCTGTGGATGAAGAATCAGATACTTTTGATTCTGCAGCGCGACGGCCAGGTCATGTGAGCGGTTCACCCAATGAGGGCGAACCAGCTCTGTGATGTCACGGACACGCCCCAACGCCTCCCCATCGCGTCTACCCAGGCCACAAATCGCTGCAACTAAAACGAGGGTGACGTCACGCGCACGGTCGCACGATCACCATGGACCCAGCATAACTGAGCTGAAAATAACCCATTTCAGCATCGTGGATCCCCTGCTCCATCTATACGGGGAAAAAACGAGGGAGGTAAAACAAAAGTAGGAGGAATTGCGCCTTTAAATTAGCCACCTAAACCGCATTAACCCATTGCTTTGCCGGCAGCGATGGGATTAACCCAGTAAGGGGACGTCTGCGCGTATTCCAGAAAAAAAGTTCACAACAGATTTAATAACAATTATAGTTGCAAATGTTACAATGCGGCTAATAATCATTGAGTTGGATGCTTGCCAATGTGGCCCCTTTCACATTACATATGTCTGCTAGTACACATTTGTATTTACATTTTACTGACTATGTTTACAATGTTATAGCAGGCTTGCACATGTTGCTGTCTGCAATGAATGTGATTTATTAAAAACCAGCAAAGGCAAACTACAATAATAAATGAATAAATGGTGACAAGACAGACATATATTCCTGCTATTAAGCTTCTTGACATGCCTGAGTTTAATAATTCACACTTCCAGCTGCTCTTTATTGGTCCAGGATATAATTGGATTCCTTGCAAAGTGAGCAATGTTTCACTGCATCGACAAGAACATTGCACATTAATGCAGTTATACAGTCCCCACGTCATGTGTAATATCTTAGGGAACCACTGTGGTCTAGAAAGTTAACGTGCATCTATGAATATATTTTATGTTTGTCCAATAAAGAGTACTAGATTAGCCTCCAAACCGTTCTCATCAGATGTACTCTTTTGTGATACAATATTATTGTCCTCCATCCCACATGCACTGCACGGGTGCCATAGAAATAAATGATAATCATAATAAATCAGATTGACACAGAATTTTGAAATCCACTACTTTAGGGATTTTCAGCCTTCTGGGAACCGCAGGACCCTTTTAACATTTCTTCCACTTCTGCAAAACTCTAGCCTAACTAAGCTATCACAAAAACAGTATAGTTATAATATGGCATCATTTAATATATATAATATATATCACCTGTTCCTCCCTGCCACGGGAGGTCTGGCCACTACGTGGGTGTTGTCCCCGGTGCTGAAGCTCACCTGCTGGTTCAGGAGGACTGAGTGGCTCCGCAGTTGTAGTTTGGGAGCAGCGAGAGGGCAGGTTTTCTCCATCTCTTTACTCTGCAGCGCCTCCATCCCATGAGGATCCTGCTGGATGCAGGATGGTCCCCACAGGCAATACTCCTTTCCAATAATCACACACCATAGTTGGTCCAACGGCAGTTTTGTTGTATAACAGCATGATCGTCCTCCAGCCCTGGAGAAGACCCCAGAGGCTTGAGGCCCTAAGAGCCCCTCCTAATCTCCATGACCCTCTGGTAGGGAAAAGGGTATCACACTGTCCCATAATCAACCCCCTCAATTTGGTGGTGTCAGCTTTTATACCCGGGGGGAAGGGCTTGTAACCCCACCCCATAACAGGGCAGGTCTAGGTACTGACAGGCATCACACCATATTCATGTGACCCAGTCAGTACCCACCCCAGGTATGCAACTCTAACTGCCGGTTCAGACCTGCCCCTGGATAAGCTACATAGTACCCATCCCGGCAGCAACTGCAGGCTAGGCCCTGCACAGGAGTTTAACTCCAACACTGCCTGTTCTTACCAGGACTTATAGTGTTGAGGCCAGTAGAAGGTTATAGCAAAAAACACAGAAAACGGTCTCGGAATTTAAGAGGACAAAAGATTTTGCCAAAGCATTTCAATGTTACAAGAAAATGAATGGGTGTCAAACTTGCATTACTACTGTAGTTCAACACATGGTGACAATGAACATTCAGCAACACAAAGCAATACTGGAGTATCCGGCTCCAAGATTCGTCTCCATGGCAACAAAACGTCTTTTGACCCTGCAGCGTATTTTGATGCCGCATCAAGGTGAGGGGTGGGAGCACTGGGGGAGGCAAAGTAGGGGGGTGCAGCAACAAAAGTTTGCACTCCCCTGCTCTAAACGATGGTTCACTTTGCCTTATCCACTTCTCAGCTATATACATCATGCTGGATCTTATGAGCACAGCAGGCCTTATCATCAAAGATTTAAAAAGTAAAAGTGCACTCCAGTGGGCTTAGGAAAACAGAAAACGTATTACAGCAAAAATGATCAACATTTCGGTCCCATTATCAGACATTTGTTAAAAGTCTGATAGAGGGACTGAAAAAGTTGATAATTTTAGCTATATAATACATTTGCTATTTTTCTAAGCCCAGTGCAGTGCCCTTTGATATTTTTCATCTTTGGCATTAATGTTCTCCTTGAGTGGAGCGACGTCCACTCGTGGCAACATACGCGCTGTTATTGTGAGTGCTTCTTTTTGCGTTTTGCTTCCGGCCTTATCATCCATCTGTGTCATTGGGTATAAATAACACTCGTTCTTAATTATTATTAATCTGGGTATCTTCATCTTATACACACACACATACACCAGTCACTAGGACTAGGTCAGCTTCAGCTCTCTTCTCTCCATGGTAACGCCACGTGCCAGACCACCTGTAGCACCATAACACAGTGCTCTGTGATGTCAGTACGGAACATTCTGGAAGGCAGGACCTATACAGAGAGAAAGGGAGACATAAGCCTGAGGCACCCCCCTCTCATGGGTCTGCAAATATGATCAGAGAGCAACCACTGCTGTTGCTAATACAGCTGTTCGCACTGCTGGGGCCCCTGCTCCTCTCTGCCCAGGAGACTGAAGAAGAATTCGAGAAATCCTCGACAGTGCTGGTTTCTTGGTCGGCGCTGACTACACGGTTCCCTGCTTCTGTGAAAAAGACCCCAGCGACACGGCGCAAGGTGGAGATCAACACGGGCTACAGCCAGGAGTCCAGATCCTCGGTCAGTGCCCAGCGGGCAACGGTCACCGAATTCGTGCCATCGGAGAAAACCACGCCAACCACCACCGCCTCAACGTGGCACAAGCCGAGTTCCTTGGAGCACAAGACGAGGCCTCTCTCAATGGACACGATGACTGCCATGCACAAAGAATCGCACAGTGGTTCAGTCGCGCAGCACCCTTTGAAGCAGGGCGGCGATGCCTAGCTCCCTCCACCCGAGGGGTGGGGCAACTGCTTCCGGAAACAAAGTGCCCCCAAAACAATCAGGGAGCAAGGACAGATGAGGCCCACCCACTCCACCCACTCTGAGTGAAGACCCAGAAGAGAAGGAAAAATCTATTTAATTGTTGTGCTGCTTACCACTAAATACTTTTATTATTAGTATGATTAAGTGCAGGTGTTCAGCAACTGCACAGGTAAAAAATGTGAAGTGATTCATAGAAGAGACATCAACCCATTGGAAAATGCTTTATAAAAAATTACATTTAAAATGAAGTTAACCTAGTGCATGTTATAACATTCCCAGGCTTTTGAGCAGGCTATGTAATCAAATATTGAACAGATTGCTGTCTCATACAACTAAAATATGTGAAGCTAAAAACTTGTCTGTATTCACTGTTGGTCTAATTAGTTGAAATGTTAAAATAATGCTGGCAGTAATGTTCTAACGAGATCCTCCTTAAATAATTTACAAAGTCGTATTCGACAGCCTCTACAGATAATACATCTGATGGACTAATTTAGTCCTATTCATTCAATTCCATTATGTACACGCATTGAGTGCAGATATTGGAGAGTCTTCGATCCTTCTTGGAATTGTCGTGGAAAAAACTCAGTTCACACTTAGTGAACGTGCTCACAAGTGATCTTTTTATTTACTATATGCTATACAGCGGAGGTTTTTTTGTCGCCTTATTCACAAACAGCCTCACACTGATGACACCCAAAAGGTCGAAACAGCTGTTTGCGAGTGGTTTCACTGGCTTTGCATCTAATCCCATGCTGTGCTTTAAAGCTGCGTGAACAGCGAGCATTAGCTTGTAAGGGTTCCATGTAAAAATGGATTTCGGGCAAAATGTGATAGTGTGCTCATTTGCATGTAATTTCCCAGAATCACTTGCCTAAGTGGAAGAACTGCATGCTAGGTTATAATGGTGAAAGGCAGGGTTGCAGACCTGTCTAAGACATGTGAATGTGCTCACAAGTGATCTTTTTATGTATGTATGTATTTAGATAGCGCCATTAGTGTACATAGCGCTTCACAGTTGTAATACATGTGACAATCATATAAATAACAAATAATACAAATAACAGATCATGGGAATAAGTGCTTCAGACATAAAAATAACATTTCGGAAGAGGAGTCCCTGCTCCGAGGAGCTTACAGTCTAATTGGTAGGTAGGAAGAACGTATAGAGACAGTAGGAGGGAATTCTGGTAAGTGCGTCTGCAGGGGGCCAAGCTTTATGTATCATGTGTCTAGTATTATCCACGGTGCTACTCATATGCTTCTTTAAGCAAGTGTGTCTTAAGGTGGGTCTTAAAGGTGGATAGAGGGGGTGCTAGTCGGGTATTGAGGGGAAGGGTATTCCAGAGGTGTGGGGCAGTCAGTGAGAAAGGTTTAAGGCGGGAGAGGGCTTTAGATACAAAGGGGGTAAAGGGAAGACATCCTTGAGCAGAACGCAAGAGTTGGGATGGTGCATAGTGAGAAATTAGGGCTGAGATGTAAGGAGGAGCAGAAGAGTGTAAAGCTTTAAAAGGGAGGAGATTTGAGTATGAGATGCGGGATTTGATAGGAAGCCAGGAGAGTGATTTGAGCAGGGGAGACGCCGAGACAGATTTAGGAAAGAGTAGAGTGATTCTGGCAGCAGCGTTTAGGATAGATTGTAAGGGAGACAGGTGACAGGCAGGAAGGCCGGACAGCAGGAGGTTACAGTAATCGAGACGGGAGAGAATGAGGGCCCGAGTCAGAGTTTTAGCAGTCGAGCAGCAGAGGAAAGGTTGTATCTTTGTAATATTGCGGAGGAAAAAGCGACAGGTTTTAGAAACGTTTTGAATGTGAGGGGCGAATGTGAGAGAGGAGTCGAGTGTGACCCCTAGGTAGCGTGCTACGGCTACTGGGTGAATGATAGTACTACCAACAATAATGTGGAATGATGTAGTAGGGCCAGGTTTGGGAGGAAATATGAGGAGCTCAATTTTTGCCATGTTATGTTTAAGTCAGCGTAGGGCCATCAAGGATGATATTGAAGAGAGACATTCAGAAACTTTGGTCTGTACAGCAGGTGTAAGGTCAGGGGTTGAAATGTAAATTTTAGTGTCATCAGCATAGAGGTGATATTTAAACCCAAGAGATGTGATTAGGTCACCTAGAGAAAGTGTGTACAGAGAAAAGAGAAGAGGTCCCAGGACGTGTTAGCAGAAGAGACACTGAAAGTATGATGGGAGAGGTAAGAGGAGATCTAGGATAGAGCTTTGCTACGAATACCAAGAGTATGGAGAATGTGAAGAAGAGGGTGGTCTACTGTGTCAAATTCTGCACAGAGGTCGAGTAATATGAGCAGAGTGTAATGACTTCTGATTTTGGCAGTATGGAGGTCATTAGTTATTTTAGTGAGGGCTGTTTCAGTCGAGTGAGCAGTGCGGAAGCCAGATTGTAGAGGGTCTAGGAGAGAATGGGTGTTGAGAAAGTGAAGCAAGTGAGAGAATACAAGACGTTCAAGGAGTTTAGAGGCATAAGATAGGAGGGAGATAGGTCGATAGTTAGAAAAACAGGTAGGGTCAAGCTTGCTGTTTTTGAATAATGTTATAACTGTTGCATGTTTGAAGGAGGAGGGAAAGGTACCAGAGTAGAGGGAGGAGTTCAAATTGTGTATGAGCATAGGGGTTGTAGTAGGAACAAAAGGTTTTAGGATATGGGAGGGAATGGGGTCAAGAGGGCAAGTGGTAGAGGGAGAGGAGATCAGCAATGGCACTTCCTCCTCTGAGACAACGGAAAAAGAGCCAAGGAAGGCAGGAAGAGAGTTGGGAAGCAGTTTATTTGCTATATGCTATATGGTGGAGTTTTTTTTGCGCCTTTTTCACCTACCAATATATTGAGAACTGGATTAGACTAAACAATTGTGCGGACATCAAGATGTTCATTTAACCCATTAGGGGTACGTGAATTCATCGTGAAAATCCAATATCCTGCGTCCAGGAAAAGAGGTCTGGTTCCCCTGTGTCTTGCTGTCAATATACAGTCCTCATGTATATTAAAGACCCTCTCCTCATGTCAACACTGCTGTGGTCTGAGGAAAATCTCTGCCCTGTGTCTCACATGAGGCTTTTTACAGAGCTCTCATTAGTCCAGGTGGAGACTGGCTAATTGAGTGGCTGCAATTAACCAGCTCCCTGCTGAATTCAGAGCTCTGAGGGAGCTTTATCATAACAGGGATAAGTCCCTGTTACACATATGTCTAATAGGCAGTAGCCTAATAAATATTTTCCTGCTAATAATTTGAGAAAAGCACCTCTATCCCCCCTTTTTTGTATATACATACTGTATACTGTATGTATGTGTATATATATATATATATATATATATATATATATATATATATATATATATATATATATATATATACAGTGGTTGACAAATCACCAAAAAATCTACTCGCCACACAAAAAAATCTACTCGCCACCTAGTACCAAACGTGTGCTGCTTGGGCCAATATTTAATCGCCCGGGGGTTAAATCCACTCGTCCGGGGCAAGCAAATGTATAGGTTTGTTGAACACTGTTATATATATATATACATACATACACACACACACACACATACACACACACACCGTAATCACTCCATATATATGAGTGATTGATATTTTCTTTAAATAATCTGAACTTTTTGGGGTTGGAAAAGCATAGTTCAAGTAGTCTCCGACATTGGGGTATATTCTATAAGCGCCGATATCACCGATCGGTGCGATCTGACATGGAAGTGGTGATCTCGCAGCTTATAGAATATACCCCATTATGGCTTAACATGGATTTCGGCATTCAGAATCATATTTTGTGGTTTCAACAATTGAAAAAATAGGCTAAATTACTCAGTAAAAGTGTTAACGGATGCAAAGTCGTACCAGATAAAAAGGTACAGTTAGGTTAGTCATAATACTCCACTTACACAGATATAAATTACATTTATTTTAAACTAAATGTGCCAGGTTCTCAGTGCTGTAATAGATGCACATGCCATATCTATTGTTAGGGTTGCCAGGTGTCCACTATTGAACAGAACTGTCCTGTATTTGGGCACTCCGTCCAGTAAAACATTAGAGGTAATACTGGACGTGTATGTGTATACTGGACATTACCTCTCTGGACATAGTAACCTGGCCGGCTTTGGGGGGACCGTAGGATTTCCCCCAGCAGGGCTGCTGCTAGGGGGCTGGGCAGCTTCCTCCATCCTGATTTGCTGCTGCTGGGTAATGCAGCCAATCAGGAGGAGGTGTCAGGAACCTGGGGGTAGGGCCAATGAGAGGAGGAAACAGCATGAAGCGGATAGAGGGTGTGTGTGTGTCCCCGTCTAGAATGCATCACACCTTTCACTATTGTGTCCAGTATTTTTGGAGAAGCTATCTCTGGCAACCCTATCTATTGTTCCGATTTGAAAGAAGATTATCTGTACTTTAGAATATAGAGATGAAGGGAAACTGCGTTCTTATTTGTTGTATTATTTAAGGTAATTGCATCACATATATTATACGTGCAATAATCACTACTACTATTTAAAATAATCTATGCCTCAAATTTCCTGGCTGGCTGGGGTAATAAAAAAAAAAAAAACCTAGGCGGCTCCTTAAAACCAGCAATCCATCGTAGAAGCCTATATGAGTTTAACTACTATAATGTTAGGATCTTGGGTTGAAGGAGCACACTGAGTAGAAGCACTGACCCTGACGTAACATGACCCCAGAGCGTCATTTGACGCAGCTGCAAGGTAGGAGGGGAGGCGCGAGCTCCAGAGCAGGCCAGACAGGGGGGGCGCAGCAGTAAAAGTTTGTGCTCCCCTGCTATAGGGGCCTATGCTTGATAGGAGCCCAGCTCACAAGAGACTCCTAGGGGATGGAGGGGGTTTTCCTCTAAGGTTTGCATTTAGCAGGTAGTGCTGTGCTCACCTCCCTGCGCGGGGGAAGCACCAGTATAGCCTATCCTGGCTAGGAGTCGGCAGAGGCCTTGCCCTGTTAGGGGGGTACGGTGTGCTGAGGAGGGGTGTCTAGGGCCTCAAGCCGTGGGTACTGCCTTCAGGGAAATGGAGCCTGAAATGACTATGCTGTATCCAAATAAAGTCCCGTTGAATTATCCTTTGCGTGATCTGTGAAAAGAGTCGCCTGTGAGGACCATCCTGGCTACACCAGGATCCTCATAGGATGGAGGCACTGCTCTGACAGAAGAACCATCACTGAGAGCCTGTCCTGATGCCTCCCCATACCATCGCAGAGTTCTCAGGCCTTCTGTTCCACCTAACAGGTATGCAGTGCACCATCATGCATCAGGTAGCAGACAGAATTTCCCTTAGGGTGGGGGTTAGATGGGACTGTTCGGTACAGTTAGCGGTGGACTAAACCGAGACCGCAGTTTTATGAATCACTACTGAGAGAACTCTCTTCCCATGAGTGCTAAAGGCCATGTGTCTACAAACTGCGCTATATGAATGCACACACAGCTGTCTCTTACACCTTTAATACACTATGTAATTCTATTCTTATATACCAATAGGGACCACATAGTCTCTACACACATCAATAGTAATGCAACACCCACTTACATTTCTACACCTACCCACACCATTGGTATACACTCCCACTCCACGCACAACTTTTGTAATGCGCTGTATACACTTTGGGCGCTGTATACATTTATATTTATAAACATACACACACTCTTACATCACCAACATTCAGGGGCCATTTAACACCTCAAGTCATAAAATCGCATACTGCACAGGGGGAGGGATAGGCTTCAGTCACAGATACAATCCAAGATGCATGTTTATACGTAAAAAACCTTTCTTGCTTTATCCATTGTAACAGCGCCGGAAGAAGAGATCAGTGTATCTCAAAGCTCGCACAAATAAATGCATTTCGTTAGCTGAGCTTTAATAACCAAGAGTGGCTAACACAGTCCAGATACCTCTACATCTATATATCTATATCTATATATATAATATGATTTCAGACTTGTCAAGTATCACTCATTTTAAATCCCAGTCATTGGTTATCAATGCATCCCCATACATATGGAAGTCCCCCCTTGAAAACCATGGAAGCCTCATCTTTTGGTTCAGATTCCTGACCCCATTACAATGCATTGTCAGACCCCCTTGCAATTAGGGGGGTCACAGTGGTGTTCATATGGGTAATGGGGGCCTGTGCTGTGAGTTCTGGGAACACTGACCAGGATACCCAGATCTCCACACCCGAGTGACATGTTTGGATTCAAACTGTAACCGGAAAAGGTAATTTGAACCCCTTTTGCTGCACGTCCCAGTGTGGCTGCAAAAGCGGTCACACACATGCGAGCGCGCACCCGCACCCGCCTCCAGTCTCCATGGCGACGACATCCCAAGACGCGTCGGACTCGGGCCAGAGGCTGATGCTCGCGCGGCTCGTCTCCCAGGCAACACGGCTTTCCCGCCCATTTGGCTCCGCGCGCTCGCGGCTTGTGACGTCAGCACGGAGGTTCTGAAAGAGACCTGGAGGCCGCCATGGGCCCCCCCAGCTGAGAATGAACAGGGGGAGCTCCCAACAGCTCCTACTGCCGACCCTTCTCCTCCTCGTGGTCTCCTCAAGCACTGGAGTGGAGAGCCAGGCCTGGGCCCCAAGCAGCACACCACCCATCTATGCAGCAGCCCCTCCCCCCTTCTCTCTGGCCATCCTGTACCCCCCCACTTGGTCTCCACCCATGAGCAACCAAATCCCTGCCCCCCCAAGCACGTTGGCGACCATATACATCACCATGGTTACCAACCCCAGACCACCCATCAGTCAGATCATCACACCTCCCCCCATCACACCTCCCCCCATGACACTTCCCCCCATGACACTTCCCCCCATGACCCAACACACAGGGTTCAGGGAGAGCGAAGGCCTCAAGGTGTCCATCTTGAAACTCACGGCAAAGACAAGTGGCGCAGAAAAGGCCTACCAGAACCCCAGTGAAGTGGCTCCGCTACGGCGGCCGTTGACTTTAGAGGACATGGCGGAAAATCCATTCCCAGCCCCCCCTCCCGGGGCCACGTATCCCCCCATCGGAGCAGAGCTACCTCTCAACCCCATTTCGGATGGCGGTGCCAGCGCCCAATTCCCAGCCCCCCCTCCCGGGGCCACGTATCCCCCCATCGGAGCAGAGCTACCTCTCAACCCCATTTTGGATGGGGGTGTCAGCGCCCAATTCCCAGCCCCCCCTCCATGGGCCACGTATCCCCCCATCGGAGCAGAGCTACGTCTCAACCCCATTTCGGGTGGGGGCGTTAGCGCCCAATTCCCAGATCCCCCCATCGGAGCAGAGCTACGTCTCAACCCTATTTCTGGTGGGGGCGTTAGCGCCCAATTCCCAGCCCCCCCTCCCGGGGCGACTTATCCCCCCATCATTGCAGAGCTACGTCTCAACCCCATTTCAGATGGAGGCGTCAGCGCCCAATTCCCAGGCATTGTGGAGCCCTTTACTCCAGCTCCCCCCCTCCTGGTCAACACGCCACGCAAGCCCTGGGGCTTCTTCCACGTGGCATCGACCCCCGAGCGTCCATCCAAGTCAGAGCCCAGTTTTGAAGAGAAGTTTTTCAAACAGCTGATAGATCACTTTAGTTTTTCCAGTCACGGTAGCAAGACATTCTTCCACCGATACTTAATCACAGGCACGTCCTCTTCTATTTCACCAGGAAACATTGGCTGCCCTTTTTTTCAGGCCTCATACAGGTGTTATGACTCCTGTTTTTGCACAGTAATGCGCGACATCATGTGATTTTGTATGCAAAATGGTGTCGTTTTACTTTGGGAACCCTGAGAAATCGCGCATTAAAACTCATGCCGGCGGTAACACAATATCGGAGGTCATTGGCAATACCGTGTTGATTTTGCAAACTAACGGCATGCCTTTAGCGAGTGTTAACGTGTGTTTTTTGAAGTGAAACTTCTTTAGTGGCACCTCTGATGGGATAAAAATGGATAGATGGGGGGCGAAATGTGAAACGGAAGTGACGTCACGTAATGGACGCCGCTCCGCTCACACGTATCGCCGCCGCTCCTAATCGCCGCCGCACCCCTCACCCTCCCACACACCCCACACCCAGTTGCTCACATATGCGGCGGCGATAGCCGCCGCTCCTAACTGCCGCTGTTCCGCCGCCCGCTGCCATGCCGCGCGCCACGCATGCGCAGAAGCAGCTGGCAGCGGCGCCGTTCCCCGCCCGCTGCCATGCCGATGGACAGGAGGAGGGAGGCTGGCGCCGGCGCCGCTCCTAACAGCCTGGGAATGGGGGGGTTTGAGCGCGCCGCTGGGGGGTGGGGAAGGGGGGAGCTTGAGCGCGCCGCCGGGGGGTGGGGAAGGGGGGAGGTTGAGCGCGCCGCCGGGGGGTGGGGAAGGGGGGAGCTTGAGCGCGCCGCCGGGGGGTGGGGAAGGGGGGAGCTTGAGCGCTCCGCCGGGGGGGTGGGGAAGGGAGGAGCTTGAGCGCGTCGCCGGGGGGTGGGGGCGGTATCTGCTCAGAAGACTCAGACTGAGCCCCCCGGGTCCGCAGCTCCGCCGGGGGTGGGGGGAGTCAGGAGAGAGGGGGCAGGACACAGACAGAGAGACATACGGTGTGTACACACAGAGAGATACACATACACTGACAGACACACACACACTGACAGACACGCACACACTGACATACACACATTGACTGACACATACACACACTGATTGACACACACACACACTGACTGACACACACACACACACACTTACTCTGACGCACACACACACTGACTGACACACACACACACACTCTGACGCACGCACACACTGACGCACGCACACACACTGACGCACGCACACACACTGACGCACGCACACACTCTGACGCACACACACTCTCTGACGCACGCACACACACTCTGACGCACGCACACACACTCTGACGCACGCACGCGCACTCTGACACACACTGACGCGCGCACGCACACCCCAGTAATGTACCGAACACTGCCTCTGAATGATGTGCCTGTTCCTTCCCCCCCCCCCCTGTGAGCTCCCCCACCCGCTCAACATTCATGATGCTGGTACTGCTGCCAATAAACACATACACACACACGCACACTGACTGTCACACATACGCAC
Source organism: Ascaphus truei (assembly GCF_040206685.1). Taxonomy (NCBI): domain Eukaryota; kingdom Metazoa; phylum Chordata; class Amphibia; order Anura; family Ascaphidae; genus Ascaphus; species Ascaphus truei. The sequence goes on from NC_134503.1 coordinate 14,450,592, forward strand.
GCACACTGACTGACACACATACGCACGCACACTGACTGACACACATACACTCACTGACTGACACACATACACACACTGACTGACACACATACACACTGACTGACACACATACACACACTGACCGACACAGAGAGACATTCACACAACACAGAGAGAGAGAGACATACACTGACGCACACACACACACACACACATTGACTGACAGACACACTGACTGACACACACACACACACACACACTGACTGACACACACACACACATTGACTGACACACACACACACACACACACACATTGACTGACACACATGCACACACTGACTGACACACATACACACACTGACCGACACACATACACACACTGACCGGTACAGATACATACACTGACCGGCACAGATACATACACTGACTGACACACACACAAACAAACACACATACATACTCTCTGACTGACACACATACATACTCACTGACTGACACATACACTGACTGACACATGTGTGCCGAGCACGCGCGTTATAATCAATTTCTGTGACAAAAGTCAAAGAAGTTTCACTTACTATGCGCGTGCACAGCACACACAGCTTTTTTTGTAACTGGTGGCATGTCATTGGCAAGGTGTTACTAATAAGTGGACTTTCCAAGCGAAGATGCCATTATAAGCACTTGGTAGTGTGTTACTGCAGTATTGCCTTTGTTTTTTTCAATGCAAGTCCCAGTGCATTCTGGTTGGTAATAGTAATATCACGATATATCTCAATGAAGGATTGAGACCTCGAAACCCAGAATTACCCTCTGGTGTGATAATAATGGGGAGCAACGTTGCGAAAATAATTTACTGCTGTGAGGGGCACACAATAGGTAGGGTGTTACCGTGAGAATTTCGCATATGAGTGGCATCCATTTGTACGGAAAAGACAGGATTTCTAGAATATTATCACGTAGTTGGTGGTTTATCGGTTGGGATTCCCAATTACTAGAATTCCAGTGGTGTAAATGTAACACAAAGATTTCCCAACTACTGGAGTTAGCAATGAGAACAGTGTAATAGGAATGTCCCATTGGGCCCATTGAAAAGGTCAGGAATATTTTTCCTAAAACAGTTTTGTGGGCGATAGTCGATCATATACTGTATCTACAGTCCAGCCCAAGCACTGAGTATCACTTCTGTTCTTAATGGGGATTTAAAAGTTGTAGTTAATGTTCTTCCAACCTATACATTTTAAATGTATAATTGTTGGTATTAGATTGATCATATACAGTATGTGCTCAATTAGGTATTAATACATTTCTAAAGTGCCAAGTCAATGCAGGATTGTACAGTATAAACATCCAAATAGTAAAAAAAACAAGAGGACGGAGTACAATACAGAGATACGAATGAACATAAGTGAATTCCTATAAAGACTTTGTTATAGTGGCCAGTCGTTAACCTTACAGACGAGGTGCTAACCTTTAAAGTGGGAGATGGCCAGTACTGTATTTTAAGGGCCAGAATACATCTACAGCAGGGGTGGCCAACTCCAGTCCACAAGGATCACCAACAGGTCAGGTTTTAAGGATATCCCTGCTTAAGCACAGGTGGCTAAGTTATAATGAGCCACCTGTGCTTAAGCAGGGATATCCTTAAAACCTGACCTGTTGGTGGCGATTGCGGACTGGAGTTGGCCACCCCTGATATAGGGTATCTACATAGTTACAATCTAAAAAGTTTGGGAAAAGGGGGCTATTTGCATTCAGCAATGTGAACAATTACATTTTATTACGTTTCAAAGATTTATTTTGCTTAGTGCACCACACATAAATACAGTAATCACCTTTAGGCATTAAAGACACTGGGTTTCACATAGTCTCCAGTTCTAAAATTCCCATTAGTGTTCAGTGTAAATATAAAACTGATAGTCATTGCAAACTGAATGAAACTACAGCAATCTTTCTGGTGTGAATTGTAAACGTCTGTACAGGTTTGTCAGAAGGTCACATCAACAAATAAATGGGTGTTTTTCAAATTGGGACTGCCCCATAAAAAATATTAATCATCTTATTTACTAATACTTGTACAAAGGTGAAAATAATTTGTAAATGGTAGTATAACACCAAAAGATCAACTTTAAAAAAAAGAAATCTTATTAGTTTTTTTAATAACATAAAACAATTTAATAGAATAATTCATGGAGAAAAAAAACAACTTAACAACTACTATACCCCCACACTCCTACAACGCCCCCCCCCCACCCCCACACAGCTCATACATTATGCAAGAACACCAGACATTGCCACAAAACAAGACACCATCCCGATATCCGAGACCTCACCATCTCAGAACAAATCAATCTATACATTTATAAGAAAGAAAGAAATATATATTTTTTATCATTTTTATAATCTATATACTATAACTCCCAGCATTATCTGGTCTCGCTATGATTGAGTTATGCATTTCCAAATTCGATAAGAAATGAAACCAGAAATCCATAAATTTGTCTTAAGGAAAAAGTAATGCTCTCTAAAGCACATAGATCTGTGGCCATAGATCAGCACTACGCAGTGTCATTTTATATTTCCTGTGCTGTAGCATTCCTTATATATATCGGTCTTTGGAGAATGGTAGAAAAAAAATATTGTACTCCAGATCTAAATTGTATGATTTTATTTATTTATGTCATTTTACCTGTAATGCCTTCATTGGCACATGGATCTAAGGCCGCCACTTATAGTCCCGGCGACGGCGCGTCACCTCAAAACAAGGTGATTTAATCCGTCGCGTGTGCCTATAGTGGGCGCGACACAGCGACCAATATCGCTGAAGTCAATGGAAATTGATTTTTTTCCGGCGACCTTCGCGTGATGTCAGCGGCACGTGAGCGGTTCAGCCAATGAGGGCGAACCGCTCACGGTCACGCCCCCACCACACACCCCGGTCGCCATCTCTGGTCTCCTACACTATAAGCAGAAATCGCTATTACAACGGCGACGGATGACATCACGCAGTCATCGCCGGGACTATAAGTGCGGCCTAATATGTAACAGTCTTTGTTATTGAATGAATTTCTATAGTGAGAAGTTCAGAGGGTAATAGGAGCTCATAGCTTATTTTATTACCTGAGAAGAGTCACTAATCCAAAAAAAATTTGGTGTCAATTTAGATAATTATTTTTAGCTCTGCACTTTCCCGTCACTGCTCCTTTCCTCACACCAGAATGTTATACTGCCCTCTTGTGTTTCTTTGCGGGTGGTTTATCGTCAGTTATTTGTTTTATTTCTTACTTATTTCTTGTATATATTTAATGGTCAATGAAGAAGAAAAAAGGAAGTCACCGCAAAACAGGGTATCTTGCCACATAAAGCAATGTGTTTATTTAGTTTATTACAGACAAGTGCCCACGTTTTGGGGGGGAATCCCCTTCCTATGCCAGGTCACATCTGACAAAGGGACACGAATCCCCCAGAAATGCAAATGAGGTCTGCAGTGTTTCGCTGGGTCATGTTTAGTATTTATTATTCCACCAGATGAGCGTAAAAACTGTTTGAAATGTGTTAAAAAAAAAAAAAAAAGTGTGGCTTTTGGAAACCTTTCCACTGCCTGTGCACTTGAGCTGAAATCACTTGTTTTTTTAAATTAGGGCTTTTTTTTTGCCATCTTCCTTTGTCCTGTTTGTTTTGTTCCTTTGTACAGATGAACGTCAAGGGCTATTATATTCGCATTTGGGTTTACGGTCCTCTCCATGTTTTGTCTCCAATCCCCCAAAAAACAGCCCTGGTTTTCTACGTTTAGGATTGTCTGTCCTGGTGTCCTATTTGCTCTGTTAACATTGTTTTTATTTTCTGCAGCTCAGTATTGGAATAAAGGAGTTGGTCCACTGTTCTTTTACACCGGAGGCAGACACGACATTTGGAAGAGCATGGAAGAGTCAGGCTTCATTATTGAACTGGCAGATGATCAGGATGCACTGGTTGTTTTTGCTGAACATGTATGAGTATCTTTCTTAGTTTTGTAACCCTGTGGTTCAGATCACCAGGGCCTAAAACTTTTTTGGTGTTATTCTCAGTCAGATCACAGTTCTGTCTGTTGCCTAGACCAGGGGCGAATCGGTATAATATTTTGAAAACAGTAAAACATGACACATGTTATAGGTTGGTTTTTAAATAAATCAGCATAGTAGTGTAAAATAATACTTACTGCAATTTATTTTCTCCCTCCTCATCCTTTCCCTTATCTCCTCTCTCTCCCTACTCCTCATTCTCATCATCTCTCCCCATCCCTCCTCAGCTCTCTCCCCATCTTCCATGTCTACCTGTGGGACAGGGTGGTGATAGAGGTGGGCACCTGGAGATAACGGCGGCGGACCGCCAGAGTTAAGCAGATACGCAGCTGGCAGAGGAGTTAAGAGTTGCACGGAGGTAGAGCAGGACGACCGGAGAGGAGCGCGCTGTAGCAGCATAGACACCGGAAGTAAGAAAGACTTTCTTGTCGGACCTCTGGGGCGCGCTCCTTTCCTGTCGTCCTGCTCTGCCTCCGTGCAACTCCTAACGCCACTGCCGGCTGCTCCTTTGCTTCACTCTGGCAGGCCACGGCCGTCGCCGTTAACATCTCCCACCACCTGCTTCTATCATGACCCAGCTTTACTCTGCACCTCCCCTCATGGGGTCGCGTCCCCCAGTTTGCACATCACTGGCCTAGATCAGGGGTGGCCAACGCCAATCCTCAAAGGCCACCAACAGGTCTGGTTTTCAGGATATCCCTGCTTCAGCACTGGTGATTCAGTCAATGATTGAGCCATTGATTGAGCCACCTGTGCTGAAGCAGGGATATCCTGAAAACCTGACCTGTTGGTGGCCCTTGAGGACTGGAGTTGGCCACCCCTGGCCTAGGGTTTTGCATAAGACATTGTTTCTGCAAGGTTTACTACCCGCCTGTGTTTATGGTATGTATGGTTCCCCCTACCCATTTATTTTTTCAGCCCAGGTGGGAAGCAGGGGATCTGCGGAGCTGAACAGTGTTCATTTCAGCTCCGGGGACCTCCTACTTTCCTCTGTAGTTGCCCCCAGTACCATCCCCTGTTGGGGAAACAAAATGGCGTTTTAAATCTCCCGCAGCACTCAGGAAAATAGGAAAGCCCAACATCATCCGTTGTGGCTTCCTATTGACCTGCCTGACACAGGAGATTTAAGAAGCAGCAAGTATTGGCAGTACCTACAGAGATAAGTATCTCTGGAAGCACTGCAGAGTTGAACTTAATGCAGTTCAACTCCGGAGACCCTATGCTGAAAGAAGGGGTTCATTTACTTAGAATGTGCTTTTAATGTAAAATTTCTCTCAGGCAGAAGTTTTCTTTTACCATTATAGCCACATGACCTAGTGTTTCCTGTTTGAATGATCCACCTCTACAGAAAAGTTATAATGTTGCTATGAATAATCATAACAGTATACAAACTAAATTGACCTTATCACATAATTTGTGCCTTTATTCAATAGTTACATTTTTATTTTAGAAATATTGATGCAAATAAGGACTCTTAAAATCAAGTGTTGCGATTTTGTAAACTACAACTATATGATATAACTCAATGTTATCTCACTTTACTCACCATGTATTAACTTTCATTATATTTTAAAAAAAAACTTGTTATTTGAACCTTTTCAATCCCATGTTGATCAGACTAACGAGAAAATGAAATATAAATGAGTTCATCTGTTGTCAAAGAAGCATCACTTACCTCTCTATCTAGAGAAAGCATTGGGTGGTTATGTGTCAGTCTTCCAGCTGCAAAACTAGAGCACAAACTGCACCAAAGTTATCAAAGAAAAAAAATCCTATGGGAGAAAATGGCATTTTTATCTTGATAAAGTTGGTGGGGTTTTTGCTCCTGTTTAGCTGCAGTTTTGCAACCAGGAGACTTTTAATACACGTTCCCCTTAGAGTCAAAAGCTTGTGAATTATAACACATGTATATTTCACATTTGTTCAATAAAACACATTGCATCTTGCAAATAATTCTTAATTCATTAAAAACAATAAACCTGATACCATTTACTACAAATGCTTTGTTAACTTAAGATATCCTGTTAACTTTTTTTTAGCGATATTATGGTAATTCCCTACCATTTGGAAATATGTCATTTGAGAGAGAAAATATTGGAATGCTTTCCATCGAGCAAGTCTTAGCGGATTACGTCATGTTGATAAAAAACATCAAGCATGAATACAAAGCAGGGAGGAGTCCTGTTGTTGCTTTTGGAGGCGGGTAAATCCCACACATTATTGTACATTACGTCATGTTTTTGTTGCATTGCATTGTAAAATTCATATGCAGTGTCAACGAAAGGCTACAAGAATATAAACTTTTAGCAGGAGTTCGTTGAAAGATCACATTCAGTTAATATACTGTAACAGTGTTCTTGCGTGCCAATTGTTTTTTTAATCTTATATTCTTGCTCTGGCCTGTAATACGCTGCTTTGCAGCTGATTTACGGTTTAATTCTCCATTTTTTGCCATGAAATTCCAACCCATTCAACAATAAAGTTGCTGAAAATTGGAGGCCACCAAATTGTATTCGCTCTGGTAACCTTATGCTCAACACTTGGGCAGTTTGCTCACAATTCAAACTGTTCATGCTAAAGGACTTGCTCCGTGTCTCAATGTTTTGAAGATCCACTGAACCAGCCTCTTCTCTGGCTAGATAAGTGCACTGTTTATTATCAGCACTGTAGAACAATCTGTGTAAGGACTGAGCCAGTGCATTTGGTTGGCCTATTTCAGGAAGTCATGGTGGATTACATTTTTTTTAATTGAACATCCCATTGTTTTACTGGAGTGAAATAGGTTTTATTACATGTCGATACCGCCCTATAACCAAACTTCCAAAGGCAATTTAAAATGATGAATGACAGTAGTGGATCATTAGTTGACAGCACATGCTTTTTCTTTTCTCAGTTATGCAGGAATGTTGAGTGCCTACATCAGATTAAAGTATCCAAATATGATATGTTGCGCCTTGGCTTCCAGTTCACCTTTGTATTCTGCTGCTGGAACAGGAGATGCCTACAAGTTCTTTGGCGATGTTACAGCTGTAAGTGGATAACTTCTGAAGTGCAGTGACATTTCCAATATTATTAGCATACTGTTCAAAAGCGCATGGACTGTTCTTGGTCAATGTTGGAAATCTTTTTTTTATCGGTAGGTCTAGTAATGTTAGCCATTTATTGGTATTATCATTGTATGTTGTGTACTGACCAACGCCAGTAATTTATTCCAGGAAAAATAAGAATAATATCACAATGTATTAACATAAATTCATCATTCACATAAATCTCAATGCAGCTCCCAAAGGGAAAAATCTTGGTTTCAAGTGAATTTGATCTGCCTTCATCATAATTCAGCGCATGGAGTCGTACTCATGAGCAATAATACATATTTATATTAGTTTGTTTGTTATTAAATGCACGTGCATGTCTCTTCTCAGAGCTACCAGAGCAGCAGTGCTGAATGTGTTGAGGCTGTCCGAGATGCTTTCAACCAAATCAAGAATATGTTTTTGGGCCAAGGTAAAATTGATATATTTGTTCTAATTTAACAATTCTAAAATAAACATGGACCGTTTAACCCTTTTACCAGGTGACTAGCACATTGCTAGATGTGCTAGTTTCTTCAAAAACCTTTACTGCCAGAGTAGCAGCACAGATGGTGGATGTCAGGGCACTCGAACAGAGTCAGGAACAGCCAGCAATGAAAAAAATTATAAAAACGGGTACCAGTAGGTGCAAAAGTAAAAAAAAGGCTTTATTTGAACAAAAAGTAGGTGGCAGACAAGACAAAAAAGGTCCTTTTTTGTCTTGTCTGCCAGCTACTTTTTGTTCAAATAAAGCCTTTTTTTTACTTTGGCACCTACTGGTACCCGTTTTTATAATTTTTTTCATTGCTGGCTGTTCCTGAGTCTGTTAGAGTGCCCTGACATCCACCATCTTTGCTGCTTCTATCTACTCGCTGTCGGCGGCACCACGAGAGGGGGAGGAGGGGCTGTTCCTTCACCGCAGACGTGCGGTCTGCATTTACTGTGGAAGCGGGACCAAGGAAGGCTCTGCATTAGGAGGTAAGAAGTCCTTTTCCTTGCCTCCAGCATCCCATACCCGGGTCCCCAACGGAACTTTAATCCCTGAGGTTTGTGAAGCTGTCCATATTGGAGAGTGACCGCAGTGTCACTGATATCTCCAGGACTGACATACACTACCTGCTCGATCCCTGCTGAACCTCCCCCCGTTTCAGTCACAGCCACTTGGCACTTCTACAGCGCACCCCTGAGCGCACGACAGACACATTTCTTCTTTACTGCCAGAGTAACCTGCAACATGTATGTATGTCTTTATTTATATAGCAAAAAACAAAAATGCCCAAAGCTACTTCAATTGTGACAAAAATATGTGGTAATGGTTGGGGTTTCTCAGAGCTTGTTGGGAATCTTATCGTATTTTATTTATATAGCGCCATTAATGTACATAGCGCTTCACAGAAGTAATATACGTGACAATCATATAAATAGCAAATAATATAAATAAAACATAAAGGGGAGAAGTGCTTCAGACATAAAAGTAACATTTAGGAAAAGGAGTCCCTGCCCCGAAGAACTTGCAACATCATCTTGACACAAGAAAAATATTAAGTTCTGCTTTTGCTTCTTTTAGCTCTTCCAGAGTCTTGGGAGAGTGTTTTTTTTTTTATGAATTGCGGTTAGGGAGTCTATTTTAGCTTGGATTTGTATTTTTGTAGTTCTCTCTCTTTTTCTACCGGAGGCTATTGCTATAAATTTCCCTCTTATTGTAGCTTTTTGTGCCTCCCACACTGTTGAGAGGGAAGTTACGTTCCCTATATTAATTTGGAAAAAGGAGACTAGTTCTCGGCCTATATCTTTGGCTACAACTGGAATTTGTAATAATAATTTGTTCAGTCTCCAGTGGGGTCCCGTCGATCTAATATCTAATTTATCTAGAGTTATTTCCACTGGAGCATGATCAGACCCCGTTATACTGTGAATCTTTGTGTCAGAGTCGAGGGACCAATCTGGAACTCACAAAAATATAGTCCAACCTAGAGTATGATTTGGTGGGGATGGGAGTAAAACATATAGTCCCTTTCTTGAGGGTGAAATTCTCTCCATCTGTCTACTGGTTGTAAGGTTTCTAGTTCGTTTTTTAGGACTTTCACCTCCGAGCGTCTCCCAGAGCTAGAGGGGAGAGTGTGGGTGGTCGATCTGTCTATTGCCTCGTCTAATACCAAATTAAAGTCTCCACCCAATACAACCTGGCCTATTGCTACTTTTCTTAGCGTTGTAAAAAAGGATTTGAAGATCCTTGCTCTGTTGTCATTTGGGGCGTAAACATTTGCAATTGTTATTTCTCTGCCTAGAAGGTCTCCTATCAATATCGGGTATCGACCGTCTTTGTCCAGTCTCTTATGTTTAACATTAAAGGGGATTTTATTGTTTACAAGTTTTGCCACCCCTCTCTTTTTTTCTGGAGCACTAGATAGAAAAATATTCCTATAAGCCTTGTCAAAATACCTGGGAGTATTGGTATTTCTGACGTGGGTTTCTTGGAGTAAGATAATATCCCCTCCTTCTCTTCTGAAATCTTTCATGGCCATTCGTCTTTTTTTGAACAGTTAAACACTAACATTTTGGGATATTATTTTAATGGTCATTATACGGTCATTTGTTTCTAGGTCGTTTGGTGACTTCCTTGTGACTGGGTGAGTAATCGTTGGGAGTAGACCTGTTTAGTATAATGGTACTCTTGTGGGTGGGTAGGTAGGGGTTGGGGTGGAACAGGGGCAAGGGAGCTGGCATGGGGGTTAAGACCCCTTGTTGCTCAGCCCATAACTGGGGGACTGGAGGAAAGAGGAGGGAGAACAAAAAAGGGATATAAGGGCTTCGACGCCAATTCTGGCGATAGGTGGTTGAGGTCATGTGCCGCATGAACCCGGTGCTGCCACACCACGTCTCCTCCCTAGGCAATAGAATTTTCATACTTCATTCTCGTTAGCTTAGAGTTAAACATTACTACATAACTTATATCAACTTGGATCTAAAACCTTATATATAAAAACCAACATCAATTTTAACAATCGTTATTAGTACTTAAATGCTTAATGGTGAAATTATATTTTTAACAGTTCCTTGGACTTATTTTGTTAGCCGTTTCCCGGGGGAGGGGCCCCAAAGGCAGCCAACTATCAGGTTGCTTCTGCAGCCACAGCTAGGTATACAGAAGGCTTCTGGATCAGACTCCTTCCGTATTCACGGGGCAGCTTATACTGACATTTTAGTTAGCATACCATCAGGTCCTCGTCTAAACCTCCCCCGAGACTCCGTCCGCCCCTCAAACGAGCGATTTCACTCGCCAACTGAGCTCGGTTCTGGGCCCGACCACTGTAGTCTCACATTATATTCCTTGTGGCTAGCGATCTCAGGCGAGGCCAGAAATAAAGTGTAATTGGACTGCCTGTTATATATATCCTTATAACTTTGAATATTATCACAACGTATATCAACATTATTTTTAACCTTAATTATTCGTATTATATCACCTGTTAGTAGAAAATACTTTTAACAACAGTTTAAACAGAGAGCAATGTTTGCCCAAAGTTCTTCTGGAGGGCCCCCGAAGACCGCTATCTTGTGAAAGGCCTCTATAACAATAACTAGGTCTTTGGGGAGATATATTACACAAGACAGTACCCCGGGAGGGGAGGGGCACCCCCAAACAACCGGCGACTGGATAGACCATACAAGTTTGGCTATGTTCATGGGGGGGGGGGAGGCGAAGGCTCCCTCCTTCTGAAAGTAGCAAAAGTATATCGCACAGGACCATATCGGAGTGTTTCAAAAAGTGTCCCACAATTTCTCTAAAATTGGCAGGAGTGTGGAAGGGCTCTCCTGTCGGCCAGCAAACAATCTCGGGAGCTCGCCTAGTTCCCATGGTGTGTAGGGGACTCTTTACTCGGCCCAGGGGCCCTCCATCATATCACTGGACTGTGCCGTCTGGATGGCCCGTGTTCGTCTGTGCTGCTTTTTGTAGCTGGTTAGGTCTACAAGTGGGATGCAACTCCCATTTTACAGGGAAGCATCATGAATGTCATTTATCATCCGGTCCGCAGAGGTCCGGTTGGATCTGCTATCATCTGGGAAATGGTCCATCACTGGTACGTCTACTGCCTTTTCACCGTGGAGTTCTGCACTTGGGCTCCGCAGGAATGATCTTCGTTGCAGGGGTCTGTGTCGCTCCGGGCCCACTTGGGTTCTGGCAATGACCAGATTGACCTGTTGGTGGAGCCTGGGTAGGAAGGGAGGCTATGTCCAATTTTTTCAAAACAATCGGACCCTCTTCTGGATATTTTATGGTGAGAATGTTACCTTTCTTCATCACTTGGCGCCTGAAGGGGAAGGCCCACCGGTATTTAATCCCTGCCGCGCGAAGGCTGGCCGTTACTTCCTTGAGGTTTCGTCTCCGGTTGAGCGTGATAGGAGAGAGATCCGTGAAAACGTGTAGGACTGAGTTTTCAAAATTCAGGTCGCCTGAGCCTTTGGTTGCTGCACAAAATACTTCCTTAGACTGGTAATAAAATCTAGCACCCACATCACAGGGTCTTTTTCCTGGTCTAGGTTTAGCTCTCAGGTCCCTGTGGCATCTATTCAGTCGCAAAGATTCCTCTGTAAAGTCGTGGAGGGTTTTTGTCAGCCATTGACCCATGAAGTCTTCCACTTTGTCAACCGATTGTTGGGGCCACAGTACTTTGAGAGGAAGATCCCTCTTGGTTTGGGGGAGATAATGTTGATTTTCCTCTCTTTAAATGCGTTTAAAGCCCAGTGTGGATCGGAGCTCGTGGTTTATGCTACCATGTAGGTTTGCGCCACGCATGCGCCCCTACAAGAATTATTTTAATGGACATACCGACCGCAGCTTTACTGAGCAGAGTAAGATTTTCCAATCCAGAGATAGTAACAAACTTTTGGGTTCATGTATCTACCGGGCCTATAATACTGGGGACATCGAAGTGCATTAAGGGAAACAAAAATACATGAACAATTTGTAGTGTTTGTCCTTTGCAGATTTCCGCTCAATTACTTTTAGAATGCGCATGTGTGAGAATCTTCAGCACAAGGACGATATTTACCTGCTGTATAAATTTGTGAGAAACGCCTTAACCGCAATAGCTGTGATGAACTATCCTTTTAAAACAGATAAAATGGGATTTTGGTCTCCATACTCCATCAAGGTAAGACCTTTACAGGAGAAACACTTTATACACTTTCTCCTTATTAACCTTTCCATGCATTGAATAACAAAATCAGACAGCTGGTGTATAGGCAGAGTATGATATAAACGATTGATGTAGTTCTCACTTAATGTAGTTTGACTATGTAAACGTTGTTGACCTTTTTATAGTGCCTCAGATTTGAATTCACTTACTAAACAAAATGATCTGCTGTACCAGCAATATAAGAACACAGTATAAAATACACAGTGTACAATTTACTGCTTAAGGGTACAAATACATTGTAAATGTTAAATATTGGCAAATATGAAAATATATTTCAGCTGCAGCCTATTTTGCAGCAATTGGATATTAAATAGTTGAAAAATGCATCTTAAGTTTAATAGCATTTTCTAAAATCATCTTCCAGGCCCCTCTTTTACATTGAAACTTTGCTTCCTTTGGAAAGCAGTGGGAACCTTGCTAATAATACAAGTTATTTGCACAGAAAGTGAGAAGCCCGTATCATGAATAAATGACACATTTCAAATGTAAATCACTTTCATTAAAAATACGGAGTAGGGTACATAAAATTTAGGGATGCCACAAGGCATTTAAAAATACCATTTGGGGCTAGTACTTATCGTGCTTGAAAGAAACACAGTGGTTTCCAGCAGAGAATAAGTTAATAGACACCATTTCAGCTTTTTTTCTCTTTAGACTGCATGTGAACGATTGCTCCTGAATGCGGACCGCATTGAAGGTTTAAGAGATGCCATCGGTAAGTTACATTTTGTACTCATTGTGAAATTGATAATAAAACAGTCTTGTCCAGAGTTCGGTTTTGCAATATATAGGAACCTGGGCAGACTAGGTGGTCCAAGTGATTCATATCTGCTGTCAGGTTATAGATATAGCACAATGCAAAAACAGACATATTTAGTTCGAACAAATCTTCTTAGGTCATTGTGATTTACCGTTTATTCCTGTCCACATGCTGAGCTGTATTGGTCATGGAGACTGTAGCTGTATTGCATGTGTGCATGTGTATTTTTAATTGTATTGGCCAGCATTTTACAAAAAAGAGACAATACAATACAGGAAATTAAAATACGATAAATACTACAAATATAAAATCAGACAATAGTTAAGGATATCCCTGCCCTTTTAAACATACCATTTAAGTGGTATGTTAGGAGACTCACAGAGACAGTAGGCGAAGAAGTGCAGTAGATGGCAGCACTGGATCACAATAGTTGTTAATTGTGACTGTAGGGCTATGTCCAGCCTATTGAAATGCGCCTTTCAGAAGTTGTGTTTTAAGTTTTACCTAAAGGATGAGCGAGCATGTGCTTGATGTATATGGAATATGAGGAAGTTCCACAGGTAAGGGCAGTGAGGGGGGAAAAGGTTTAAAGTGAGAAAGAGCAGTAGGGTGTAGATTTTGGGCTAGATTTATGATGAAAATATAAGGCAATCCATTCTAGATATAAGTTTGAGGTAGCTGAGCACCATCCACGAGGATATAGCAAAGAGGCAGCCAGACTTGCTGTTTGATTGCAGGTAAGTATAGATAGATATGTCTGCATCTCATCTGTGTAGAGGTGAAATCTACAGCCAAATTATTTTACAACATTGTCATGTGATGCGTAGAGAGTGATAAGGAGAGGTCCCAGAACAGAGCGATGATGTACACACACACAGACAAATCAACAGGGGATAAAGATCTATTAGCACAAGAGAAACGAACGGTGGGAGAGGTATGAGGAGAACCAGGATAGAGCATTCTTATGGATACCAAGAGCGTGTAGAATCTGAAGCAGAAGAGGGTGCTCATATTGGAGGCAAAAAGACAGACATGTAAGGGTCACGGGTGCTGTTTTTGAGAATAGGTCTGACAATTGCATGCTTAAAGGATGAGGGGAAAGTGCTAGAGGATAGGGACTAGGGTAGGAGCAAGAGGTCTAATAAGGAAGAGACTCAAGAGGGAAAGTGGTAGGAGAGAAAAGCAGTTGAGAAACATTCAACCCTGTAAAAGGATGTTTAGGTAGAACCTGAGTCAAGGAGGAAGAGACAGAAAAAAAATATCTCTGTGAAATGAATCTGCCTTGTATTTAAATGTTCAGCAAAGGCTTGAGTAGAAGTGAAGGAAGGGATTGGAAAATAGGAAGAGAAGGTAAGAGGAAGGATTCAAACAGGAAATAAAGGAGTAGTAGTGTTTGGCATTAGAGAGGGCAGAGTTAAAACATGTATAAGACGTACATACTGTATATGTATAAGAAATGTATATTGAAGAAAATCAGCATGAGTCTGAAGATTCCAACTGGGGAGCAAATGTAACGGGAGTGAGTTGGTAAATTTAACCAAGGCCGCTGGTTAGAGGGGAGGGTGTGACATAGCAGAGAAGCGGCATTTATATCTAGTATGTAGGAGAGGTTAGAATGATAAGATTTGACAAGATTCTCAGGTTCTGAGGATGACAAGAGAAGGGAGGTTAGAGTTCAGGGTAGATTCCAGAGCAAAGAGGCCAATGGAATGAAGGTCATGAGAGTAGCAAGGAGAACAGCGTGAGAGGAATAACTGGTGATGACCGATATGAGGTGATGGTCAACGAGGTGGGGGGAAGGAAAAGATAGAGATATCAGATAGAGAGAAATATTGTGATATCTATAAATGCACTTTATTCTCAAACTTTGATAGACAGATGGAAAAGCCACAGACAGCAGCACAGAGCAGCCTGCAAATTATGAAGGGACACCCGGGTCTCCGATGATAAGTGGCCCAGGAAACAGTGTTTGTAAAAGACTTTTGTAAAAAAAGATTGCTTGAATATTCACATACCTAACAAATTCCATGCAAACCGTGTTCCTTAATTGTAATGTTTCTTTATAATGATTATATACAGTAAGAAACAAGATAGTAGTACATTAATTGAAAAGCCCCTGGCTGAATGTCACAGGCTTCAAAATGATTGAGACATCCTTGAGTTCTCACCAAACACTGTCCATCTCTTTGATTTATTTCATTTTTGACATTAAAAACATTGGACAGATTGAAAAACATTACGATTCTTCCAAAGAAGAAAGTTATCTATCTTAATCATTTTGTCTTCAAATTTAGGCTCTTAGTTAATATGGTAAGAAGTGGGGTAACATTGTTAACGATCAACTTCGACTGAGTGGAAGTTAATGCATTGTGTTACACTATATTGAATAAAGAAAATCATTTAGTAGCATCTATATTTTGTACAGAATAAGCAGTGGGTACTCGTAGCAGGCTCAAAGATGTTTTACATTGATTGTAGACAAGATGACATTCATTCATCAAGGCATATATATTTTGTAATACTTCAAGTGTTCAATCCAATACCACATCGGGGACAAGAGCCGTCTCTCAAAGGGGCCGGGCCCACTGCGAGTGGGGGGGGGGGGGCGGTGCGGTGAGTTTTTCTTCCAGACACGAAAATTGAGATGGACATGGGTCATGGAGCACTAGGCCACGCCCCCCGGCGGTTTAGCCAATTCGACGTCATGGCCGTGCCCCTGTCACGCCCCCCCTGTCTTCCCCCTGCCGCTCACTGCAGACCAGGGAATTCGGCTGCACGCGCTGCCAGCCTCGCAGGCGCACGTGCAGCGCAGGCACTGGGTTCGTAGCCTTAGCCTTTCTACTAGGTGGGGCACTAGCCCTTTAAAACTGCACAATGGACATATGGAGAATTGTAGAAGAAATAGGGTCTGGTTGGCACACACCTACTGGCTGCATTTAGGAGCAGTGCTACTATGGGTGGGATAGTGGTCCGCGAGCCCATCCAGACCCATATGGAGAATTGTGTCATAAAGGACTGTTTTGTTCTGATTTATGTACCATGATAAATTTAACGAAAGGTTAAATGGCTTGTGTTTAATTTTGGGAAACTATAATTGCCAATTCAATCTATACAGTACACTGATTTAAGAAACAGTAAGACATTCCCAATCACACTTTGGTGGATACTAATCCAAAGAAAAAAAGTCCAAAAGATTTAATTAACTTAAAAACCTTACCCGTTGGTACAGAACATCTCCATGTGACCATATTTATTCGATTGGGATCAGATAAAGGTAGTTATTAAAAGAAACATATTGAAATAATGCACCATTCAAATAATGAGTCGGTGAAAGCAATAGATGATCTTTCTCCAGGGCATAAAACAATAGCTTTAAAAACATTGACAGTACCTTTTGCCTTTCCAGTATTAAAAGTCTTATTCCTGTTTTCCCGTAATAAACAAATTCAGAGTGGATTTCTTTTTGCTTGAACCAGAGGATGTTTTCTCTTCTTTTCCATGAAGCTTATTTAGCATGAGACATGACAGTTTAATAGTACATGAGGCATGATCCACCAACGGCTGAGGCAATGATCCTGCCTTTTTCCATGTTTTTGCGTCTGGGTCATGTATGAACACACCATCTTCTTTGTTCATGCGTCTTAAAGAGCCTCCTCCAGTAATATACAGTTTGGACTGGTGAGCAACAATGCTGAACTGACAACAGTCAAAGGGGGAAAGCTTCAGCGTGCTCCACTGATCTGTTGCAGGACAGTAATATTCGGTTTCATTTACATGAATCCACTCCTTAGCCTAGAGGAAATATGCACACACTTATGAAATGTCAACATACGAAAGAGAATATTTTAGTTAAATAATAAACCATTTGCTTACTATTTACGATTAATTTGATAAAAATGCAAATTAATATAAGTAGCATAATTAAAAGAACAACAGAAGTGTCACTCCGCGCTAGGGCTGTCACTGCATGTAGTCCCTCTTGCTGCCGTCGGTCTGGGGGACTCCACACACCCCCTATACACTCCCCTCCCCTGTACACTCCACACACCCCCACACACCCCTCCCGAAAGGGAGCTCACAAACAGGGAAACAAATGACAGACAGGCGCACTAAGGGACAATAGTCCCTTAGTGCGCCTGTCTGTCATTTGTTTCCCTAGCATAATTAAAAGCTCTACTTTGTGTACAAGGAAATAAATGAAAACACTGAACCTTGTTAATAACACCTAGTCCTAATAGTGCAACCAATGAACAAAAATAAAAAATGTTCTACCTTTTGTTACTGCTCGCCCAGACCCTGCCAGTCTAAACTTCAACAACTCAAAATTGGGGGTGCAAAACCAAGGAAAATATATAGTGTAGTAGTTCAAGGACAGACTTAGAAGATATCACAAACATCCATGTGTGTCTGATTTTGAGAAGAAAAAAAACACCTCCAGGTGATTGGGAATAAGAAAATAGCGGAACAGAGTTTTAATATGCTGATGCACTTTAAACACAATTGCACTCTCAAAGATAAAAATGTTACATAGTAGATGAGGTTGAAAAAAGTTATATGTCCATCAAGTTCAACCTATGCTAAATTTAGATGACAGATACTTATCCTATATTTGTACTTATAGTATATTGATCCACATGAAGGCAAACAAAAAAACCCTAGTGAAATGTCATCCAATGATATCTCAAAAGGGGAAAAATAAATTCCTTAGAGGCTCCAAAAATCAGATTACTCCCTGGATCAACATTATTCCCATGTTTAGTTGTTTGGTATATCCCTATATACCTTTCCTTTCTATAAAGATGTCCAACCTTTTTTTGAACATATCTATTGTATCTGCCATCACAGTCTCCATGTGTAATGAATTCCACATTTTAACTGCCCTTACAGTAAAGAACCCTTTCCTTTGTTGTTGGTGAAATCTCCTTTCCTCCAGCCTTAAGGGATGACCTGTGTCGTTTGTACTGCTCATGGAATGAATAGTTATTTTGAAAGCTCCTTGTATTGTCCCCAAATATATTTGTATATAATAATATTATCCCCTCTTAGAATGTTTAAAATTCCAACTTGCTGAGACTCAAAAGCCCTGTCGTCCAGCACTTGCTCCTGAACTTCCAATCTCTGACTTCACTTCCGGTTCTGCGGTCGACTCGGATGAGAAAGCGATCACCCAATGCGTTTCGCCTATAGCGGTGTTGGGTGACGCACAGGCATATTTAAACTCCGGTATGCATGGGCCTATTAACTCTGTTACACTATATGCACTTTCTAATTTTTTTCATATTTCGAATCACCTAGAGGTATTTTCTGAAGGCCAAACAAACATGGATGTTTGAGAGTGTATTCTATACCCATGATCAATACTAACTCTATCCTTGAACTACTAAACTACACTGTATATTCTTTTTCTCCCCCCATGGTTTTCACCCCCAATTTAAAGTTTTTATAATAAATAAAAAAAAGCCAAAATGTAATAGATGTAAAGATATTGTTAGTGTCCTTGCATCCTGCCTGCTTACCGCATTTAACGTGCGTCCACCAACGCAGAAGATTTTATCTCCTATGGTAGCCATTCCATGGTCACATCGAGCAAAAATCATGGCACGGTTGACGACCCAGCGTCTGAGTCTTGGGAGATAGCTGTATACATCATTTAAAGTTTTACCTGTGGAATAACCTCCTGTAAACAAAAAAGTGATCATTAAATATCACTTGTTTTGATGACCAGCTGCTTAACCCGTCCATAGCGTAATAGTTCATGGCCTTCATTTCCCTGGAGTTATGAATGTGAATAAGAATTATTTGTAGCCTGGTAGCTTATTACTGTTCTTGAACTAGTAAATATTATTATTATTATCATCCTTTAATCTATAAAGCACCAACATATTCCGCAGCACGGTACAAGAAGAACACCACAATCTCATCAACACCTCACGCCTGCTGTCTAGGGAACTCCTGATGTCTCCTTTATTTCTCACATTCAATCTCTCACAAAGTCCTGCCACCTCCGAAATACCGCCAAAATACGGCCTTTTCTCACTCATGAATGATGCAACTAAAATCCTAACATCCAACGCCTACCCCTCCAACCCCATTGGGACCAGTTGTGCGGCTGGACCAATTTCCACGCTATGTAACACCCCCTAACATCCCCACCCTTAAACCTAATGGGATTAGCTGTTGGGATGGACCATACTGCAACCCGAGGTTTGCTCCATCCAACAATGAGCAGCCACTTTACCTTTTTGTTTCTACATTGTCCCTCATTACCTCTAAGCCTGAATATTCTGGTTGTTAAATAGGTTGGAAACTTTTATATTCAGAAATTATTTTATTCTATGAATCTTTCCATATCGGAGCCTCTTCCACTCATAACGTCTGAGCCTCTACTAACCACGCTCGGTGGCTTTTGATCTCTTGAAAACAACTACAATGGTGTCTTACGTAAAAAGTGGTGACACTGCACAAATCCAACATAAGAAACCAAGCAAGGGTCTACGTGTCGGAACACACAATGTTATTTCTGTAAATGCGAGAGCTTTAGTAGTTTATATAGCATATTCTTTTTCTAGAAAACATTTCATTATTCACCTGAAATGTAGAGGATGCCTTTATGGGTTGTGCCAGCATGATCTGCCAGAGCCATTGGGAATGGAGCTGTGAATTCCCATTTGTTTTCAGATGGCTGGTATTCTTCAACTGTGTGAGTGAGGTGTCCTAGTAAGGTCCCTCCACCAACAGCGATGATGTGATCAGAGATCACCTCGGTATGAAACCGTGTCCGTCTCTCCAGCATTCCTGCAACTTGTAGCCAAGATCCATTTCGTGGATCAAAACGAAACACCTGAATGAAAGAGTGTTATAGGTATCTGAAATTCAAATTAAACATTTATATCCAAGGAAAACTTTGGTAATATTTCACACACATTTCTTTTCATATCAGGTTTGTTGTTGGTTCAGATATATTTTAATGGACCAACATGAGAACTTTCGAAAACCTTGCAGGTTTCTTCTTCATAAGTACACTTGAGGTTTCAAACGCCTTGTACACTATTTAATATTTAATGAGCGGTCCTGTTGGTCCATTAAAAGGTATGACAATCTACAACAAGTCTACATTTCTGTAGGATTTACAGAGCTGATCAAACTTTGAACTTCTCATATAAACATATTTTAGATGTTTCATATTCTCTCGGATGTCCAGGTTGTTTGGGGAGTGCAAGTATATGTGAAAAGAAAACATAAAAACAATAGTGCAGTATGTTTTAAAATGATTTTTAGGAGCTTGTTTCTCTAAAATCCAACAGAGTTTGTACTCACAGATTTCCCAGTCTTTTAGTGCATATCCCAATTAGTGGCAATGTAGTATCTTTGTGGTGCTGTACCCAATGTATCCACAGGTGTAGGGACCTTCGTAGAATAAGGTAAAGAAACCAGAGATAGTGTAGACTGATAAAAGATTTATCTATCTTAATATATAAAATCAAAGGTTGGTACTAGCTGCGGTGAATGTGATTGGTCCGTGGCCACCCCGACTGTGACACACACCGCCCACACGACTGTCATTGGCCAAAACTTACACTGACATCACTGACACACACCTACTTCACTGTCACACACTTGCACTGACAGCATACCCCCAAAGAAGCCCTGCAGAGTCCTTGGTAAGTTCATCTCACACGCTCACCCCTGTGTGTACACACACACACACACACACTTAACATTTTAATATGTCCTGTTTCATTAAGATTTTCTAAAATGGCCGCAACACCAACTGACATGTGCGCTCCGCACATGCATATCTCTATGCGCTCCTCTCAAATGTCCCTTTCTCTATACGCTCATGCACAAGTGTCGCTACATTCAATGGCCACTTTCACAATATGTCCCGTTTTCTATTTATTCCCCATCCTGTGTAAAGTATATTATTAATTTTCATTAAATCATCACCGCCAGCCACGCTGTGCATTTCTTGCTTTACCTACGCACTTACCAATTATTTATGTCCCGTTTTCTATCTGCGCTCCGCAACAGCATATCTCCGCACAGGCATATCTCTATGCGCTCTGCTCAACTGTTAAATTATTCACTACTTCTCACCCCCTCTGCTGGGCACTCGCGTAAGGTCACACAAGATGGCGGCGTTGCCAATACTGAGGCGGTCTCTTCCCGCCCAGCTCCTGTCAGGTGCGTGTTTTCCCGCCCAAAGACCCGTCACTGTCCGGGTGCTCACCCCCTGCCCCCCTCCCCCCCTCCCCCCCTTGGCGCGTGACGGTTGCTCCCTCTATCAGAGAGGCTACAGGATTTACCCGCGCTGCGGGGTCAATCAGAATCCAGACATAGCCAGTCGGTGTGTCAATGTCAGACAGAGTGGGCGGACATGCTTTGTGTGGGGTGAGGGCCACCCTCTGTCTATAATAAACACTCATGGCTACCAGCCCCCTTATAAAAAAGGCCTCACCTCCCTCCCCAGCGCTCACTCACCTCACCTCCCACTGTCCCCCCCTCCTGTCTTCTGTCGTCCCCCCTCCTGTCCACTGCCCCCCCCTCCTTTCCACTGTCCCCCCCTCCTGTCCACTGCCCCCCCTCCCTCCTGTCCACTGTCCCCCCCCCCCTCCTGTCCACTGTCCCTCCTTCCCTCTGGGGGCTGGGAGAGGGGGAGCACACAAATAGGGGGGAGAGGAGGGAGCAGGAAATTTAACTCACGGGCAACGCTGGGTCTCTCAGCTAGTAGTAGATATATGGTAAAACACACTCACATGGTGTCAAATCAAGGTAAGCATTTAGATCAAATATCTTGGGCAGGTAGCTGTGATCCGAAGTGTTTGTCTCACTTCCCTCCTCAGCTGGGCACGTGTTGCCTGTCTCCGTGCTTCGGCGACGTGTGCCCAGCTGAGGAGGAGAGTGAGGCGACCACTTCGGATCCCAGCTGCCTGCGCAAGATATTTGATCTAAATGCGTACCTTGATTTGACACCATGTGAGTGTGTTTTACCATATATCTACTATAGATAAAGCTTTTATCAGTCTACACTATCTCTGGTCTCTTTACCTTATTCTACGAAGGTCCCTACACCTGTGGATACATTGGGTACAGCACCACAAAGATACTACATTGCCACTAATTGGGATATGCACTAAAAGATTTGGAAATCTGTTGGTACAAACTCCGTTGGATTTTGGAGAAACAAGCTCCTAAAAATCATCTTACAAAATATTGCACTATTGTTTTAAGTTTTACTTTCACAAATACCTACGGCCCCCCAAAAACCTGGACATCTGAGAAAAGTATGGATTGAGAAAGCAATCTACAATAGGGTTTCAGCTGCAAATCACATTTGTTTGTATTTGGATTAACACTCCTTTTTTGTATTTTACACCTCACTATTTGTATGTGATTATATGCACCGATATCAATTGAATTAAGCACTAATATCACCATTTATATACTCTAATTTATATATTTGTATATATTCTTATTATAAGAAATATCACAGATTTGGTTAAAGCGCCACTGTGGGTAACACAATTGTCTTTTCATATTTTCTTGGACAGTAATTTCCTTGGAATCTTCTTGCACAAGCAGTATTTTTGCTGTAAGGTGCAGACCTTGCTATTTGACAAACAAAGAACTATTTTTTTCTGCTGTACCCCTACAAACTACTCTCTTTCATCCAGTTTTCATTTCTGAGAAATACTATTTTCTACACACGTCTAACTATTGTTTGAAAGCAGTGTAACCATCTAGAAGGACCTTCGACACATCTGTTAGCAGAGTAAAAATAAAGAAAGCAGTGTTACCGTGTGAATTACAAACATCCTGTGATTTAGTATTCAATTGAGGGTGCTTGGCACTGAACATATAAATCCATATCAACTATAAGCAATGACACATAAGCCAAGGTCATGTCATAAACTACTAATAGTGTAAACATATACCTTTATCCGACTGTCTTCCCTGGCTGTATATTCTGTGTTTCATGCCTCGGTGATTCAGTACCGCAGTTCCGTACCTCCAGTCAGCGTTTCCCTGATGCATGATTCAGTAATCAGATGAATAGAAGTTCCACCGAGAGGCATCGTCTTCAGTGAAAACTAGAAAGATTGTAGCTTGAAGAGACGAAGGCTCAATAAAAAAAAGTTACTTTATTTGAACCACAACAGGTCTAACATGGAGACCTCCTACACGTTTGACAAAGTACTGAATGGTGAGAAACGCATAGGTGGTCTCCATGTTTAGATGTGGTGTTGAAATAAAGTAACTTTTTTTATTGAACCTGGTCTCTTCAAGCTACAATATTTCTATATTTCAGTGAAGCGATGTCCCACTGGGAAACTTCTATTCACCTGGATTAGCAGAGTCCCTATAATGTCTGCATTAAAGCTGCAGTTCTAGCTGCCGGTTTTTTTTTTAATATATATATATATATATATATATTTTTTCTCATTCAATATGTGCATAAATACAATCTGCACACTGACAAGTGATTAGCTAAGCTTCAGATCGATCCGTTCTCCTGTAATCAATCGCTTGCTCTGGGCTATTTAATTCAGTTCTTGCACAGCATTTTGGGCAATAGTGCTTCCTGGAATATGATTGACTAGGCAGTTACTAGATACAATTGGTTCACTGCTAGAGAGGGCGGGTCTCAAGAGCCAGAGACTATCAGAAAGGGGAAGGGGGCTGTCACTTTGGAAATGCTTCCTACATTAGAAACATTATAAAATGTCTTCCTAAAACATTTTTTAAATGCTACAAGTATTTTCTCATAGTACAGAACTGATTTATTTAAAAAAAAACACGTACGATATTGCTTGAACTGCTGCTTTAAAACATTTTCTTGCATGTAATTCGGGTATCATTTTGTTACCTCATTTGACGGATGTTTGCCCGATGGGTCAAATCTGCTTTGTCCTCCAATAACAAAAAGGAAATCATTAATGACAGCCACACAGTGATTGTACACTGGAGTGCTGAGCTCTCCAAGTTTGCCCCAAGTACTGCCACCCTGGTCTCCAACCCACATACTGCAACAGACTTGGTTGTCGGTGGTCCTACCACCGAGAACCAGCAACTTGTCTGAACTTGAGCGGATTGAGGTGTTCTCCCAGCTAAGCTCAGGCTGAACATGCAGCTGGGTGTGATAGCTTAGCGCGTCCTGCAGGTACCTGAAGCAGCTGGAGTCTGTTTTCATGATTGGCATTTCCTTTACATATCTTTGGAGATCTTCCAGAGAGATCAGTGGAAACCTTATTCTCTTCAGTATGTCCCCTGCTTCCTTGAGCCTTGAACTGTCATGTTGCAACCAAGTCACTGCAAAATTGAACAAATCCAGCTCACTGTATTCTGGGACATCCTTCCTATCCAATATTTCACAGAGTGCAACTTTATCCAATTCATTCAGCTCTTCAGCATGCTCCAATATGCGTTTGTAATGGTGACCCACACATCCAATGGCTTTCTCCTTTAGTGCTTCTGGGCCATGTTGTTTGGCTATGTTCAGGAGGCCCAGACAGTTGTTTTGGGTCAGACCATCTTCTAAAAACTGAAAGCACAGCTTTATTGCTTCACGAACTAGCAGGACTTCTGCTGCTTTTAAGGTGTCCTCAATGTTTTCCAGGGATAGATCCAGCTTGTTGGAGTAGATGAAACCAAGAACATTCTTGAGTCCCGTAGCACTTACATCCCTGAGATTGATGGTGTCATCAGATTTAGAATCAAATAGCACTTTGAAATAATTGCTAGCTGATGCAAGTATTATCTTATGAGCAGGGAATAAGGTTCCATCAGCCTCCAATGTAACATCACAGAAAGCATTCTGGGAACGAATCTGGCAGATTCTATCAAGCAATTTCTCCGGATACTTTTCAGAGGTAAAGCTGTAGATATCAGAGCCATTCTGCATGTTGGAATACATTGATCCTTAATATTGTGCCAGCAGAATTTCCTTCACACTAGCAAAGGAGGAAAATTAAGCAATTCAGACCCCTTCTTTGCTCTTTTGCACGGTGCTCCGAATAACTTGTCAGTCTTTTCAAGGAAGCTAAATCCACCCAGTTTGACAGAATGCAACAGACCAGTACTGTAAAAGCCAACAAAAGATTTACTCATTTGCATGTGTTTGCTTTAGAAATATTGTGCCCTGTCTGATTAGTCTGGTAGGTCACAGCCCTTGAATGCTTCACAGTTTCTTCCGATCTCCCAGATCTCCAGTGCTTGGCAATGTTCTTGCACACCAATCCTTACAACAGAAACACAATAACCCCTGTTGCTTGTTTTGAAAATGCCTGATTGATTTAGCAGGGTCAGGTAGTAAATAGGTGCAAGTCTAGGCTTGCATGGCTATTACAAAGACAAAAGGAATGTCATATAAGGCAGGTCAACAGTACTAGTTTCTTGTTTGAATTGCAATTTTCTTTTCCTCTACAGTATGTGCAATTTATCTAAAAGATGCATTGAAAAGTGAAGTGAAAATTAATTTATACCTTTCTTTGGATATTACTCATTAACCTGTGATAGTGCTGATCGGGGCACTAGCCTATGGAAACTCCTATTGACTTTAATAGACGTTTGTGAGATTGTTGCCCGATTTGCCACTATTGCAGGTTAATGATTAGCTTAATCCTTCTAAACACTCACTTTTCTATGTAATCTGATACATTGTAATACATACTATAACACTTAAACATATGGGGGCACTTCCTATTTTAACCTCTTTGCTGCCAAAGGGGCATATCCACTTCTTTCTCTCCATTTTTGTGGTCTTCATTTACATAAACACTTGCAAACTCAACCAACAATATTAATATATATGGGTTTCTAAGGAATGCATAATGGATATTGTATAATTATTTGGTAAAGAGACTAAAACATTTTTAAAAGTACTGTAATTGAACCATTAAAACAAGCGATTTTTATATGCTTGTTTGTTCACAAAATGAAGCCGATTAGGGGGACGGTGTAGGGAATACGTTTTTGAACTTGATAGAAGGTAGGACATTTTGGGCATACCTTGAGAAATTGCCACGTGTGTTGCTGCAAGTGTTCCATCTGTCTTCCAGGAATATATTACAATGCAACCGGAACTACTGCCTGCTACAGTCTGCACAATCAATTTATGCAGTGCTCTGATCCCACCGGATGTGGCATTGGGTCAGATGCTATAGCTTGGGACTATCAGGTAGAACATCTTGACCTAGTAGAGAATTGGGGCGCTTGTAACAATAGCTATAACATGCCAGTGCCACCCCTGACATGATGCAAGTATATTCTTATATAGTATATATAGAATAAAACAGGTATGATCAACCTCTACACTAAAGAGATGTGATATATTGTGTTTACAAAGGACTGGCTCAGCCTCTCCCTGCAGAAGACAGTGCTTTATTTTCCAAGCAGCCATCCAGGCTGATATAAATTGTATCTGTATAGCCCCCTTAAGTCTACATAGTCCAGTTTTAGTCCAGTGGATTGTATTGATTCAGTAGTAACACTTTCAGGCAAGTAAAAGTGTTGTCACAGATCTCTTGCACTTAATGTTGCAGGTTGTTTTTTGTGTTTCATCATGTATTTGTTGAGATCTGTAAAGCATTAACTAGGACAGGGCTCTTCAACTGCCAGCCCGCGTCCCAAATCCAGCCCACAAAGGACTTTGGTGTGACCCTTGGACTTTCATACTAGTTGCTCAAGTATCTTAAGTGCAGGTTCTTCCACTGAAACTCACTTGTAATTTATTTAAGTAAATGTAGATAGTACAGATGTTCTAATACGCTTTTAAATGTTTACAGCTTATAATTTTCCATGTATCAAATTAAATTACAATCAGCTTGTGGCCCTTCTGCTCCTTAATTTTGTCTAGCCCGGACTCTTTGGAAAACTAGTTGAAGAGCCCTGAACTAAGATAACATTTAAACTTCTATAAAGGAAACTAAATTATTTTCACTCCCTCTCTGTTCCAGACCTGCACAGAAATAGCATTTATGTTTTCAAGTAACAACATAACCGACATGTTCCCCGCCATCCCTTTCACAGACACAGTGAGGGAACACTACTGTTTCAACAGATGGCAGGTCCGTTCAAGACTAGATTGGCTGAAAACAGAATTCGGGGGCACCGGTAATGAACCATTGTATTCTTCGACCTCCCTGTTCAAATCTAAATGAATCACTGATAATGCCTGAAAAACAAACCCAACGAGCGATTAGTTGAAGATAATACCTTTATTGGCTGGCTGTTAATTTTGATGCAAAACCCATGCATTTAGAAATGCCAGTTGTTAAACAAAAAGGTATTTTTTTTGCTTAATAATCGGGTTGGGGGGGGTTTTTGCTTGATAATCAGGGTTTTTTCTTTTTGATTGTAGTCAAATCCTTGCAATACTATGTACTAAAAAAAATTTAAAAGAAGAAACTAATAAGAATGTTACTTGATTCACAGTCTGATTTATTAAATAGTGATCCTGTACATGTGGTTCCAAAGTGCGGGGAAACAGCCTCAGGCGAGGAGAATCCGGCTTGTGCAGCCAACACAACATAGACAAATTCCTCAAAGTGCCGGTCTCCTCTAGGACAGAGGTACAAAGTAAAGCTCCACTCACAAGTTCATAATGCAATTCTTCATTGATTGGGACAGCCAAGAACAGAGGCATAACAACGTTTCAGGTGCCACATGGACCATCATCACTTGATGAAAGGTCCATATGGGACCTGAAACATTAATGTGACAGTGAAGAACAGAGAAACTATGTTTCAGGTCCCATATGGACCTTTCATCAAGTGATGGTGGGTCCATGTGGCACCTGAAACGTTGTTTTTCTCCTGTTCTTCAGTGCCACAATAAATGAAGAATTGCACTATGAGCTTGTGAGTACCTTGTATCCTCTGCCCCAGAGG
The DNA here is from genome assembly GCF_040206685.1 of Ascaphus truei. Taxonomy (NCBI): domain Eukaryota; kingdom Metazoa; phylum Chordata; class Amphibia; order Anura; family Ascaphidae; genus Ascaphus; species Ascaphus truei. The sequence continues at coordinate 14,478,552 of NC_134503.1, forward strand.
ATACCTGCACTTTGAGGAATTTGCTCCTCTACATGCCACAGTTTCACCCTTCAATCTGCATCGAAACACGACAAGGTGAAGGTTCTGTAACTTTCTGGTGCAATGTGTCAGAACACACTTTCTCTGTGTAAGGGTTCCAGTCCAGGCTTTGGCTGGAACCCGCCCTTACCTGGCTGCTGTGGACATTTTGATTACTGGCAGCCTGCTATATTGGCTGCACCTTTTCAAGGGCTTAAATAGCAGCCAGTGTTTTCCAGCCCCTGCCTGAGCATTGTATATGTTTCCCTGGCCACCTTGGGTTCTAATAGCCGAGCCTTCCTTGTTCCTGTGCCTCCCCTGTTGCGAAGCCTTCCTTGTTTGTGAGCCACTCCTGTGGCTTCCCTGTTCATTTGGAATTCCTGTTGCTGAACCCGGACTGTGACCTTGACCTCGCTGCCTTCCGCCTGTTGCCTGGATTTTTCACCACTGCCACCTGCCCTGACCTTTTGCCTGCTTACCGACTACGGATACTGTAACAGGACTCTGGTCGGTTAATTGGCATCCCTACCTCAGCCCTGCGGGTCCGCTTCCTGATTGGAGACTAGCACCGTCACAGTCTGCTCCAATATTGCCTTACTACGTGCTCTGCCTTCTTTACCTTTTCCTGCTTACTACGTAGACCCCTGTAGCACAGCAAACATCTCTGAAAGGCGTAATCAATTGCTATACATGACTTGGTAGTTGTCTTATCAAGGCCAAAAACTATTATTACATATATGCACATGCCAATGTAATCAATAATAACGTATAGCAGCATACAATGCACAATATTTCCTTTTCAGATCTGAAGACAGGAAGCAACATTATCTTTTCAAACGGAGCTTTGGATCCATGGGCCAATTGTGGTGTAAGTTGATGAGCGGTGTAAACTGGTCATTTATTTAAATTGGGAGAGAAAAAATAGTTTGGCCCACTGTTAAACGGGTTTGAATTATAATGTTGCAGTCCAGTTTCTTTTAATACCTCAGTACTGTACTTGAGAGTTCTTAAAGTATACCAACTCCCTATAACGTTTGTACAATTGCAGAAAAATACCTCATTGTTTTATGCCAAGAGAACTGAAGAATAATGAATGTAATAATTGTAAATTAATATCATAATCTACCCAATCTCACTTTTCATTGAGGGGTTTTTTTTTTCTTCACATGTTAGTAGCCATAATTTGAACTTTGTAGTCTCTACTTTTCGACCTTTTACATTTAAAATTACATCTGCTGAAATTTAGCAGGAATTCATCGCTGAAGGATTATAGCCCATGTTTACTGAGCCGTCTCCTGCTATAATATCCCTTCCAAGACTGGAAGACATTGACTTGACTGGGCTATCATTTGTCTGACAACACAGTAAGAGGTGCCTTATAGCAGTAGAGGGCTTTGTAAATACGGTCTGGTCCTCCGTGTCTAACTTATCGTAATTGTCTTATGCTCAGGTAAAGAATAACCTCAGCTCTACTCTGATCGGAATCAACATTTTGGGAGCAGCTCAGCAGCTGGACTTGAGGTATGTATCAGGGTACAGAAAAGGCAGGCCGAAGACAATGTCAGAATTATATATTTGAATGATGTCATGTGATTTGAGAATCAGCCCGTTCCCCGTATTGCATAAAAAATGGTCTTGCTTGTCATTGTAATACACATTAGCCCTAATTTCATGAAATAGCAAAGACAGAAATACTATGTTAAACCAGAAGTGACAATTATTCATCCACAAGGCTGTAGAGTAGGTCTGAAAATTACTTCTCATGGGAAACAGGTAGTCTTTTATAGGGGCAACTACCACTAGGAAGCAAACAGAATGCATTAAAGAGAGTGAGCATTAACATGAGGTACAGAGTATGGCATACCTTGGTATATTGCCTTCTATTTTTGCTTACTTAAAATGCCTTGCATGGACACCATATAGGCTACAGATGCTCTGCAGATCCCTCAAACAAGATGCATAATATGACATTTAGCAGGCTTGGATTATATTTTTATCAAAAGATGCGACCAAATGACTCCTTTGGTACACAGAAGTAGGTTGTAAAAGTTTCACTAGTAAATTGGAAGCCAATTTGGGAGCATTGCTAGTATTGTACTTGTTTTCCTTAATATTTAATCATCTCTCTCTTTGTTGCCCTCAGAAGCCATAACCCAGTGGACAGTGAGGCAGTGAGAAACGCTCGCAATCTGGAAGCAGACATCATCTTCAGATGGGTGAAACAAACAAAGGTCGAAAATGCTTGGGAGAAGCTGGTGGGAATGTTTGGGGGTAACCCACAAAACAAGCAGCCACCGAACCTGTAAGGCAGTACCGCCAATTGGAATCAGCACCAAGCACAATAAGAGTGACCATGACATGTGAAGAATGGAAGTTATTTCTTCTTTATTTTTTGTAATATATCGAGTCCATATTTCTTCATGACCGATACAGTGCTACTATCGGCATCATTGAACAATTATGTTTCTGCAAAGGAGTGTCTTTTCCCCCCCCCCCCACTCGCCTGCCAATTACAGCACTAAAAAATTCCAATCTTGGATAGAAAACAGACCGTTTCAGTAGCAGCGAGTGACAGATCGTAGCAGAACTATGCTTTGTAGGTGCTTTGGTCACGGAAGGCTTTGCATACCTCGATTAGCAGCGCCTCTTTACAGATGGTGGGTGCAAGGCCGGCTCTTGGAGTTTGGTTCTGTGGAGTGGCAGAGATAATACACAAATACAGCTGCTAGGTTTTATTAATCAGTTGCTGCATGTAAGGGTCTGACTCGCATGAAACAGACATGTTTTGTTTGAAATGATCCACTTGTACTCCATTGTAACTGTGCCCTCCTCCTTTACACAGGGCAGGCTCTATCCACTTATCACTCACTTAACATCCAGCTACTATTTGAGTTTACTTGTCAGCACAATAGTGTTCACATTGTGCAATTTACAAATGTGTAAATAAAAGTATTTTTAACAAATGGCAAGACTTAGTATAATGACGGCACTGGGTGAAGTGTTTACACTTCACATTATTCACAGCCGGGGAGGTGCTTTAGCATTTTCTTGTCTTTGATTAATTGGAAATGCATGAACTCAGATGACATGTGAATCCAAGGAAGGTGTACTTTCACCAAAATAGCATTGAGAACCTATTCGATCTATAATAAGTTTAGTGCTTTTTGTAAAGTAGAAGGGATGTACTCTAGGTCCCAAGCGGAATAGGTAGGTTATTTATGGTATAATGGGATTCAAAATAACCATTTTCTTATGGTTTATTACTTATGAAGATAAAAAAATTCAGAGGATAGCCTATTACATGTTTTAATGTACTATTCGAGATCTAAAAAGGCTAAAATAGTTGTTTTTTTGTCGGGTGGAGGGGGGGGGTCAAAATGTAGACTTGTGCATTCAGATTCCATGAATACTAGTGATGGTATGTTTTTTTTGGTTTGTTTTTTAAAGATGGCAAAAATGCACCTGTTGCTTATCCTGATTCAGCTATTTACAGACTAAAGGGTATTTCAAATGGAATGTGATTTAAGACATTCACAAGATTTCCACATGAATACTATTGCAGTTTTAATTTTCTTCCGTGAGATTGTCTTTAAGCAGATGTACAGAAGACATCATTTGTCATCATCACCCAACAAGCAAACCTTTATAAAACCATGTTTCCAGCTTTAGAATGTTTGTTATTTTCCAAATTTTTTCGCCTGAACACAATGTTAAAAAAGTGCAGTAGCAGGAGAAAAAAAACCATTTGCTTTCAACATGCACACATCAATTTACCTTGCATTCCCCTCCACCCCCTTTCATTTAAGTTATGATTTTAATAGCTTTTCAAATTAGACTCATAAGTTACACAGCACATTACCAGATAAATAATATTACTTATACACTTAACTAGGGTGCGTGCCCAAGTAGTAAATACTACACCGATTTATTTGATATATGGTCATTTACAAAGCAGACAAACAAAAAATGATATATTTTGTGTAGTAATCTTTAATGAACCTCAAGTATTATTGTACATAATTTATTCCAGTAACTACTGGAGGATTTTACAATACATTGCGATCTTAAATGAATTGGCAGTTTAAAACAAAGTCATTTCTTAAGACAAACAAGATGATAAGTGAACTGCTGCAGGAACCTTCTCTAGCAAAGAGGGGCTATTCCACAGCAGGTGAGATGAAGTGGAAATGTGCTTTATATGCAAGAACTGTGATAGCGGTATAGCATAAGAGTTAGATGCCGACTGGATATTCTTGTATATTATCATTGTTGTAGAAGTAAAACTCATTAAGTGCATTTTTGGCAAAAACTCACTAAATGCACTTTCCTGACTTGGAAAGTCTTTATCACGATTGAAAAACTCGTTAGACACCTAATCTTCAGAACGTCTCATATCAAAATAACTTCCTTTTTAAAAACAGAATTTTTCCAGTCAAAAAGAACATTTCATCACCTTTTCCTTAGTACTCAATGAACGTAGTTCTTTTACCTCTACAATGCCGATATATGAATGTGGAATGTCATGTGACCACAAAAAAAAGAGCACGAATGTAGAAAAAAAGTGCTTGTACTGTAATGAATGCATCAATCCTGTTTACAAAACAAATGTCAGAAAGGGCAGAGGAGGAGCTACAAATGCTAGTATATCCCAAGCCACAAGCTCCCACTGGAGCAGGGGTGGCCAACTCCACTTCTCAAGGAGCTGCCAACAGCTCAAGTGTTAATGTTATCCCTGCTTCAGCACAAGTGCCTAAATCAGTGACTCAGTCAATGACTGCGCCACCTCTGCTTACAACTTGACCTGTTGGTGGCCCTTGAGGACTGGAGTTAGCCACTCCTGCTCTAGATCAAGGATTACCAACCTATTTTTCAGGTGGTCCAATAAAATGGGGGGTGGATGCAAGGCCATTCCAAATGCTACGGTCCACGGGTTAGCCACCCTGCTCTAGATCAGCATGTAAAAGTACAGGTCAAAGACCATCCTTAACCCCTTAGTTGCCAGTACCTTTCCTCTTCTCACAGACCATTAAATAGGTTCTAAAAAGATCAGCCATTAGTTTGCGCAGGACAACAGGATTCTGGTATTCATTTTCAATATTGCACTTTGTGTACTTTAAAACGGTTTAGGGTGCAGGATTAGTGGTATCAGCCGTGTACCTGTGTAAAAGCGGTGTCCCCCATTTGTTTTTTGAGTATACCAATGCCTTCTATTGCAGGGGCTTTTATGGCAGAGAAAGAGTTAAAGGAAAGGCTGTAATTTCACTTGTGAATGTTAACCCTGTCTTAACATGTCAAAACGATCCCTTCTGTTTCAATACACTGATAATGGAAAGAAAGGTTCTGTAATTCAAGGGGGGGTGGGGGGAACTCCAGCCCTCAAGTGCCACCAACAGGTCAGGTCTTCAGGAAATCCCTGCTTCAGCACAGATGGCTCAGTCAATGACTGGTCTAATTGTTTCTAATATGCTGGTAACCCAGAGGTCTGAGTGCCTGTTGAGTCGTGCTCCGTTTCCCCTTTGCTGTAAGCGGCACGGTACGGTTTTACATTGTGTTTCTGCCCCCTTAGCAAGAGAGGAAAACTAGGATTTACCTAACCAACTATACTTAAATTACAGAAACAAAAATATATCAAATATACCATTTAAAAAAAAAAAAATGAAACACCTTATCCCTATCCCAATCCCCAAATAAAATAAATTTTATATATAACATTTATATATTATTTTGAAACCATTTTCTATAATTTTTTACCTGATAAGAAAAACAGGAACATCCGATTACTTGTTCCCTGAAATAGCCCAATATGTTTACCCTTACATTGCTGCTGGGATGAGCAGGCATTGAGCAACACGTAGCTGATCCAACAGGAAATGGGTCAATAAGAACCTAAAAGTCACATTGTAACAATACAGTTAGGTTGCCTGTGCTTTGCTAATCTGCATTTCAAAGCAGTCCTTTTTAGTTCACATGGTAGAAAAAAAAAAAAAAAAAAAACCTGGTTATGAACATAAAACAAAGCTCCAGATTGGCTCATTCAACTGGTGACTAAACGTCACACAACGGAGATTATTATACCTGCAGGCATCAGCTCCTGAAACATCTCCCCTACCAGAGTTCTGCATTTGGTCTTCAACTAGCATTATGTAAGCATTTCACTGGTTTGAGCCAATAAATAGTGCAGATGTGACCTGGAACAAGTTGGAGCATTATCTCAGCAATACACCATCAGCATCCACACAACAAAATATGCTGCAACTTGCTGAACAAAATAAATCTGCAAATTATACTGCACGTACAACCACAAAGGACATTTTTTTCCCCCCCACCGGTGTGATGAAGGTGGCATATTGTAAACTAGTATGTACGCGAATGTCAGAGGAACCACAATGTCATTACGTTCTGCAATGAATGGATCAACACGCAGATTATCACAATGTAAGTGCCGGCCATGTGTTGGAAATTTAAGAGACTGATTTCTACTCGTCTGTCCTGGAAAATGTTTCAGTCTGTAAGGAGATGGTGACCGGTTTAATTGGGGGAGGGGGGGGGGGGGTCACAGCTCTCCTGCGGTTTATTCACAGTATTCCCATACAGAAAAAGTGGGACGGCCCTCAGTCCCGAACATGGGGAAGTCCTGTCCTGAACCGGTTTATCAACCACCCTGCTTAATTCCTCTGCAATGTATCTATATGTATGCTCTTCAAAAGAGAACATCACTGCTCACCCATGCTTGATAAAGAATGTGTTCAAGGGCTCAGATCAGTCTTCTCGTCTTAACCGCTTCATCCCTGAGTTTTACAGCTTTTTTTAAGAGCTTGGTATCAGATAGTCCTCATCTTCTTACATGACTAGAGGCACATTACGCAGGAAGATATCCTGATGCTAGCAAAACTTCTTGGTATTTTACTGCCATCAAAGCTGCACCCGTCTTTAACAATAGGCAAATTTCAGGGGTGAAGTGGTTTAACCTTTCAATTCCAGAGGTCAACAAACCACCTCTCCAACATCACCTTCCCAAGCAGCCTCTTAGTCCTGAGTGAAGTCTCGTGGTTGCTACCAGACTTCTGCCAACTCACAGGCCTATCATCTGCACCCACTTATAGCAGAAAGAAGCAGCTCGTCCCTGATGGTGCAGACACCATGTCCTGCTTTTTACAGTACATACATTTTTATTTTCCCAAGAGGAACACCACGATGTTTACAATATTATAACAGCAGCCGTAATGGAAGCAGAGCATCCATGGGAAGGGATGGTGAAAGTAAGAGCTTTTCACCTAGGCTCCCCTCTTGCTTAACCCCATACCAATAGTAGTAAACTGGCTTTACAGAGAAGAAACCGATCCTTTTAAGATGTCCAGATGGGAAGTGGGTGAGCTTCTGTATTGAAGACAACCTTGTCCAGATTCAGAAGGTCCACATCATCTGAGAAGAGCAGGTACAGGTATTTCAGGGTCTCTCCCAGGAAGAAGCTCTCCATCTTATCCCGAGGCTCAGGGTTGATGGCGCTCTGCACGTTGTTGATGGAGGAAAACCCACCTGTGGGAACCTGAGAAGGGAAGAAACATTTTAAGAGAGAGAGAGAGAGAGAGAGAGGCAACCAGGATATGTCAAATGGTTAACTCAGTCAAGCCAAGAGCTACTTTGAAACAAACAGTTACGAGGCTAGTGATTGCTTTTTAGAATAGTGATGGAAAATGAGGGCAAATCAACAATATTAAAATATACTAGGTACGTTGTTTGGAAAATGTGCATATTTAGTTATATATAGCTACTGTAGAAGCAACATAAGGCCGTATGGCAGGGAAGGACAACTCCAGTCCTCAAGGGCCACCAACAGGTCAGGTTTTAAGGCTATCTCTGCTTCAGCACAGGTGGCACAATCAGTGGCTCAGTCATTCTGAGTTGGCCACCCCTGAGCTATGTAGATGAATATTTACATTGTCCTTTAATTCTAAGCCATTATTGTTCCTTTTTTGGCACAGATTTTTTTTTTTTTTTTTAACTATTCAGTAAAATGACTACGTTACCAAGTGTCACAAACCCAGTCACGTGAAGAAGGGTGCTGTGAGGTTTTAAAAGCTCTATATACACAGCATAAATCCATAAATGAAGAACTTGTGCGAGTCCATTAAGCGGTAACACAACCTACAACAAATGTAAACTTGCAGTACCCTTATCAAATAAAAAAAAAAAAAGGCCATGTTCAAAGTGATTAAACCTCTGACTTGCATGGGCGCCTATAAATAAGTCGGACATTCCTCTGTGGGTTCGTCTAGGGGAGAGAGGTGCATTACCCGTGTGTGCTTGTTGAAGCTCTGCAAGATCTCCCAGCCCCAATCCTGGTACTTTGTATCACCGGTGAAACGGAACAGGTAGAAGAGGCTCTCCACCGTCTCTGGCCTCAGCAGATTGTGCCGGTCAGCAGGCTGCAGAGTGAAGGAGGTGAAAGGCAGAGCATTTACTGTACATCACAACAACATGTACGGTTTGCACGGTAACGTGCTGAAAAGACACTTTAAAAAAAAGTACTTGAAGTACAAAGGGAGAGACAGAGGGAGGTCCACAACAGTGAGAAAGGAGGCACAAGAGGTAGAGATGGAGAACATGGGGAAATCTATGAAAGCTTTTCTCTAATTTTACACTAACCATCATATCTATTGAAGACTAGTAAATGTTCCATTAGAGCCAATTATTTATTTTTATTAGTAAGTTTCCTAACTGGCGAGTAATCTGAAGGACAGAAAATAGAAAATGAGAAATTGGAGTGTAAAAAGGGAAATATATTATTTTTCAAGAGTACAGATCCCGCTACCCTGCACAGCAACCACAACGTGCTGTGACATGTCACGCTGAACTTGCAGCCTGTTAAGGACTGCACTGCAATGCATGCCTTGGCCGCTCACCTTCACGTCTATGTCCGTGCGGCCCTTCTGCACGGCGTGCAGGGAGAAGTGCGATATTTCAGGGCTCAGACCGGTCTCCATTTGCTTGTACATCTGGTAGCAAGTCTCCATCAGGGCAGTTGCCAGCTCCATGTGATCGGCTGTAATGCCGTTGTGGGCTCCCAGAGCCAGGGTGCCAGGTAAGAAGCACACCAGGTGATCCTGCAGGAACAAAATACACGTTACAATGAGGGAAGGGGCTTTTAATTACTGAAAAGATCTGTAAATTTTACACCTGATGCACATATCCTATCTTACAGTGACAATCTTGAAGTGAATATGTAGTTAGACTGTAGTTGGACTAGAGGTGGACTGGATCCTACTGCAAATTAATCTGCACTAACTAGCAAACTGTAAGCTCATCTGACAAGACTATTGCACGGTTCTTAGCCTGTACAATTAACCCCCCTGTACACTTTATTTATTGCAGTCTCTCCCAACACTTGTCTGCACACAACTTCCTCTCCCGTCCCCCAAATTCCTCTGCAATACCTGAACAGACTAGCATTGGAAATGCAGCACGCTTTCAGTGGCAGGTAAAAGGCACACATCTACGGTTTGCTTAATGCGCACTCAAACTGAATTTACCACAGCTTAATGCAAAGTGAGCTATGTTTGTGATAATGAACCTTCTACTTACCTCAAGTCTGCTATTTACTGTGGCCTCATTGAAATGTTACTCTATCTACTACAAATTCCTCCCTCCTGGCCCACACCCAATATCATCATACACCCTGGATTACTCAAAAGCCTCGCACTATCTACTGAAAGTTGGTGCAGACCTCTGAAAACCAGCACCCCAACCACTGCTCACTCTAATGGCAGACATCACAAACAATTACTCAAATTTGTATTTATACTGTTACTCTCTTTAGCAGGGGATATTGAACTGAATGCAGGCCCTCCCTTTTCAATTCTGTCCCATACCCCTGAGAATACCCCTTTGCAGTTCCAAAAAGGCCTGTCGCCCATATAAATATCCGTAGCTTGTTGCCCAAACTGGACATGGTGCTTTATGCATAAATCCAAAGCCATAATTCTCTCACAAAGATAACCAACTTCTAAAACCCTCAATGCAAATATCGCCATTCAGGGATACTCCATTTCTAGGAAAGATACTGTAGGTCAAAGAAAGGAGGGAAGTCACTTTATATTGAACACTCCTTACAATTTACGCAGCTAAAATGACCCGAGCCCACCCTCTTTTGAAATCATAGTTGACAAAATGTGCCTCCCCTTCTCTAAGCCCATTGTTATTGCTGGCATCTACGGCCCTCCTAAAGCCCCACTACAATCCCGGACTGATATCACCCAGTTTCATGGCTCAATTTCCACTCTGAACGAGAAAAGTGAGCTGTTTGTTCAAGATTTCAACCTCAATTGAAAAAACAAAAAATCCAAACAACTCAAGTCAGTAAAATCTAACAACAAATTTCCCAACTCAAATGGACAAACCTAAAATCTCACAACCATTCCTTGCTAGACTGGATTCTATCATCTTCGCCAACAGAATACAATCCTCTGGTATCCTACCTGACATTTTCTGTGACCATGCAATAATGAACGGTGTAAGGAAAATCAGACCACCCCAAATCAAGCCCTAAAGTTTCTCACAAGAACATTTTCTGGCTGATCATACAAATTGCCCTTGGTACAGAATTTACTTGATACCTGACCCCGATTCTGCGCTTGATTATTTCCAAACAGAGTTTTTAAAGCTCTGTGATACCAATTATAGACTATGGGGACATAGTATATGGTGCAGCACCACAAACTCACAATAGCAAACTATATACAACTCAATATGCTGATTTGTCCTCCAATGTAATTACAACACACATCACTGCGAAATGCTCAAAAAACTAGATTGATCATCACTTGAGTCTAGGCGCAAAGTTCACCTTTCCTGCCTTGCCTTCAAATACTTTCTGGGCAAGTTACCCGCCTTTCTGAAGAAGCTCCTCACCCCTACCACATGCAGCACCTATCCGAGATCAGACTCCAAAAGACTGTTCATGGTCCCAAGGTTCAACAAAGTATCCGGTCGCTCCTCCTTCTCTTACCATGCACCCCACAACTGGAAAAATCTACCAGAGACTCTCACAGCCACCGCCAGTCTAAGTTCTTTCAGAACTAAAGCTGTTTCACATTTTAATCTGGTCTGTAACTGTTACATACGCCTATAACATATTATGTTTAACTGTTCATGCAATGTCTTTATATATAATGTATACCCCTCTTCATTTAATGTATTTGCTATCATAACTCTGTGCCCAGGACATACTTGAAAACGAGAGAACTCCATGTACTGTATTACTTCCTGGTAAAACATTTGATAAATAAAAATAAATCATTCAGATTTGAGTAGGGTGTGACTGATGCAAGACACTGCAGGAGTTAGGTTACCATAAGACATCATCCCTTGGAATATTCGCCACACTTCTGCCGTTTATCATGATAAAATTAGTCCAAGATTAAGCTTTTCATCCTATGCAGTACATCACAACAGTCTGTTACCCGTAACGGCTTTGAAACTACACACTCTCTCAGTCTCTTCTCCAAGTCTAATGACATGAATCTTGCAGAGGGTTACACCACCACGCACACAAATTAACATAGGGTTTGATAGTTCCGGCTTTGCAATCATTACTGCATGTACCTGGGGACCAGTGACAATGCAGTAGGAGCACTGTACCTGCAGACCAGTTGCTGGAGTAACATACTGCTTTTATGTAGAAACAATATTTCCTTTAATGAGATGGTTGGGGGCATGTTACAGTCTCGACATGCTAAAAACACCCTTTGAATGCAGCAGCAGTATGTATGTTTGTATATCTTTATTTATATAGCGCTTTACAACACATGTGACATAACACAATGGGAATAAGCGCTTCAGACATAAAATAAACAGGAAAAGCAAATCCCTGCCCCTAAGAGCTTACAATCTATGTGGTAAATGGGTGAGAACTTAGAGACAGGAGGGTGTACGCAGTGACAGCAGATCTGTAACATTATATGGCCAACTGCTCAGGTGACAGTAAAATGACAAGGCACTAATTCAGAGCCCCTAAGGGCCTGTCAGGTTGTGTTACTGCGGGCAGGTGGCCATGGTTACAGTTACCACGACAGCAGCTAACCCAGCTCACCAAGCTACAGGAAACACCGGCACTCAATGCCATGAGAACAATTCCTAAACCTCGGAGTGTAACACAACTATAGCGGAGGTTTTATTTCTCCCTCCACAATGCAGGAGCTCGGTTACCATCGGATGAGCCCAAACCAACAAGTGTGGGCTGTGACGAACAAACTGCTGACCTATCTTATTGCCATTCCCCCTGCAAAAGTCAGTCGTGTTTGCAATGCTGTTTATCATGATTTAAAAAAATAATAATAATAATAAACACGGGTAGGATGCTATTTAATACACAGTTATATGCAAGTGAAACCAATATTACGAACAAGAGCAAGGAGGTTGGAATACACGGGGTCACTGCCACCTGGGCCCGAAATGCATTGCTGGCAGCAGAGGGGTTAACGCAGGGGTGTTCAACGCCAGTCCTTAAGCCCCCCCCCCCCCCCACACTCTCTCCCCAACAGGTCAGGTTTTCAGGATATCCCAGCTTCAGCACAGGTAGCTCTGATTGAGCCACCTGTGCTGAAGCAGGGATATCCTGAAAACCTGACCTGTGGGGGGCGGGGGAGGCTGAATGAATTACAAGACAGGGGAAGAGCTAGGACTGTAGCATGCAGAGGCTGCGTTTACGCATATACAGTACAGGGGGGCTTGCACACCTATAACACACCTGGGACGCCTTACATAAATTGGGGCTAATAGCTATGGAGAACAGCGATGACGCAGGTTTGCAGGTCCGTCAGAGGCAGAGCTGTCAGTCATCGCTCTGCTGGTCAAGATCCCCCCCCACAGTGCATGGAGTTGCGCAACGCAATGCATTGTGGGGCATATTCTCGTGGATCCGAGTGGTGACCGACCACTCTGCCTCCGTGGGGGCTCTCCAGTGTCATACGTATGTGCGCATGTACGCATGTAATATATACAGCCATTCCAAAAGGAGTATTTTGTACTCAGAGAGAAAGCGCAACCTCTGGTAGCATGTGAATAGTTTTCTGGAGCACTTACCATCTTGGGACTGAAGTGGCTGTGAGCGAGCTCCCCTACAAATGTCAAGCCGCTGGGCTGCGATTTCCGCAGCAGGTTCTTCTTCACGCCCTCGATGGCCTGCATATAATCTTCCAAAAACCTGGGAAACACCAAACCAGGCTCAGCTATTCTGCTACTACTGCGGCTACATGCACTCACACAAACTGATGCAAATGATAACAGAGCGAGTCCCCTCCAGGGAATGACTAATCAGAAGAAAGTCGCTAAGATTGCAGCTTGTAACATTGAACCATTCAGGAATGGAATGGCAGAGTTACAGAGCCTTGTCTACAGTGTCATCTGTAGAGATGGACTGGTCAGTTACACTCCATCACACCGAATGCTCGGCCGTCCAAAGGGCCAAGTTCCAGCATGTCACCAAAGGGCAGGATTACTCAGAACAGACCGTGTGTTACTGAGCCCCTCAAAATAGGCCTCTTGAACCGACTGGCTTGGGGCATCATCTCTACCACTAAACAACTCAACACGCTACCTCAATTTGAAAGGACCTAGACATCCAACAGTGGTGTAGAGATTGATGGGAAAAGCTTGACCTCAGCCCATAACAATATTATGGAAAGAGTAATTGACCGCACATAATGACAACAATATGTCCATTTTATTATTATGTACGGCTGGGAACCCTACATGACCAATGGGGAAGAGCGCGGGGCCTCTGAAAGCGCCCCCCTCCGAAAATGTTGCGCCCCCCTGCTCTATCTATTTCATTCACTCAGACTATTATAAATAGGGATTCATCTTGTCTGAAATTATAAACCAAGACTGAGCAACGTGCCTCTTTGTGAGGATTACATGCACTAATGCTGCTTTATCTATGTGTCTTGTTTAGAGGTGCGGTTAGGTTGATGTGTGTGTGTGTGTGTGTGTGTGTGTGTGTGTGTGTGTGTGTGTCTCTCATGCACTTCTACAAATGGAAGCCTTTGCCGTGCCGGGGGGTTCCGGCAGTGCAGGATCTTCGCCAGTTCCGTGCCATGTGATGGCTTCCGGAGTGATCGCATGGAGCGCCCAGGCCTCGGACACAGGAAAGTGGTGGCGGGCTCCACTTTCATTTAGATCGGGCTGGTCATCCGCCCGATTACCTCCTAGAAAAATGACCACGCGCCTATGACATCCCCAGTGTGTCCTAAGCGATTGTGGCATGCCAGATACGTCATTAGGCTACAGTCAAAGTAAAGAAGAAAATAACCATTTGTACGAGGGACTTACGAGTTCTCTTTCTTCCCACTCTGGATCCATTGCTTAAGCAGGTATTCATAGTAGCTGTCAGCCCGAGCTCCCAGAGTGAACACCCCAAGGTGGCTGAATTGCCCGCTGTTGGTGTTGATAAACATAGGTACCAGCCCATCGCGTTTCCCAGACAGGTTATGCACGTGCTGGGTGACTTGGTCTACCACTTTCTGTAAAGAGATGGGAGAAATAACATCACGGTTATCTGCGGCTCGGAGAAATGAAGCGGCATCCGGGGAAACAGACAGCGACTGCCCGGTTACCTGGAAGTTGTCATCGCCTGTGAGACGAGACAGCTCCCTGAACTCCAGCTGGACACTGGTCACTTCGGCCACGGTGCTGTCGGACGTCCAGCGGGGAGGGTGGGCAGTGCCGCGGCCGATGTTCACATCTGAGTAAGGCACCTTGGATGGGGTGTTAAAGGCTGGTAGCAGGCGGGTCCCGATATCTTTCTGGGGAGACAGAGGACAGAGAGCATTTCAGTCTACAAAACAAGCAATGATGGGGACATCAAAGGGGTTTTATTTCAAAAATAGACTGCGGTGCCATCTTTGGACGACTGAAGAGTCTGCAGATAACAAAAGGGAGTTGTTCTGTTTAGAGTGCGATGCGCAGCTATTTAGAATGATATCTTTCATCTCCCACTGACCGATTCCGTGTTTTTTAACCAATGTCCCACACGGAGGGTGTCGCACACTCAACCTGAGGATTCGCTTGGCAGACAATAGTGCAATACTCATTGCATTAATCATGAAAGACTTTGCTCTGCATTTAAAATAAAAGAATAAAGGGCATTTCCAGTTGCATTTTACATCATGGAAACTGCAAATGCTATTGTGAATGTAACCTTTAGTAGGAGTTCTGAATTTCAGTTTCTAGCTAGTGTTATAGAAACGTTCAGTGATAAACTGACAAGTGGGCAATTAGATCATACGATCATGTGACTTCCTTGCGGAGAAATAAATAAGTGTTGTGGAACACCGCAATAGCTTTTAATTGTTGACTTCAATTTCACTTGCCCCATTGCCATATTACACTGTATTTTGTAGTCTTTAGTATGGACCACAACCCAAATGTAAACGGTTGCTATTGTGTTTTATAAAACCACCTTCAAGTCTATCCTAATCACTGCAAGGTTGGATTTGTTAATGCGCGGTTTCCCCAGTTGGGTATAAGTCTCCAACCATCCCGTCGCTAAAGTATTCTGTGACATTAATAGTTTGTTCCAGAGTCAGGTTAAGTGTTCACGTTTGCAAAAGCATTTAAATGCAATAATAAGGTAGAAAATGTGTAATGCAATCGAGTTCTTTCGCTGTCCTACCACTCCTTCACACGCAGAGATGGATTGTGCTTTAAACACTTCCCTTCTGAGAACAAGACGTGTGTGTGATTGCATGGAGTTCACTCTAACACTTGATTTGATTTGCTGTTAGACGTACAGCTTTATCCAAGAACATGCTATCCTGTGTTAGGTGGTATGTGCTCAGAAGCCCTCCAAGGATCCGGATGGTGGTCTCAAACAGGTTGACATCTACGTTCTTATCGAATGTGAGCTCGCTGGTCACCCACGACTTGGCTTCTTCAAACTCTGTAACGGGATGGAGCGAGAGAGATATAAAGCATGTATGAATTACCGTTAGAATCAGGTTTGGGTTGTCCTTAAGCTCCCTTTTCAGGAAGTTAAGAGACTGATACCAAGCTCTGGCCCAAACCGTTGTAGTGATACATTTCAGTTGTTAAAGCTTCTTGGTGCAAGGAGATTCATGCCACTCCAAATTTGTATACAAACACAGATAGAGCCCTGAGCTTCATGAGACAGAGGGAACCTAGCTCTCACTTTCATTCATTCTGCCCCTCACTCCAAGGGATGACACAAGGACATAGGCCACTATACATTAAAGTGAGAAGTGGGTAAAACTCAATAAATTAAACATTCACTTTTTAACTGGCTCCCTAGTAATAACCACAGCTGCATTCAATCTGAACCCATCAGTCTACATTTGCAGCGCCCCAAAAGGCAGACGCCTGATGGGGTTGCCCAAGAGCTGCTCCCCTCTGCACAGAACCAGCGTGCTAAGGGTTAATCTCTAACTATGCTTACTGCTGTGTTTTGTCGGGCCTCCCCCCCTTGGAATGTTAATGCCCCTGGAGGATAAAAGGACTCTGAAACCACAGCTGCATTCAATGTCTACATCTACGTCACCTCAAAGACAGACAGACTTTGGCGTAGCTAAAGGGTGTGAGCCGTTAGCCGCTGTTAAAATTGCTATATTTAAATCTGAAACTCACCAGCCCTTTTATCCCCTGCACACAATTTTCCGACTAACTGTCCATGAAATGTCAGTGAATTGACTGTATAACGTCTGTTTAAGTAATGTAACCATGTATTGTTATAACTCTGCCCAGGACATACTTGAAAACGAGAGGTAATTCTCAATGTATTACTTCCTGGTAAAATATTTTATAAATAAATAACTAAAATAATAGTATATTGAAGGGGAGGAAAGAGTAGGGGAGAGGAAACAGGACCAACAACCTACCAAATTGTCACTGCTAAAGAGGCAGAAGGCACTTATGTGACAAAGTCTGTCAAGCTTAGTACAAATCCTGGCATGCAAAGAGCACTGACATAGGGTTCAAGTCTTATCCATAAAACAAAGAGTGGTATAGCAACATGAGAACAGAAGGCAGGATAGCAAGGAAGTGCAAACACTGGCACAGAAACACATACAAAAGTTAGCCACCGCCCTCTGCAACCAGATTGCCCTGCAATGCACTGTGAGGAACTCCAGAGTACAAACGGATGACCAGGGATGTGTAGTTACTTCAATTTCTGGATGAGATAATTACCGTCTTTCAGTCCCATGATCCACATGGTGTCCAAGGCATCTATGAGTGTGAGCCCCAGGCCGAACCACTCATTGTAGGATTTGGAGATAGGTTTCAGCTCGTCATGACCCCAGGCAAAGTCCTTGTACCCCTTCCAAGCGTGACTGAACGCCTCCACCACTGCCTCCTGACGCTCACTGATGGGGACTGGGAAGGAGATGGTGCAGAGTCAGGGTATTCTCAGAAGGCTGAGCTCATCCTTCCCACACTTATCCTGTGCCACAGCAGCACACTGCCACCACTGGGACACCATGCCAGAAATGTCACATGTAACAGAGATCTGAGGGATTAGCATTACACTACCAGGCAACGTATACCAGAGCATTCAAAACCCCTGCATAATAGAAATGAGTCAGGGGATCTTTAAGGCACAGGATCAAGTATTTATTTGCAATACCTGGGTCCTTTTCGACAACATCATCCTGAGGAGCAGCCTGTGTCTGTTCTTTTACTTTGGGCAGAGAAGTTTCGGAGGTCTGCACAGGCTCTATGACTGCTCCTCTCCAGCTGCGTACACAACATGGGGAACATGTCAACTGGGCAGGTATGGGACTGGCGACCAATCCTGTCACACAATCTCTCTACATATACAATAGTTCACCTTTTTTGCGCAATAAAAAAAAAAAAAAAAAATAGGTACGGGCGATATAGAAACCGACTCGCAAGCAGTTGGTGCTAGAAATTTTATATTTTTTAATTATTTAAAAATCTGTATATAGAGAGCTTAAGAAATGGTGCCAATTATCTATATTTACTGAATATGCCCCTTGCCATTAGTACCCATTTGATCCGATTTACGTCGCCCCGTCGGAAAAGCACAGACTGGTCAGTACCTAATGACAGGCTGCTGCTCCTCTGCCTGCTGATCCTCTGCCTGCTCTGGTTTCTGCTCAATGTCTTCCGATATTATGTTCTTCACAGTCTGGGGTTTTATATTGGGGGGACCACGTTTGTTTGGCTTCCTGGGTTTCTAAAAAGCAAGAACAAAATTAAGACATTCTCCAAGAATGCTACAGCAGGTTTTTGGGGTTCGCTCCTTAATGAGCCACCCTAACAAAATCTAATTCCCTCTACCCCCCACACTGTGATACCTGAGATGGTGGATTTAGTTGATCCTGGACTACGCCCTCTGCCCTCTTGGGGACTGGTAACACCACCGGCAGTGCAGGGTTTAGACCGGGTACCTCCTGAGCCTCATAATGTTCTTCTGATCGACTCGTCAGAGCTAAACAAATGTATTGATAAATCAGCACACAAGCTCAACACAGGATAAAAACACACACACACATAAACCATGTTTGTAGCTCAAATAATACAATATACCGTATTGGCCCGAATATAGTCCGGCCTCGCACATAATACGATCCTAAAGTTTTGCAGGTGTTCTACATGAAAAATAAAAGGTGTTAGGCTGCGCATATAATACGGGTACAGTTATCGGAAGGACATTTTTAGGAAAAAAATATAGCACTATATTCAAGCCCACACGGTATATATTTCAAATGTATGTATATAACCCAGAGAATAACAGCAGAAGTGAATACAAATATGGTTAGGACATGAACACACCCTCTGCAAGCCTACTATCAGGTTCAACATGTATGGAAACCTTGTTTCTCCAGGGCCCATGTTTAAGTATTCAGCCAATCTTTCAGACCACCAGACCCTCTCCAGTGATCCTAGATGGGAAGAGAGACTTTCCGAGCATCATAATACAGACCTTTCCATGAAAAGTTACAGAAAGAGTTTTAATCAACCTTTGCATTGCCAGGGAGGCCTACACACGCGCTGCCTTCAATGCGTTTCAGGCATCTCCAGCAGTCAAGGAGTTAATGTTAACTGACCACCCTCCAGGAAGGATGCAGTGCTACCAAACAAAAAATTTCAGAAACACTGACATGATCGAACATGTTACTATGTCAAGAGCACTGCCTTGTTCCTAAATGTTTCTATTTTGTACTGAGCTATAAGCACTACTTAAATAAAAATTAAAACGGTGTTACATACTCCTCCAGTGTTCGCCCAGGTTGGAATAGGATACCACGCCACATACTGCAAGCACGACACACAGGAAGAGGATGACATTGCGCTGTAACCTTGACAGCTGTTTCCATTTCTAAGAGACAAGAGGGGAAGGAAGGCTGAGTCGTGTGTTCTGCAGGAAGAAGGTTGTTGCTGTTTAGAATTTTGTTGTCCCACTGCATTCACAGTCATGAAATCCACAGCGAGTGACCGGTGGGGGGCAATCATGTCACTGTCTCCACACAGCTTGGACATATTACACTATCTGCTAAGACACTGTGCAAGTGCTTTCCTTGTTAAGGAGTCTGTCTGCACTATACAAAGATTATAAATGCTGTACATCTCACTCCTATACACAGCACATCAATAGGTTGCCATCAAATAAACCTACGAGTAAATCACAAAACAACTTTCTTTATGCAATTGAAGATTAAATGAGAGATTGTTTTGCACACACTTATTTCACTCAGGTGTCAAACTTGGATTTGTTTCAAGCGTCCATAAAAAAAAAAACTTTAAATGAGATTGCCAAGGTGACTCATTTCTATGGAATTTGTAATTAGTTTTTTAAGTATTTTCCTGGGTGAAAAGCCAACACCTCTAACACAGACAGAGGTTTCAACCTCACACAAAACTGGTTGGTGAACATTTTCTGGAGATCTCACTGTATTTATTTATAACATGTTTTACCAGGAAGTAGTACATTGAGTTACCTCTCATTTTCAAGTATGCCCTGGGCATAGAGTTATGATGACAGATATATGGTAATGGACTTTCAGCTCTGGCTCCCGGACACACTCACATAACGAAGCTATTTAGTCTTATATACAGAGCTGAAGTTGCAGCACTGTACACAGAATTTCAGACACAATTCCACCCCATGCAGAACCTACATGTATTTCCTACCAACTACCAGTTACCTTTGTCATGGTCATTACCCAGACTTTGTAGCTTCTCTTGTTCATATCTTGATGCCTTCGACACAAAATGTTTTGCAAGGATCAAGAGAGTAATGTTAGCTTTATCTTCTCGGTCACTCATTATCGTTTGTCTCCCCACCTGAGCCCCCTGCATTTCACGCCCAACTGATCAAGAGAATTAATTTACTTTCCTCACCACGACCCCTTGGGATATCATATGAGGTAACATGATACTTCCTATCCATATTCCCAGGCTAATAACATATGCTCCCACTTACCCTTATTCTGCATATGCTAACCAAATACACATTTCCAGAACACTTTGACCCGAGCCTGATTCTAAAACCTTTGCTATACCATTCTGACATTTGTAATCCTGTTCTTGGCGCTTTGAAAAGCAGTTACAAACCCCAGGAGGAGTCACAAAATCAGGAAAGAACCAGACGGTCCTGATAAAATGAAGATAGTTTACAGAACTAATCCTTCCATTCCCTCTACTGAAGCCCGAACATGCTCCCATGCAGTCTCACTGATTAATATATCTGAACAAAGGCAGTCAACCCATGTAAAGGGTGCAATCCCACATAGCTGGCCCCAAAAAAAACATCCTTTTGAAAACAAGAAGGGCTTGTACCTTTAAAGCTGCAGTTCAAGCTGCCGTTTTTTTTAAATATTTTTTGTTCCATTCAATATGTGCATCACTACAATCTGCACACTGACAAGTGATTAGCTAAGCTGCAGATCGATCTGTTCTCCTGTAATCGATCGCTTGCTACAGGTTATTTAATTCAGATCTTGCACAGCATTGTGGGCAATGTAGTTTCTGGAATATGATCGACTGGGCAGTTACTAGATACAATTGGTTCACTGCTAGAGAGGGCGGGGCTCAAGAGCCAGAGCCTATCAGAAGGGGAAGGGGGCTGTCACTTAGGAAATGCTTCCTACATTAGAAACAGTAAAAAACAAAACATTTTTTTTTAAATTTTAAATGCTACAAGTATTTTCTCATAGTAAAAAACTGATTTATTAAAAAACACATGTAGGATATTGCTTGAACTGCTGCTTTAAGATTGCAGTCATAGTGCTGACAAGACACGTCTCACACAGGAAGTGTTTCAATAGCTGGAAAAATGTCAGTCGAACTGTCAAACACGTATTGACTTTCCTACGCACAGAGATTTGTCAATACATATATTTACACCTAGTGGTTTTGTATTTCTCACGCTGAGCCACTATATGCTTGTAATAAAAAAAAAAGAACTGTGCCCACTGGCGATACAAAAACAATAATAATGGTCGCTGTCCCTTGCACCGTATCCCGCATTCTCAACTCCCCTTTCTTCTTATTCACCCATACCGAAAGACCAAACGGCAAAAGGGTTATGTATACCTCTGAGCTACCAGAAGGGATTAGCGAGACAGTCTACAGTTAAATCTGACACACCAGAAATGAGGTTTATAACACGACAGACTTGACAGCTTACTCGCCCTCCTCCCCTTCAATCAAGAGCCCGTCCAAGAAAGTGATGATTTGGGGTTTCTAAGCAGCAAAAAGGGAATCTTCTGATTCGTGATACAGCGACTCTCTCAATGTCTATAAACAAATTGAAAAAACGGCGGTGCATCTGCTGCTGAAGAAAATTGACCAAATACTGCCAAGAACTAGGTGCAAAAATGTATTAGGGCACGTTTAAAAACAGTAAAGGAACACTCTCAATGTCTATGACAGTACTGATAGCTGAAAGTTAACTCCAACGAGTGAAACTCAGCCTTCCCCGGTATAAAAGACTCCATGGTGTGCCTCATCCCTCCAGAATTAACGTCCTGCAATGCCCTCCACCAGTATCAAGGTCCGTTGGGTCACGCCTGCCCAGTAACCTGCCCCTCCAGAGCACCCCATCTCCTAGTAGTAGTAGTAGTTGGGCACAGGAAACCATGTACACTTTAGTTCCTCTGTCAACGGGGGATACAGGAACTTACAAGCAAAGTGAGCACTTCCAATGAAGGCACTGTAACATGCAATTTATTTATACAGGGATCATGATGTGACCATAAAAACACTTGTATTAACTAAGCATTTGGGTGCCACAAGACAGTCACTATGTCATGGTTCTGGCACTCCTGAACCCCCTGGCTATTTTTACCCTCATGGAGCTCAAGTCACAATCTGCTGTGAAGGGGAAAGGAAGAGCACCCCTATTCCATTTCAAGGGCCACCGCAGTCACATGACTGCGCTTTGCAGAAGGGGCCGTGGCACTATGGTGTTGTGACCCCTTAGCACCAAGGCGTTATTTGTATATACGTAAGACAGAGGTGGGGGCAACTTCACTGTGACCTGCTGATCATTTATCTTCATGCTGCTGTACTTAACTCAAGGTTTCAAGCTTCAGCCAATGTGAGCAAGACAGTGGAGCTCAACACACAGGCAGGAATAGGTATAAAAAAGGTAAACCTGGCTTTAATAGATATAGAACATAATATAGGCACAGTACCTCCAGATACATAAAATACTATAGGCACAGTACCTCTAGATACCGAACATAATATACTATAGGCACAGTACCTCCAGATACCGAACATAATATACTATAGGCACAGTACCTCCAGATACCGAACATAAAATACTATAGGCACAGTACCTCCAGATACCGAACATAAAATACTATAGGCACAGTACCTCCAGATACCGAACATAAAATACTATAGGCACAGTACCTCCAGATACCGAACATAATATACTATAGGCACAGTACCCCCAGATACCGAACATAATATACTATAGGCACAGTACCCCCAGATACCGAACATAATATACTATAGGCACAGTACCCCCAGATACCGAACATAAAATACTATAGGCACAGTACCTCCAGATACCGAACATAATATACTATAGGCACAGTACCTCCAGATACCGAACATAATATACTATAGGCACAGTACCTCCAGATACCGAACATAATATACTATAGGCACAGTAGCTCCAGATACTGAACATTATATAGACACAGTACCTCCAGATACCGAACATAATATAGGCACAGTACCTCCAGATACCGAACATAATATAGGCACAGTACCTCCAGATACCGAACATTATATAGGCACAGTACCTCCAGATACCGAACATTATATAGGCACAGTACCTCCAGATACCGAACATTATATAGGCACAGTACCTCCAGATACCGAACATAATATAGGCACAGTACCTCCAGATACCGAACATTATATAGGCACAGTACCTCCAGATACCGAACATAATACACTATAGGTACAGTACCTCCTAAATAGATACAGGAAGTAATAAGTACAGTGACTGCTACATTGGGACAGTTGGAGTGTATGCTATTCAGGCCTCCCCTCTCCCAGCCCCCCACTCCCGGTCTCACCCAGCCCCTCGCCCGGTCTCTCCCAGCCCCCCACTCCCTGTCTCTCACCCGCCAGCAGGACTTCCTCCTCCAGCTCTTGCTGTTGTTGTATCCGCCCACGTCCGCCTGGCTCAGAGTCACGGAGATGAAGTCCCGGCGCTGCGGGGAGTACATGGCTCAGTGCCGCACCTGACTAACCGGCACCCATTACAAACCTCCCATGGAAGAGGAGGAGCAGCAAATCCAGCCCGAGGCTTCGGCCTAACCCAGACTGCAACCTGCCAACAGCCATACGGGCAGGCGTGCGCATGCGCAAGACTACAGAGACGCTGGCCTTCGCAGACTAGAGTAGCTCCGATGATGAGAGGGGACGCTCTGCATTGGACACGTAATCGGCTGCACTGAAGCACTTGGCAGCCATCTTTGATTAGGGCATATAAACTGCTGCCAGATTCCCCACCTCTCCAACCCATTGACACAGTTTTAAACAAGGAATGGGGTATGTTGGGGTTACTCTGAGATACAAAACACCTAATGATTGTATATATATATATCAAGGTCTAGTACATAACCCCAAAAGAGGCTTTAGTTGTGCATTTTCTTTAATAAGTGTAGGGGTGTGTTAAATACCTCAGGTGGTTGCAGTGGGGGCTCAGAAGGGAGTGGTGCAGGTTCCACGGCGGACCGACAGTATAGGGCGCCGCCATGTTATTGCGCAACCTTTCAGAGGGCACTGACAGAGCGGAGAGGTCGCGCACGCGCGGTGCAAGCGCGCGAACGACGGACCAATAAGGGAAAGGCTCCGTTGGCAAACTACAACTCCCATGAGCTCTGGGACAGTCATCTGATGTGAGGAGCCAATCAGAAGGCTGGGATTACAGGAGGAGGAAAGGGAAGCGTGGGGGAGAGACCACGCTAGGCAGAGGGGATCCGGAAGGTAAAGGAGGAGGGTGTGTGCGTGCAGGGAGTCCGTGACCCGCCTGCATAGGATAGCTTTACCCCGCAGGCCCTTAGGAAAAACCCCTGAGTCACAGTAGGCTGCTGTGCTGCAGGGACGCCCATAGTGGTAGCGATCATTCCCCTTACTGTGTAGACAGTTGGGGACAAGTGTGCGGAGCAAGTTGGTGGTGAGCTGTTTGGGACCCGACAGCTGCACTGCGGACATCAAAGGCAAGCAGAGGATTCGTCTGATCCTTTTCGAAGTGTTACCGGTCACCGCCGTGACCGGAAGGTATTTACAGCAAGTGCACCAACACCGGTCAACAGGCGCTGATCCCGCCTTAGTCGTAACTCTTTGGGGACACTAAGTGAAGTGGCCAAAGGCCTAAGTACACCGAGCCATCTTTCTATTAGTACCAGGACAAGGTGTGTGAGGTACGCGGTGATAGGGCAGAGACATACTCGTAAGAGTGTGGCTGAGCCACTACTGTACAGGACAATACTCATTAAGAGCGGGGCTGAGCCACTCACGTTATAAAGACATTATCAGTTAGCTGAGGATGATACAGTAAGTGTGTAGTATAATGTTATATGTTATGTGTTGATGCAAATTATAGAGTGCTAAGGTTATATTGCGTTACAGTAAAATCAGTTACAAGCATATGTGTGTGTATATGTTTCTTGCCCAGGGGAATCTCACATCACGGGGATCCTGGGTAAGTGGAGGCGCTGCGCTAATAAGTGTTACCCCAGGCTCCCAGCTAGCGGAGGCTCAGATCTCCTGGAGCCAGAGGTGCGTGCAGTTACCCGTAGTCTCTTTAGAGTGTCAGAAAAAGGGCTACATAAGTATTAATGTGGTCACTAGGCCAAACCCTCTTCTCCCAGGTAACGTCTTGCAACAAGTTATTTTCTGCCCTAAGCAAAAGCACTCATCCCAATTTTCACCTGCAGAAAACGGTCCCACACCCTTTTTTTGTCAGGGTATTGTGAGATTATTATAAAGAGAGGTCACTCAGAGTTTGTATAAGATAAGGTTTGTTGTTTATTGTAATACAACAAAATAACAAGAAAAACAAGATAAGCAAAATAAGCTAACAATCCATAATCTATGCAGAGGTTATTTAGTTAGTATGCCTGTCATACTCACGACCACAAAGGTATTATATGTCATGCCAGTCTCGGTAGGTCTCGTCTCATGGCTCGCCACCCGGTTCTCATCTAACATGGTGTTATGCTAACCTTTTATTGTCCGTTTGTTGTACATGTGTGGAAATAACTTCTGACTTACTGGCATTGCAAATTAATCACAGGATGCATGCAGTTCAAGTAACTTCTTCTTTATGCTAAATACCTGCCTCTTAGCGACATATGTTTCAACAATACAGCCTGGCCATTTCCTGGCATATCAAAGAAATTCTATCTGCAAACTTCTGGTAACTGATATTATTCCAAAGCAAGAAAAAGTAGTTAATATTGCGACAGTATGCTCTAAGCTGTACTAAGACACATTACTATGCTATATATGTACCTTATGCTACCTGTAATCTATAACAATTATGCTATACATGTACCTTATGCTACCTGTAATCCATAACACTCTCTCCTACGCATAATTATCATATTTTTGCTAGGGCAGAGAAACAAACATAGCAGAAAATATTCATTATGTGTACGTTTGTATGATAGTGTAATTGCACTCTGATATTGATGAGCCTGAGTCTACAGGAGTTTGGGATGGAACGCCAAAACACCTACAACTGTCGATATGTGCACAAGTGATCCCAAAATGGGAAGGTGTCAATCTGTAAAAATCACCCAGTTGCAAAGCAGGTTGATTTTGTCGTTCAAACACGCAACATAGTAGTGTCCCATCGTGCTCCAAAACAACTTTGATGTTTATCAATAGACCCAGACCTCCTGCAATGTTCACACCTTTCTCATGGTTAGCTTTAAATATCATTAACCCACCTTCCTCAGCTGCAATATACCGAGCAACGGTTTAGGAACAGGGTCTCACACTTTTTCTTCTTGAGAAACACCATAAATGTAGATGATATTATTATTAATAATAATAATAATAAATACAAGTATCAAGTTAATGGCAGTCAGTGGTTGCCAACCTTTTTGTGTTTTTTTAAGGAACCCTATGTGAAATTTGGAGGAATCCCAACTCTCTTTCATTGCATCTGATCTCAGACTCGCTTTGGAAGTGTAACACACTTCCCCCCAATCGCAGATAATGCACCTAGATTTCCCCATAGGGTCCTTACCAGGTGTGGTGCTTTACCTGTCAGGTTCATAGGAGGCCTGAGCCTCCGCTGATTGGAACCTAGGGTGTATCCTGGAACATACTTACAGTGCCTCCACCTGTGCAGGATCCTAGAGTGTAGAATACCCCTGACACAGCACCCGCATACAGTAACCACATACACCAGAGTATGGTTAAACAGTATACTACATGCAGATAAGAACATAACAATAACCTCAGTACGCAATATCATAGATACTCTGTATCCCACAGCAAGATATATATCCCCCACCTGAATCACAGTGAGTGTCCCAAAGTACCATGGTTGCCAGGCACCAATTCCCTAATGTCCATGTCACAATGTCAATGACTACCCAATGGCTAATGGGGCAGAGTCCCTACCTAAGGGCCTGTCCCGAAAGCAGCCACAAGCTTTACCAGTGAGTCGGGGCCTAGCTGGGGCCTAAGGGGATATCTGGTCATGTGCTGAGGGTTACGGACCCCTGCACACACAACCGCCCCTACCTTTGTCCCAGCACCAACTGGCGTGGTCTTCACAGCACGCAAAATGTGTCTATTCTGTGCAGGGGAATCCGTCGCGCTATTGGCTCCCTGGCGTCGTTTTTCGCCCTTGCGGAGCCTCTGTGTAATTGCCGCCACTCCCTACTGTGCCTCTGCGCGTGCGCGAGCTTCCAATATGGTGGCGCCCTGACGAGGGAGCCGCCGGAGCCTCCAGTGAGCCGTTCGCCGCTCCCTACTCCCCCTGCAGTGCCACCCGCTCCTGTCCTTGCCTCCACTGCTAGGCGCGACCGCGCCGGGAGGTAAGGGAACACAGGGCACGCACCAGGGGACCCTGCTATATAAGGAACCCCAACCCTCTCTAATAGCGTGTCTGAGATCAGATGCATTGTAAGGAACCCCAACCCTCTCTAATAGCGTGTCTGAGATCAGATGCATTGTAAGGAACCCCAACCCTCTCTAATAGTGCATCTCACATCAGATGCTTTGTCATGATCCCCAACCCTCTCTAATAGCGCGTCTGAGATCAGATGCATTGTAAATTCTTCAATATTTGGTACAATTTTCAAACGACCTGAAAATTACAGGGAACCCTGGTTGAAAAACACTGGGTGGGCTAAGTGTTTGAAAAGTAGCATTTCATAGACCACATTTAACAAGTGGTGGAAAAAGCCATAGAATAAGGGGGTGAGCGCTGTATTTAACATTTTAGGGGTCTCCAGGACCACCCCCAGCGTAATTGGGAACCGTGGATGGTTTAGAGACAACAGATCGAAAACACAAACTAAGCAACACTGGTTTTTAGTAAGTTAGTAATTCTTAAGTCAGTTTTGTTGACTGTTTTATTTGTTTAGCATCTGCACAGACTTCAATTAAGTCTTATTAATAGAAGTCAGGACTTTTACACACACCTTTGATTTAGGTCCAGGGAGGTTGGCACTGGCGGGTCACGGCTGTTTTGTGGTATAGTCACTAAAAAGGAGGTATATATGCACACGTGAGCTCATGTAAGAAATATATTGCGCTAGATCAGTAGCACCATTCAATGTTAATAACTTCTTATAGTCCGTATCCCTTTAAGGGAAAATGTAAAACCTAAAGTTACCATGGTGTATATACCAATGTATAAAGTGTGTATATGATCCAACCCAACAATATCATATGACAATTATATTCACACTATGTGACTAAACGACATGAACCACTGTGTCAGTATTTTCCTTATGGTTTATACCAGTGGTTTCCAACTTTTTGGGGTTAAGGAACCTTGTGTGAAATTATGAGGAACCCCAACCCGCTCTAGTAACATGTCTGAGATCAGATACGTTGTAAATTCTTCTATAAATTAATTTAATTTCAAATTACCTGAAAATTGCAGGGAACCCTTTAAGGATGCCCAGAGAACCCAAGGGTTCCTTGCAACCCTGGTTGGAAAACACTGGTTTAGACGAGAATATTACATCCAAACGCCAAACCAAAAGGGATGTAACATGTAGGTGAATAATTCTACACTTGTAGGAGATGTTCTCTCAAAGTAGATAGTTCTGCTGAATGTAAACAAAAACAAAAACAGATGTCGCATCCCTAAATGACAGGATAAACTCTCCCCCAACGACAATGCCTCAAGAAAGAAAGAAAAGGGGCATAACAGCATAAAATCTTTTAGATCAATAATTAAAAAGCGAAATTGAATGCACTCAAAAAAAATGGATAAAAAATAAATTAAAAAAAAAAACAAAAACAATGGTAATTGCCTGGTAAAATGGACTGCTGGTTTTCAAATCAATCTTTGGCAGCGGTCATATCAAGTGGACTACATCGGCCCCCTCTTCCAGAGTGATTACCATTGATTGAGGGATCTGTCTATCGGGTTTGAAAACCAGCAGTCCATTTTACCAGGAAATGTAATTGTTTTGTATCCATCTTGTGACTGCATTGCTTTTTAATTATTCATATAAAAAAATATGTTATGCTAGGTTGCGCTCCTTTTCTTTCTTTTGAGATACGCACACACCAGTTTTACCATATGTACTCACACATGGCAAGAAGTCACATTGTCTCCCATTTTTCAAACTGTATCTAACTTTTCAAAGTTAACCGCAAACTTTAGTTAGAACAGCATACCACAGAATGTACAATACTTAGGCCCAAGTTGGTCAGTAAGCCAGGGCTTGGAAGCATTAGTAAATCTTGGCCTCCGTGAATTCTTTAGTTGTTGGTTAACAGTCCATAGCCAACAGGCAAAATAATGGTGTGATGGTCTCAGATGCAGTGATCAGGGCCAACTATACAAACAGATTTTAGGATATTCACAATTGAAGCTCTTTCAACAGTACTTTAAAAATAAGTGATCAAATAATCAAAATTAGAGTTGTATATCTTTATTGAAAACATTACGACTAAAAATGCAGTTACTAAACGAAAAACAGCATTAAAAGATTCATTACACTTCTTTGGTTTTTACTACACAAACCTTCTATTAATGAATTAGGATTTACACAAAGTTCGAAAATCAGGCATTACACATTGATTGTAACCGCAAATAAAGTATATTTTCACCTCATCGCCAACTTATTTACCTTCTTATTGGCAGTAAATTAGTTAACAGTGCCTCGTCATATTAAAATGTTATATTTCTAAGTCTGACCTCCGATAAACCTATTGTAGATCTGCCAATTAGTTTATCAGAGGTCAATGGGGACAAGGGCAGAATAATTTGTTTATACCATGGAGTGTATTCCATTTATACAGTTGTGGTCTTCTCATGGTGTCACGGTTATTGTAGCTTTATCTGCTTTTCTGTGAGCAGCCCAACAGCATTTACTATGGGCAAAAATGTACTAAACAGTGCAGGACTTTGCACTTCTCATGTCTACCCCACTTGAGCTTAAAGATGCATGAAGGCTTAGACCGGTTATGTAATTCTGGGCCTATTTGTCAACATATAACACAATCATTTTATTGATTAGTTACTTTTGCAGAATGATACATATATTAGATTACTGGTTTCCAACCTTTTTTGGGTTTGGGAACCCTATAATTATATTGAGAAATTCTGCAGACTCTCTAATAGCGTGTCGGAGATCAGATAAGATCAAATGAGATCAAATGCCAAAAGGTTGCCAATTTCGGTCATCTCAAAAATCCAGTAATCGCAACCAACTGCACTTTCCTACTGTGCTGAAGATCCATTATGCAGACGCTTTTCTACAAGGCCCTTGGTCACATTCATAAATAAACAAATATGTGACATGGGTGCTGCACCTTCAGAATGTGGCATCGCTCCATATGTCCTGCAGCAGGAACAGCCACATAACCAGAGCCACGTCTGCATTTGTAGAGTGAAAATAAGGCACACAAAAGTATCCGTCCTGAGATGGATGCAGGGAGGATTTGTCATGCACAAGCAGCCTGCAGGTTTTGTAGGCATCTCCCCCATGAACAGAATTACGTCATGTAACCCAAACTTCTGTTGTGTATTAAAAACAACATGGTGCAAATCTGTAGTAGCCGTAGTGATCCTGAAGAAATGGAAATATATTGTAGGGTGTGATGCCTTTTAATGGACCAGCATTAGTGTTCTTCATAGATGAAATTAGAATGTACAGAGTTGTGTGGTCTATGAATTGTGTTCTTCAGCACTTGCCAGAGATTGGAAAGAAACCCCTTTAACAATGTTGTAGATCAGTTTGCATAAGCTACTACGTTTAAGATATGCCCACTTGGCATGGGGGCAGACAGGATGCGTCATGTCAACAATATTGCAACTTTTAAAAATGTTCTCTTCTCTCCGTGTCAGTCGATGTGCAATAAACTAGTAGAATCATTTCTTGGTTAAAGCACATTAGATCTGTAGTCAGTGGGTTTAATCGCAAATACCAAAAATCTGACGTCTGTACGAAAAGTAACCAAAATTCATATGGCAGCATATAGTGCTTTACTATAGTCTTGAATGTACATTACAGTTCTAGGCTAATCAAACATAAAAAGCGGTACTGCCTCAATCTTAAGAAGAAAAAAAAGTTTCTGTAAATGTAATTTTTTAGACTTCTTTTCCTGCTTCCTATTTTTTTTTTTAGCTAAAGTTTAAAAAGGTAGTTGGTGCGATCTCAAAAAAGTGTAATCTTTTGAGACCTTCGATTTACTGTATTTTGCCCAACAATTGATTGGGGCGATTGCACCTGTCACTACTTGTTATATGATTTTGTTTTAGGAGAACTCAAGAGTAGTAAATATTTTAAAGAATGCATAGAAAACATTATTTTGTGAGACTGTTGCTTAAAAAAAAATAAGGTTGATATCATAAGTCATGTGAAAATCAGACTATTAAAGAGATTTTTAGGCACTTTTTTTGGTATAAAAAGTCTTCTGATTTGGAGCGTTCTTGATACATACCAAAATCTTGCTGTGATTTAGCAGCAGTTTGAAAATCTACGAAACCCTTCTCCAAAACTAAACCACCCTCCTCCATTCTGTGCAATTCATACGCAGAGTCCTTTGGCTGTGTTTTCATCTAGTATGAAGGGACATGGAACGTCCTTGTTTTTCAGGTAGGCTTCCAAACCCTACAAAAAGAGGACAAGTAGATGGAGGCGAGACATGATATACAGGGGTGAGTTTTCTTTTCCTAGAGTGCAGGATATTTTTTTAGAGCATATAACATCCTAAAAACATTCCAGGAGCAACACAACATGGCATATAGCGCTTGAATAACGTCTCTCGTACTTGGTCATCCTGCAATAAGGAGGACACATTTGACGGGCCATGCCTTCCTTCTCTGTATGTCACTATGACATGTTTGTGGGAGGAAGAGATTTTATGGGCTGCAGTTACTCTCTATTAATGATACAATGTCACACTGCATCGAGAAAGACAGACATGATGGGCCATAGACTCATGGTCATACTGCAATGGAAAGACACCACTGACCCCATTCTCGCTGTACAATAACATTGCTGAGCGATTGGTTCCTTCAACACTATATGCTCTTTGCTGTGGGAAGAACACAATTGATGGGCCATAAGCCTCTACGCTCTCACTGAACAGACTATAAAGGGGGCTACTATTCTTTTTACCACTTGGGATAATTAAAAATAAAAACAGTATACAACAAGCGACAGAGAAGCCCAATGCGACATCCAACATGACAAAAATACACAGTAAAATACTTATATATTCTCTTGAAAGGGGGTCATTTAGTTTAACCCTTTGGCCAAAGCGTTGTAAGCTTGCGAGCCACGACAAGGCAGACCCTGCTCACAGGTCCTAACACTACCAGATAAAATACCAATACACCTCTATTAGAATAAAATTCTCATTTACCTCTATTAGGGGGAGAAAGACCAACGTTGGATCTATATCCAGTAGAATGAAACAGACCCGCTGACACTCAATGACCCTTTTTCAAGAGAATATATAAGTATTTTACTGTGTATTTTTGCCATATAAAGCTGCGTCCATGGAAGGACAGGCAGCGCTCAGCCGTGCGGACGCTCCGCGCTGGGCCCCTGCATCCTCAATGAGGATGTCTTGAGAGGGGGATCACGCGAGCGTCCGCAGGCGTGCTGAAGCGTTGGATTTTTCAGCCGACAGACGAAGCTGTTTTTCAGTGCGCTGTCGGCTGAAAACATCCAATCACAGCACAGCAGCGTCAACGTCACGGCGCCGTGACGTTGACGTCAGTGCGTCGCGGGCTATTAGCTCAGCAACGTCACTGCCCCGCCTCCCCCCCCCCCCCATCGTGCACGCTGGCTCGCCTGCATGTGCATAGAATCGCACAGGCTTCAGCAGGCGAGCCTGTGTCAGCGCGGTTCCGCACTGCTCCAACCTCTATGGACGCAGCCTTAGAAGTAGCATTGGGCTTCTCTGTCGCTTGTTGTATACATTTGCCACGCTCAGTAGCTCTCCTTTCTGACACATATACATATATATTTTGTGGGGGCTCAGAGGTTCCTAAAATGAACTTGCTGGGTTTCTGTGTGTTTGATAAACTACCAGCTCTATGGACTATATGAATAAGCATGTAAACAGGCGCTCCGAACATGCTAATGCTTTTTAAAAATACATTTAAATAAATTGGAATAGAACCAGAGGGCTGCTTATTTTCCTTACCTGGTTGTAGCTTTATCAACCATATATTCCAGGTTCTAGCCTTCAGTCACTATCCTTGTGCCATAATCATGTGTTTTAGGATACTGTTACCATAGTTGTCTAACCACATATACAGGGAAACTGGTTCATATATCTACTACTTTCTCCCCCCACCCTTCATATCTCTTCTTTGAATCTACTCCCTCGGTCTCCAACGTATAACCTTATTCTCCAAAAGGCATCTCCTACTGTATCCTCTTGGGTTTGGAAGGTCTCCTACATGAACATGCATGTATTTTACTTTACTATGGTTATCACAATTAACCCCGTTGCTCCTTGCAGGACCAGTAAAGAACGGCTTTGCAATGGCTGGGAAGGGATCACATCCAATGTACTGTTAAAAGCAGCCAAAATATGATGCTCACCTCTCCAAAATAGGAGACCAACGGAGAAATCTCACACACAGCTGGTGGATCTTCCATTTCAGAGATGCTACGCGGAAAAGGGAGAAAATAGCAGAGAAAATCAAAACTGAGAATTTCTTCTCTTATTACAGTTTAGAAAAATCCTCTATCTGTAGGTCATACTGTAACATCATGCTCTTCTGCGATACCTTTCATTTGCTAACGGGGACTTCGCAGCCTGAAATGTCGAGTCTCCTTCCTAAGGTTATTTTCACATATTGATTGGTCATGTTTTTTGGTTATATACAACATTGTGTTCATCTTTCTGCATGCTTAAATTGCATTTGTTATCTGTAATCATTCTGACATGTTTGACTACATTATGATATTCAACATAAATAAATCGAAAGCCTTTTTTGAAACACACAATCCCTGGAAGCTCTGAAACACACACACACACACACACACACACACACACACACACAGTCAAAAGGAGTACTATTGGATGTGACCAAATGTACTGTGTACAACAAAAAAAAACTTACATCTCCAATGCCACATCCAAACAAAATATATAGTTAAATACTCATCTGTTTGTCTTCTCCTAATGTAGATGACCTACCAAGACCTTAGAAGTCTCACCATGCAGTCATACACATATTGGCATTGCAGAAAGAAAAGCAGTCCGTAGTGTAGCAATGTTTCATAGCAGCTTTAAGTCAAAAAGCATCACACAATATACAATCCATAATACTTCTGTAAAGGTCGATTAGGGGATCATACAAACCGGAGAAGAGAATGCTTAATCTATGAATATAGGACAATTCGGTAACGGACCAGCAGAAAGAAAGGAACTTTCTGTGTGCAAGAAGAAGCGGACCCACTTTTGGGGTCGATGCAAGTACATAGGCCCCTTATAAAGGTGGTGGGTGCTAGGTAAGAGCGAGTGTTACGTGACATGCTTGGGCTACATTAGAGGTCTACCTTTGGTTTTCAGGTATCTGGCAGCCATTCCCATCTACAAACCGAGCACCGGCTCTCTGTGCCCAGCGGTAGTGCTGCCAGAGAAGGGACCGTCTTGCGGTAGTCGGGGTGTCCTTGTCTGCGGCGTCCGCGTTCTTCAGTGGGGAGAATTCTTCTTCTCTTAAAACTTCAAATGCCACAAAGTTTCTAGCGGGCAGAAAGAGGAGTTGGGGCAGTTCTTAATGGGACACTGGAGGCCTTACCAGTAAGACAGCACTCTCACACGGTTTGTATCTTGCTTACCCAAAAGACCCATATTGGATCAGCACTCAAAAAAATATGAAGACAATGATAAAGTCACGTTTTCCTTTTGGTCTTATCAACAAAAAAATCAGCAACAATACAAAACATATATAAGAACCCACAGGGGAAGGTGCCAAGAGGCCTTGAAATGTTGCTCTCGTTTGCACAATTAACATTGCATGTTCTTTATATATATTTTTTTTATTGTTGCCGATTTTTGATATATTAAAGAAGAAATTTGATGAGACCAAACGGAAAACCTGAGTTTATCATTTTCTTAGTAATTTTTTTTGAGTGCTGGTCCAATATGGTTGTTTGTGTGTGCAATATATGTACACACACACACACACACACACACACACACACACACACACACACACACACGTTATTTTTAGTGCCTCTTCTAAAGACCTTATACAAGACCACTGCCGTCACTCCATCGTGTATCTTGCTTTCTAATACAACAACTACAGTGGCTTATATTAACCCTCTACACTTGAGACTTCAGGAGAGTGGCGGGCACCAAGCATTTTTGTGGGTGCCCAGGACCGCAGTGCCACCGACAGCTACTGCTTGCCCCTCTCTCATACCAGAAGTCAAGCCCAACTTCAGCATCAGCGAGTGGGACCAGCATTGCACTGCAGGCTTCCCCCCCCCCCCCCAAAGTAAGGGAATTGTGAGCATATACACACACACACCCCTACGATGGGGGGAGGGTGCGGGGGGGGGGGGGGAAGAAGAGGCCTCCAGTGCTGCCCAGGGTCCTGCTCGTGGATCTGGAAGTTGGGCCCGACTTGCAGGGCAGACCGGCACGACAAAGAGGCATGCAGCAGCGGTCATCAGCTTTGCGGGCCCCACTACTCTATGGGATTTATTCTATAGCCGACCTTTTTCAGCTGAAGTTCCCCATTAACTTAAATGGTGTATTTCAGACAAGACAAAAAAAAAAAGGCCCCATCTGCCACTTCAGCAACATAGAATAAAACCGTCAAGTTACCTATAGTTCTTTCATTAACCCGAGTTGCATATTATGCTTATACAAACTCTATAAGGACACTTTAATGTTTGTAATGTAATGTTTGATGTTCATCTCCTTTCCTAGTCTTAGTATTACCATAGCCCATGTATTCCCAGTTCATTCAGCTTTCTGCCATGGTAGTTACTAGAGATGGGAGAACGCTCCGCCAAAAGCGCGAATCTGCCGCAAAAACGTGTCTATTTAGAACCAGGCGATAATGTTGGATCTCTAAATGTTATGACAACCTGCAACGCATCTACACTGTGACTGATTTCTAAATATTCTTCCCATCATAGTATATATATATATATATATATATATATATATATATATATATATATATATATATATATATATATTTTTTTTTTAAAGCCTAATTTTTTTAAA
Organism: Ascaphus truei; assembly: GCF_040206685.1. NCBI lineage: Eukaryota > Metazoa > Chordata > Amphibia > Anura > Ascaphidae > Ascaphus > Ascaphus truei. The sequence goes on from NC_134503.1 coordinate 14,514,993, forward strand.
CTCAACTGTGCAAAGTTTCACAAGTCAAACAAAAACAAATGATAAAGGCAAAGGATTGGGGTGTTGGTGGTGGCTAGGAAAGGGTTAGTCTCCAATGTCGCCACCTTGTGGTTGTTCGGGGGCACTGCGAATTGTGGGGACAGGGTTTTTTGTGGTTTATTTTACACCTCTCTCATCCGGGCCTGCTGGTGGGGTGTTCGGGGGAAGTCTGCCATCTACCCAAGGCCGCCGCCTCTGTCCAGGCTTCGGGCGCTTACCTGTGCTCCACCCTAAGGCCCCTCTGTCTGCCCAGGGGGGCCTTCCTCCTCCACCTTTCCCCGGCATCATGATAACCAACCCTTTGCTGACCACCAACACTGCGATCCCTCTTTTCCTTTAAAATGTGCTTTGTTGGGGAAGTTCGCACAGTCGAGCTTTTAAAAAAAATTGGGAGGTGGGTTTTTTTTCTAACTGGGACGAGTTCGTAGAGTCAAACCTGAGCAAAAATGCACATCCCTGGGGCGGCAGATACGCACTTGGGCAAAAAGTTCGTCCATCCCTAGATGTTACATAGTTTTGCTAAGTAGAGGTCTGGCTAAAGGTGCCTTTCTAATAAGGACTTTGTTTCAAAGTTAGTAAGGTACGCTAAATGGAAAAAGGTATTTTTGCATACGAGATGAACAATAATCTATGCTCTTGGTGCTCAGGGCTCCCTGGCACATCCACTGTAATCAGTGAGACAATCGGCCACACAAGAATTACTGCAGAAAAATCGGCTTCACAGGAGGCGTCATTCTTCAGGGGGCAAACTGTATACTTCAGGCATTTTGCCCACCAAAACATGGGATCTTGTTACTCCCACTTGTACACTATAAATGTCACAGAAGCAACATGTCCTTGCAATAATTCCTGTGTGCCAATTGCGCATTTCTGTAATGCTCTATGAAATAATTGATATCCTGGCTCTTGTTTCTGTCCGACGTGACCCCATACACCCTCCCCAACCCCTGGTCCGCCACTCCCTGCGCTCCTTTGCCGTGGAAGTGCAAGCAGGTGCAAAAGAGCGAGGTGGGCTCCTGAAACATGTAAAGATAAAAACGGAGTGTCACTAACTTGGCGAACTGGAAGACGTCGAACACGAACTTTTCCATCTTGATGCCGTTCGCCCGCACGGGTTTCACCAGGTTCCCTTCCTCGTCCACATACGGGACCTTTTTTATAGCAATGTGATAATCCAGACGCGGCTCCAGGGTCCTGACGGTGAGGGGACAGAACCACGGTTGAACTTATTGTCTGTTGCTTAAATGACAGAATTTGGAATGAATACTTATGGGTTGTGATTATTATTCGGTTCGAAAGAAAGTGCTGCCAGGATTCTGCACCAGAGCTGGCTGCATGGTAGCATTAGAAGTACAGGCACAAAGGGCTGTGTGTTGCTGTTATAGCAGAGAGCTCACCCTGCCACGGTCTTGAGGAACTCCAGGGTGAAGAAGTGATTGCAGATGTTGCCGGTGTTGTATGCCAGGGTCCCGTCGTGGTTACGCTTCTCTGCCGTCTCCACACTGATCTCACTGTATTCTACCACCTGGTAAACATTGTCCACTTGGCACACCACCCCCACCGGCTCGGCTGGGTACGCCTTCTCCACCACCTAACACATGAGCAATGCAGGAACTATGAAACCGTGGTTAAATTTAATCCCAAATTCAGCAACTCTCCGGGTAATCTTGAAAAAATTAAATGTTATTGCCCTGTACCTCAGCTTACCCACATAATTGGTTACTAGTCATTGTAACCTCTAGCTCAGGGTTGGCCAACTCCAGTCCTCAAGGGCCACCAACAGGCTAGGTATTGCGGATATCGCTGCTTCAGCACAGGTGGCTCAATCAGTGGCTCATTAAGATATCCCTAATACCTGGCCTGCTGGTGGCCCTGGAGGACAGGTTGGCTACCCCTCCTCTAGATTGTAAAATCTCACGAGAAGAACCCGCATTACCTTCTGTATTTGTTTGCATGTCATTCTGTCACTCTGTACCCCCATTGTTGTACCCTCATTGTACCGCACTGCAGAATATGTTGGCGCTATACAAATAAACGATAATAGTAAAATGTGCCTGCAACGCAGAGCGTAGAATGAATAAATGTTCCCTCCATGATACATAGAAGGGTTCATTAATGCATTATTAAACAATCAAGTTGTTGTTAGTGACCCTTTCAGAGGAGCCATCAAGAGAAGTGATCATACCTGCCTCATTTTGCTCTAAAGCTCTTGTGTTCAAAAGTTCTAGTAGCCGTATTGGTCCTTGAGATCTGGTCACTTTTAATAGTCCAGCACTGAGATCGACAGTACTCTTGAAGAAGAGACCTATGAGGTTTGGGAGAGCTCTGTACACGATTATTCCATCTATTACCAACCCTAATGTTGGTTCTCTAAAAGTTATGAGAATCTATACCGTGACCGATTTCTAAATATTCTTCCCCATCTTCTCGCTTGATGAAAGGCATTCCCCTTTAACATTCATTTGTCTCTAGTACAAACCAAGGTTCATTCGTGTATTTATTTTTACAGAGAACGAAAGCATGTTTTCATCATTGGGCTGTATACATCTGATGAGAAGCTCTTATAAAATGCTGGTATATAGACTAAGCACTAACATGTAATTAAATGCTGCCCTCGTGATTTTATGCTTGATGCAATTATTGTACGGTCTATTTTCCGATGAGTATATGTTATCTGTCACAATAAAATAAAAAAATTATATACACACAGTGTGCATGCGTGTATAGTATGTGCGCGTACATGTACATACACTAAAAAAAAAATTTTTTACCAATTAAATTATTAAGCCATTTATTCTGCCCTTATATTTAGGACTAGCATTGATATTAAAGTCATTTGAGCAAAGTTTCAGTTGAATTAAGTTGATCTGGCTAAAATGAAAGCGTGCTGGAATCCGAATGCTCCACTCTAACCTATAAAGCAATGTATAAATATCCTCTGCAACCAGGTCTCCCGTCCCCTCCCGGACACCACTCTCTTTGGGGACGGGACTCCTTTCCCCCAATGTTTACTTTGATGTATATTGATGGTATATGGATACCCCATATCCCTAGTTTAATTATTTTCCCCTGTATTAAGTGTTGTGCAAGGTCTCTATAGGTTGCTACATCCATAGTTGGCTACTTCAATGCCGGCTGCCATTGCTAACAAGAGCATTTCTCTCTACTCATCCTCTTTGTGCACCCACCTTGGCTCCACATTCTGCCCCTTTGGACACACAGAACCCAATAAAGACCGGGTCAGCCATCTTCACCAGGATATTGTCCACACAGTACACGTGGATGTACGAAATTCCTCGGCTCTCCATGTCCTCCAAGATCCGGTTTTCAGATAGCGCTCGGTACAGGCCGCCATTCCCATCTGGAAGATGATATAGCTCCGTACAATGCTGGCCGCCTTTTTTAGTTTCCCACAATCGGGGCTCTTTAAAACGGTGGCCAGCAGGTCACAGCCACCCTACAAAGAGTGTGACCCCATGGCCTGTCCAGTACTGCTTCCTTTATGGCCCAATGCTTTGATATCATACTTTATCCACTATACATGCAATTATATATACACACTAAAGCTCACTTCAAAATCCAGAGGGAACTACAACACCCATTTAAAAAAATTAAAAAATCCATAGATATATATATTCTTTCCCAGCCCCCCCCACCACCTCCCCCCCCAAAAAAAACAACTGTCCCACAGGAATATTTAATTATCATTTATGATGTACCAATATATACTGCAACACAGCGCAATGGTGGTATGAAAGTCAATAAATATATAGGAGGGGTTACATAAATATTACAGCATCAACACATACTGGCACAAAGGGCGAGGATGGCTCTACTCCGACAGACTAATCACAATATATTATTGGGATGTTTGACAGATAATATTAAGATACTCCTGCTGCACTAAGGACCAAATATAAAATGAAGATCTTCATAGTTCCAACACTATTGAGTTGTACATAACAAAGAACCCAGTATTCCATAGATAAATGCTTGCAGTAGTAACACAAGCTTTATACAAAGATACCTGGCGCCATGGCGAGCTTGTCTTTGCGCTCCAAGATGGCTTTTCCGTTGAACCCAACAGCTGGCAGCATCCTCTGCTCAAACATGATCACATCAGACTTCTCCAGACTAAAGTACTTGTGTTCCTCAAAAAACTTTTGCGTGGGCCTCAGTGTGAACTCACTTGTCATGATGTACCTGGTGGGACAAAGGTAAAGCACAATAAACCAAGACGTAGGCATTCCCCTTGAATTGGTCAAGAGGTCAATGGAGAGGTTAAATCTGCTTTAAAAACAGGTATTCCCTAGAACAGGGGTGGCCAACTCCAGTCCTCAAGTGCCACCAACAGGTCAGGTTTTCAGGATATCCCTGTGTCAGTCGAACACTGAGCCACCTGTGCTGATGCCGGGACTATCCTGAAAACCTGGCCTGTTTGTGGCCCTTGAGGACTGGAGTTTGCTAACCCTGCCCTAGAGCAAGAGTGAGCTAGTCCGACTAATCGAAGTCTAGTTAATGTCTTCTGCCTTTGTGGAAATAATAAAAATAGCCACCAGCAACGTTACGCTGACGCACCAATGTATGAGGGGAGCAGCGATGATGCACCAATGTATGAGGGGAGCAGCGCTGATGCACCAATGTATGAGGGGAGCGGCACTCCCTGCACTTGCTGGCTTCTTGGTTCGGCAGGAGGATCATACAAACACCTGCTATATTTGTGTGATGTTGTGTAGTCAGATTTTCTCTACATGACAGATTATTCATTATTTCCAGGGAGAAGGAGTGGCTCAGTGAGTAAACACACTGACTGGCACTGAGGGGAACCTGGTTCAGTTCCCGGTGTCGGCTCCTTGTGACCTTGGGCAAGTCACTTTATCTCCCTGTGCCTCAGGCACCAAAAACATAGATTGCAAGCTCCACGGGGCAGGGACCTGTGCCTGCAAAATGTCTCTGTAAAGCGCTACATAAAACTAGCAGCTCTATACAAGAAAATGCTATAATTATTATTATAATAATAAATAAAAATGGATATGGCTTATGTAATAGTTATACTGGCCCTTTCAATTGTACACCAGTGTCCATACTCTTTAACCACACAAATTGCTTGAATATTATTTCTGTTGAAGGGTGAACCTGCTCACCCGAGGGAACAAACCCTTTAAAGCAGTTCATGTTACAAAAGTTCTCTATTAAAAAAAACAAAAAACAACCTCACAGATTATTATTGAGCGCGTAACGTATGTTGATCTCCGATTGTCTCAGACTTTTGCCCTAATAAAACCGTGACATTTGAATGCTACGTGTAATATTGTACATCCAATTTAATGCACATTTATTTTATGCTTTTTAAAAAAAAAAATAACATCTAATGTTGCTCTAATGAAATATTAATGGGCGAGGCAATTGACATACACTACACATGCACAACACATGTAACACACACTGGAAGAGAGTACAGTATGTGTATTGCAACATCACTTTCCAGTTTCAATATAATTGTTTTAATAACTGTCTAATCTAGCAAAGAGATTTATTTTTGTACTTTAATCTAGTAAAAACGGCCTTTTGTAACCTTTGCCCAAAGGAGAAGTTCAGCTCACTGCCATTAAAGCTCTTCTAAAAAAAAAACAATTAAAAAAAAAGCGTTAAACTAATGATAAGATCATCTACAAAAATATACAACCAAATTCAGACGTGTGGTGCAGCCTTGTTACCAAGATTTTATTTTTCTTATTTTTAAAAAATTCCGAAAGGGTAAAGGATTTGAGATTTTTTTTGTTTCGTTTCCATCGCGTGAGCAATTGCCCCTTAATAGAGCCGTAGAACCTTGTTTTTCAGGGTTCAGCATCTTCCTAAAAAGGAAAATGCCAGCAAGATGGCAGAACCATTGCTCACAAGTGGAAATAGCCATTTCAAACGGTACCTTAAAAGAAAGAGATACATATCAGACTCAAGCTGTGCAGGTTTCTGCTTCAACGTACGGTAAGGGAAAGAATAATTACCCAAACCAGGATCTTAGTAGCATTTGTATCCCAGTGCTGGTCACTGTAGGTTCTGGCCGTAGAGCAGTACTCACCATGGCACGGTGCATCTACTGCTCTGCTTCTCGCTGGCCAGCTGCTGCACCTTGAGGATCCGCTCTGCCTGAATCTGGTACAAGGTTTTGCCACTTGGCAATACCACGCTGTACATTCCTTTGGGGTATGTCACCCCCAGACGGGTACCCTGGCCACCTGCTAGCAGCAGGACAGCTACCTTGTTCTGCGAGATCTGGTGGAAACCTGAGGAAAAGCCAGGAAGACTTAAGCATTGAAAAGTCAACACATTACATGCAAGCACATTTATTTTTAAAGTGCGTTACATGACATAGTGCAAATCCACCATACCTCTAGTATAAAAAGCTTCACCAGATCTTAGATCATTTATGATCAAACACCTAATTAGGGTTTTTGCAAGCCTGGAGATGTATAGAAGTTCAATATGACTATGGTGCAGAAAGCTCATTTTCAGGGACAGGGTTAAGGCAATATTTTTAGGGCCACAAGCGTTTCATTCTGTGCCCATGTCTGTGGTTAACTCTGATAGTCAATAATTCAAGAAAGAAAACAGAGAGCTCAAGCTTGGACATCCTGGAAACTGACCGGTTAGTGTTCCTGGGGGACTGGTGTTGGCCACTTTGCTATAAAAGGATGTCAAAAACAAACAAAACCCGCCACTTTGGTCATAAAATCAATCCCAACACAAAGAGACAGGGTGTCTTTCTCCAGTGCTTATTTGGTCCCAAATAAGACGAAGTTATCTTTAAAAAACAGCCCAGAGTTCTAATATCGTATTGGTCCCAGACAAATGTAGGTTAGTTTCAGATGAGACTGAAAATTGACCAAATTATGTATTAATCGCTAACTTATGAGACACCGCCCCCCCCCCCAGCCCTCATCAAGAGACAAAAATTATCCAATGACACATTATTTAGTAAATGTGTATTTTATCTATATTTATACTTCTGACACTGTGTTGTAGCTGTGCATTGTGTAGCAGCGTATAGTAGCTGTGCATTGTGTAGCAGCGTATAGTAGCTGTGCATTGTGTAGCAGCGTATAGTAGCTGTGCATTGTGTAGCAGTGTATAGCAGCGTATAGTAGCTGTGCATTGTGTAGCAGTGTATAGCAACGTATAGTAGCTGTGCATTGTGTAGCAGTGTATAGCAGCGTATAGTAGCTGTGCATTGTGTAGCAGCGTATAGTAGCTGTGCATTGTGTAGCAGCGTATAGTAGCTGTGCATTGTGTAGCAGCGTATAGTAGCTGTGCATTGTGTAGCAGCGTATAGTAGCTGTGCATTGTGTAGCAGCGTATAGTAGCTGTGCATTGTGTAGCAGCGTATAGTAGCTGTGCATTGTGTAGCAGCGTATAGTAGCTGTGCCTTGTGTAGCAGCGTATAGTAGCTGTGCCTTGTGTAGCAGCGTATAGTAGCTGTGCCTTGTGTAGCAGCGTATAGTAGCTGTGCCTTGTGTAGCAGCGTATAGTAGCTGTGCATTGTGTAGCAGCGTATAGTAGCTGTGCATTGTGTAGCAGCGTATAGTAGCTGTGCATTGTGTAGCAGCGTATAGTAGCTGTGCATTGTGTAGCAGCGTATAGTAGCTGTGCATTGTGTAGCAGCTTATAGTAGCTGTGCATTGTGTAGCAGCGTATAGTAGCTGTGCATTGTGTAGCAGCGTATAGTAGCTGTGCATTGTGTAGCAGCGTATAGTAGCTGTGCATTGTGTAGCACTGTATTGCAGTGTATAGTAGCTGTGCATTGTGTAGCAGTTCACACTGTAGCAGCGTATAGTAGCTGTGCATTGTGTAGCAGTGTATAGTAGCTGTGCATTGTGTAGCAGTGTATAGTAGCTGTGCATTGTGTAGTAGTGTATAGTAGCTGTGCATTGTGTAGCAGCGTATAGTAGCTGTGCATTGTGTAGCAGTGTATAGTAGCTGTGCATTGTGTAGCAGTGTATAGTAGCTGTGCATTGTGTAGCAGTGTATAGTAGCTGTGCATTGTGTAGCAGTGTATAGTAGCTGTGTGTAGCAGCGTATAGTAGCTGTGCATTGTGTAGCAGCGTATAGTAGCTGTGCATTATGTAGCAGCGTATAGTAGCTGTGCATTGTGTAGCAGCGTATAGTAGCTGTGCATTGTGTAGCAGCGTATAGTAGCTGTGCATTGTGTAGCAGCGTATAGTAGCTGTGCATTGTGTAGCAGCGTCCTACCTTCCTCCTCCCACCGGATCAGCTCCTCCCGGTCACTCCTGCTCACGCTGCCCACACACTCGGCCGGTAGCGGCATCATCCTCTCACCCAGCCGCTGCGGCGAGCCGCTCTCCCGGGCGTACGCCTCTTCCGCCCTGCGGCAGTGATCCCGCAGCTCCCCGGTCTCCAGTAGCCTCAGCTCCCCCAGCAACGCCTCCCTCCCCGCGGGGCTCAGCTCGTCCCAGAAGCGCAGGAGCTGCGCCTGCCCGACCTCCTGCAGCCGGCGGCGAGTCTCCTGCGGGGGCTCCATGGCGCACACACCGGCGCGTGCCTCCGGCTTCCGCACCAATACCCAGCCTGACTGGCTGACTGGCGAGCTTCCTGCTTCCGCGCTAAGACCCAGCCTGACAGGCGCGAACCTCCTGCTCCCAACTATAGAGACAACAGACTAGCTGGACTGGCGCGAGGCCCCCCGGGTGCAAGGGGATGGCGCGTGGGCAGTCAGGTGGGAGGCGCGCGCCTGGTCACGCGCCGCAGGCTGCAGCATATAAATACACTGCACATCCTGCTGCAATTTCATATTTTTTTTTTTGTGGCAAGTGTGGGATGGAGAAGTTGCTGAGCAGCCACTTACCGTAAAAGTTGAAGGGACATATGGCAAAAAGGGGTGTGCAATTATATATATATATATATATATATATTTTTTTTTTTTATCTAGTGTAATTGGTTTGCTCCAGAATTGCACCACTTTTTTGCCTTGACACATATATACACGCACACACGCAAACTGAACTGCTGCAGAAACCTCGTAAAGCTACTTTAATCAGGTTTATACTGCCCAGTGGCATGTTGGCTTGTTATATAGTCCTCGCTGCTGCGCGTGCGGGAGGGCGCCCGGCGTTGCATGTGGCGTGCGCGTTTAGTCGCTAGGGTGCAAGCGGTGACGCGCGTGGTTAGGGGCCGTGACAGATGTCACAGTGTTAGGCCGCGCTGTGATTGGTTCGCGGCGTGGCAGCAACGCGAAAATACAACGCGTCCCTAGTATAGAAACGTCTGGCTAACACAGCCAATTATAATTGATGCGCGTGCGCACGGTGGCACACACGCGCTCACTATATATTACACGCCTAACATGTGAAGGCTACTTTATGGGAGATTTGTGAAGAAAATGTGTGAGATTTGCAAGATTTCAATAGACTCATTAGAATTCAGGAATCATTTTTAGGAAGCCAGTAGAAAAATGTTCACATTGTCAGATAAAAATCTGTGAGTCTCACTCATAAATATGTGGAGTTAGTGAGTATGTAATAGGGTGTTATTGCTGAGTCCTTTACCTGTGTTTTGTGTCTTACCCCCGTGACCCAAATGATTACAATATAATGAGCGGTCAACTTCAGTCCTCCAGGGCCACCAACAGGTCAGGTGTTAAGGATATCTCTGCTTCAGCACAGGTGGCTCAACCAGTCATTGACTGAGCCACCTGTGCTGAAGCAGGGATATCCTTAACACCTGACCTGTTGGGGCTCTTGAGGACTGGATTTGGCCGTTTGGCAATTAAACTTTTTGGTTTCTGAGCACTTATGGTCGAATACCTCAGATAAGTTAGATTTGGCTATTTTAATAGCTTTTGCGGTCAATTGACCCAAAAGAGAGATTTCAGGTTTTGCTATTAAAATCAATGTAACCATTTAAAGGATCACTCCGCACTGATCGCCATCTTCTTGCACTTTATTTTTTTTTTACTTGCTTTAAGAGATCACTTCTTGCCCTTTTCCCAACTCTGTTTTTATTTTGTAAATAATTTCTTTATTAGATTATTCAGAATATGCGACATACAGAAAGAAAGAAAAGCAATGTTAATCAAATCAGCAAAACATAGTACCAGTCAAACATCAGCCATGCAGTGAGGATAATTGGTACAATTAACAAAGACAAAATAAAGTAAAGATTCAGGGGACACCAAATTGACTTAATAAACTCATAAAAACCAAAAAAGAAAGTAACAAAGCAGGGAGAGGGAGAAGGGGGTGTGATACCTTTTATTGGACCAACAATTAGTTGATATGTTACAAGCTTTCTAACCTGTTGGGGGAACCCAATGAAGGACCCTGAGAGGTTGGAAAGCTTGTAACATATGAACTACTTGTTGGTCCCATAAAAGGTATCACACCCCCTACTCCCTCTCCCTCCTGTGTTATTACATGGAAGAAAGGACCAGCAGGGCGAGCCACCCTTCTTTGCATACTAAAAAGAAAGGGCTGGCCTATGATATGTGCGGTCGTGGACTCAAGTCGAAAGAAGACCTGGGACCCTGCTGCATGAGGGTCTCTGCTTCCTACTCACCTAACCTTTTTTTTAATCTGGTTATGGGATTCCTGCATTAGGCGCCAAGCAGAGCAAATGATATCAGACTTCATTGGCCTAGTCCCTCTGGGTTCAGCTTATGCTATGGAAAATCTCCGTGGTTGCCATGTGGCCTTAAATCTCTCCATGGAGTCATCTGACAGATGGGTGAGTATCTCCATGTTGTTGTAGGTGCCCCACACTCTGGAAGTCTAGACCTCCAAAGGGCATGCAGACAAGGGGGGAGAGTTGGGACAAGTGTCCCAGGCACAGAGGCTGTGTGGGGCCCGGCCGGCACTGGAAATTACTTCTGCATCCAGGTGCCGGGTCTCTGGTTGCTGCCGCCGGCTCCCAACTCTCCCAGCTGCTGCCTGCCGCTTACCACGCCGCCCTCTCCCGCCGGTGAATCTGGAAGTCGGGCCTAGCTTCCGGCATGCACCGGCGGGAGAACGAGGCAGGCCCGGCGTGGAAAGAGGAGGGGGGGGGAGAGAATTACAGGTGTGAAAGGGGAGGGCTCGCAAGACCACCGATAGGGGGCCCGGGCAAACTTTAGTCCTGGGCCCCGGGAAATTTGTTGGCGGGTCTGGGTGCAGATGTTCGCTTCCAAGGTGGGGGATAGCACCCCTCGCTGCATTTAGAAAGTGCAACAGTGATATTTTTACACAGCCTTTTTAGCACAGCCTGTGTTAAAGAAGAGCATAGCCAGTAAACCCAATAGTTACATACTAGATGAGGTTGAAATTTGACACACGTCCATCAAGTTGAACCTATGCTAAATGTAGACGACAATAATCATATAACTAACATCAGAGATATAAAATGGGTATATAACATACATAACAGGGTATTATAACATACATAACAGGGATATACAATTAATATACAACGGATATACAAGATTCATTACAGGAATATAAAATGAATATATAACAGATACATAATTCATAAAATCCATGGTTTATTTTTTGAATATAAACTGCTTCTTCGAGGATCCAAAGATTGCAAAACATGTTGCTTTTCTTTAGCTGAGGTCAGAAAAACACATATCCTGTTTGGAGACAGCTTTTGGTGCTGGCTTTATAGTGAATACAAGGACGGGTATTTATCCAGGGCTAGGGCACAGAGCATGTAACGTCACGTGGCAGGACCAGGGCCAAAGTCAACACAACCTGCTCAGCTAGACCAAAATGTTTCAAAACATCAGTCTATTTATTGCTATAGGTGAATGCAGTGTGTGCACAAGGGGAGGGATCTGCAACCTCTCTGAAAAACATTAGGTTCTATATGTATTTAGACAAATTCAGGGTAAAGAAAAAAAATGTGCGCCATTTGTGCCATTGAAATCAATCATTGGATTTCTGTTGTAGTTTTTCTATGCCCCAGAATTGCACCACTTTTGCCTTGATACATAGCCACGTTGGCATTTTGGTTTTAGACATTGTACTGATCTAAAATAACCAGAAGCCTAAAATAACCTTTAGCCAAGTGAGAACTACACTAACCATCCCCTCCACCCCCCCCACCCCAGATAAAGAGGAAGTTGCCTCGAAACGCGCAGGGTTAGTTCTCATTTGGTGTACAGAGTGAGCGAGAAGGTTGAGTGGAGAGGCAGCAGCGGGGCTGGTGCGTGGTCTGAGCGAGACTTGACGTCTAGACGCCGACACATGGTGATTTCCAGGACCGGCTTGCAAAATCGCAGGGCCCCGTGCAGACCGTGCGGGACCTCTTCCCTTCCCCGTAGCCCTATCTCTGGGGCAGTTGTGGCGGTTGTGGAACTGGATGGAGTCCAACGGGGGGAGGGGTGTCCTGACACGGAAGTGGAGCCCCAACGGAAGTCGGACCCGGCTTGCTTAAACCACAGGCGGTGCCCTAGAGCTGATCCCGAACTCTGGGAACCCCTCCCCGTTCCCAGTTTAAAAGAATTTAACATTTGTTGTTTCTTTAAAAAAAAAAAGCTTCAAACATGGCCATTGGGGTGGTCATCAATAGAGCGCTTTTACCTCCTATGACATCATGGCTTTCTATGGGCTACGGGATTCAGCCCTGAACCATGGACATTCTAAGTCCATCGAGCAAGTATTCTTGCCTGGTGGACAAAAATAGAAAGAGGTGCAACTTCCCCTTCCCTCCCCATATTGTTAATTCACTATATGTATGTATATATCACACGCCCTATTCAATATATGTATTGCCTTTAATAAATTGATTTTTTAAACTGTTTTCACTATTTAGTGAGTGGCCATATAGGGACAATAGTACCCATGGATTGAATCCATCCAGCCCACTTTATGATCACAGCGAGTGCAATTTAGGGATCCTTAGCGTTGAATCTGTCAACCTTTCTGTATCAATACTGTATACCATTGCTCACTTATGCACCCTACGAATCCTACTATAATATTTTTGTATTAGGTGAGCGGTAGGCAGCTCTTTTTGTATATAACAGGAGTAAGAATAATCTGAAGTCATCTGAGACAGGTAGTTCTAACTCAAGTTTGGAGCTGGTTTCTTGTGAAATGGGCCCCAAAATAGGGTAGGGACCAAGACTCCAGAGTCTGCCCTTTTAGTCTGGTAAATGATCATTGCCTCTGGCCGTACGGTGGACTGATCCTATATTCCATTCAATATATCCCTGTCATTAGGTCACGTTGGTCCTACATGGGGTTGACCCTCCAACCCAGGGGTGGCCAACTCAAGTTATCAAGGGCCACCAACAGGTCAGGTTTAAAGGATATCCCTGCATCAGCACAGATGACTCGGTCTTTGACTGATTGAGACACCTGTGCTGAAGCAGGGATACCCTTAAAACCTGACCTGTTGGTGGCCCTTGAGGACTGGAGTTGGCTATCTCTGCCCCAACTTATTAAACAGTCACCTCTCAAATTGATACAGTGGATCTGAGAGAGAGGGAGTAGCAGACTTGGATAAGGTGCTTAGCTAGGAGGAAAAGGGCCCCAAAATTGTCAGAACCAGCCCTTTTCTAACAAGATATTGCTTATCATATAAGGTGCAAAAATATGTTGCATTCACAAACTGTTCGATGCAAACTCAGAATGAGACCTGTTGTTGGTATTACCCATTTGCATTATATAGTAAGATTCACCAGGAGATAAACTGATTTATCCATTATTACACAGTGCACAAGAACATAGCTAAATCCATGCTTCTTACACATTGCAGGTGGTCCACGCTTTCCGTCGTTCTGTTATCTGTCAAACAGATTATCCAACAAAAGGGTAATGTCTAGCACACCTGTGAGAGTATAATAAAGCAACAATATACTTGCAGTTAGAGGTATCGAACAGCTTATCCGACATATAATGCATTCCGCGGAACGTATCCGCCGACGTCGGAACAGCTTATCCGACACATCATAATGCATTCCGCGGAACGTATCCGCCGACGTCGGAACAGCTTATCCGACACATCATAATGCATTCCGCGGAACGTATCCGCCGACGTCGGAACAGATTATCCGACACATCATAATGCATTCCGCGGAACGTATCCGCCGACGTCGGAACAGATTATCCGACACATCATAATGCATTCCGCGGAACGCATCCGCCGACGTCGGAACAGATTATCCGACACATCATAATGCATTCCGCGGAACGCATCCGCCGACGTCGGAACAGATTATCCGACACATCATAATGCATTCCGCGGAACGCATCCGCCGACGTCGGAACAGATTATCCGACACATCATAATGCATTCCGCGGAACGCATCCGCCGACGTCGGAACAGATTATCCGACACATCATAATGCATTCCGCGGAACGCATCCACCGACGTCGGAACAGATTATCCGACACATCATAATGCATTCCGCGGAACGCATCCACCGACGTCGGAACAGATTATCCGACACATCATAATGCATTCCGCGGAACGCATCCACCGACGTCGGAACAGATTATCCGACACATCATAATGCATTCCGCGGAACGCATCCGCCGACGTCGGAACAGATTATCCAACGCTCACCATCATGGATTAACATTGGATTCGCATTCCGAAGGCAGTTTGCGGAACGGATTCCATCGGATAACCGATGACCGCCTGTACTAAGAGATACCCCCTGTTTGGGCCTAGTTGGTATATTCAAGGGCGGATTTCCCATTAGGCCCGGGCCTAAAGCGGCAATATTGGGGGGGTGTCAGAATTTGGGAGCGGCATGCGCAATTAGAGCTTGCCGCCCGCGCATGTGTGATCCGCGCTTGCCAGCCACACATGAACGGCGGGCAAGCGCCATTCACGCTTGCGTAGCTGGCAACGTGATGTCACACGGTGCCACGTTGCCATGGCAAGGGGACGGCGTGACGCAGGAGGAGGGCGACACCAGGAAAGTGCCTAAGGGAGGAATTGTTTTCAATCCGACACTGGGTTATTGGACATTAATGAAACACAACACGTGTTTGTTCTCGGTCTATTTATTTCAACACATTTCCAAAATGTCATTTCAGCAAAACAAAGAAACGACAAAGCACAGAAGCAGCACTTTAACTCCTCCAATGCCAGAGGGTCCTGCCAGGCATGGCTGGCTTCTCTGGCAGCAAAGTGGTTAATTTAGCACAATGATTGAATAAAGGGTGCTACCACAGCGTTAGGTCTACTGGGAAATGTACAGTATAGCATTAGGTCTAGCGGGAAATTTACACTACTTACTATAATTTCAGGTCTTTTGTATCATTGTTTTACAATATTAAAACACAATTGTGAGCTAAATAATGTATTAATTGAACTATATATAAAGTTGACATATGTTCTAAAATAATTTATGAATTGAACCACATAAATTACCATATATTTGACTCCGTCCAGTATCATTGCTGTGCTGCTCTAAAATGCTCAATGTCACTTCCCAGCTCAGATTAGATTATAATCCCAGTTCTACTCAGTGATTATTAGAACAAGAAGCGGTCTTTCGCTGTATGTGCTACTGCAGGTCTCAGAGGCGGCCAGCTTCAGTCCTCAAGGGCCACCAACGGGTCAGGTTTAAAGGATATCCCTGCTTCAGCACAGGTGGCTCAATCAGAGAGGCTAAGTCAAAGAAGCAGGGATATCCTTAAAACCTGACCTGTTGGAGGCCCTTGAGGACTGGAGTTGGCCTTCCTTGCCCCTGTATAAGAGCAAGAAACAAGAGTGTATATGTACCAACGCACAAGTGGGGTAACAATCTATTCTACACCATGGGCTAGATCCACTAAACTCCGTTAAATTAGGGCTCATAACGTGACAATATCCAAATCACAGCCAACTTTGTTGTTACACCCATCCAGACCCTGTAACAGCCCTATTTCAGTGTGTGGATGTGAGTAACGCCAAGTGCAGGTATGACCTAACTAATGTGATGTTAAATCCCTGCGTCAAACTTAATGGACACTTGTGGTTATGATAACAACCTCATTAGCATATAATGTGCAGTCATTATCACTAATGGTCCATACAGTTAACGCAATGCTCTTTA
The DNA here is from genome assembly GCF_040206685.1 of Ascaphus truei. Classification (NCBI taxonomy): domain Eukaryota; kingdom Metazoa; phylum Chordata; class Amphibia; order Anura; family Ascaphidae; genus Ascaphus; species Ascaphus truei. The sequence goes on from NC_134503.1 coordinate 14,531,074, forward strand.
CCGGAGAGAAAACATGACTTCATATTATGTTATTGTCCTTTTGAAGGTACACCGTTAGTCTTAATGTTACATTAAGTCAGGGGTGCGCAAACTGGAGGGGGCGCAAGATTTTCCAGGGGGGGGGGGGGGGGCGCGGCGGTTGCAGATGCCCCGTGCTCTTCCCCAAGGCATTTAAATGAAATGCCGGGGGATCGCATGAGGCCTCTGCAACTTCCTTTACCTGGTCTTTGGTGACGCGTCGTCATGGCAATGCAGCGTCAAATGATGCCGCGGGGTCACGTGACATCGCGTGACCCAGCGACGTCATTTGACGCCAGATACAAAGTAAGGAGGGTGGTGCGAGCAGGCAGGGGGGGGTGCAGACTGAAAAGTTTGTGCACCCCTGCATTAAGTGACGTAATGGAACTTTCTGCATCTGGCCCTATTTGTAACAAAATCCTACTGAAATCAATAGGGCTTTTTTTTATACATCCGAAGCGATGGTTTTTTTTCCTTCAAAATGGCTCTGCTTCTGCATATGCTCCTATGACTAACTCCTGGATTGCTTTAAAAAAAAAAAAAAAAGAATTATCTGAATCAATTCTGGCTGTTTTAGTCTCATCAGTGAGTAATATAGAGTGGTTAAATGGAACAGGTTAGTTAACACGTCAGTAGGATGAATCCCTTTTCTACCTTTCTTTGCCTTACTGTTCCGTGAGCTTCTTGATCTGTTTCCTACATAGCAGTGAGATCAGAGCCCCTGCTCCCCTGCCCTGTGGTTTAGATCTTGGTGGTTTTCCGTAGGTAGGTCGGACTCGGTCTCTGGATGTATGGGTTTGCGTAACCATCTCGGTTCATCGTACTCAGGCACCGCCAAATACACAACAGCAGGACGTCCAAAAAGAACTCAAAGAACTCAGCCAGGGTGCAGACTGAGAAGCCCACCCAGAGGCCAACCAGACCCCCCATGTTAGAAATTAGGTCGATTTCCTGCGGGGAGAGAAATCATTAGAGTGAGTCAGGAAGGATGCTGCTCTCCATATATACAAAGTATGTGATTGACTAATTTACCCATTTCAGAGACTAAACCCATTCAGTGCTGGACACCAGTGGTGCTACCAGAAGCTGGCTAACTGGAAGCGCAGAGCAGGGTCACAGAGTCACTAGCCTTACCCTTCAAGGATTGAAGAAACAGGCAACCCTTTGCTGAGCATTTTGTTCCAGCACTGAACTAGTTAAAATAGCATGCATGTCCCAGGCCCGGAGGCGCCCCATGTAGAGTGACCCGGAGACTCCGGAGCTCAGCAGCAGCCGCCGGTCACTGCTATCCTTCCTCTCCTTGCTCTTGTCGGCGCCAGAAGTCGCGTTCAACTTCAGGCTGACAGGAGGGAGAGGAAGTATCGGGTAAGAGCGCACGCTCTCAGCTCCCTTAAAGTGAGTGTGTGTGTGTTAGCTCCTGTAAAGTGAGTGTGTGTGTGAGTGTGTTAGCTCCCTTAAAGTGTGTGTGTGTTGTGTGTGTGTGTTTGTGTGTGTTAGCTCCCTTAAAGTGAGTGTGTGAATGTGTGTGAGCGAGGTAGCTTCCTTAAAGTGAGTGTGAGTGTGTTAGTGAGAGGCGGAGTGTGTATAGAAGAGAGTGGGGGAGCATAAGGGAGAGAGTGTGAGGGGGAGAGGGAGTGTGATAGGGGAGAGACACGAGAGACGGGGGCGAGAAGGGTGAGAGAAGGGGGAGGGGGCGACGAGGGTTGGGGTTCCCCAGAATTTCACAATCTAATTCTGGGGTTCCTTAACCAAAAAAAAGGTAGAAAAACCACTGCACTATACTGTTACGGTGGGTACAGATGTGGCAAAATCCCTCTGCTATACAAGGTACAACAGACAAGAAAACCATGAGTGCAAGTCACCGAACCGGTTTTACCCCATTGTAACATCCAATAATTCAGCTGCACATAAGGATTCTGGGTAACTAAATGCAAACAAGCACACTAAGGGTGCTTGGCTGAAGCTGACAATGTTGAACACGGATATTTTACTAGGGCTTTTGCCTGCACTATCACATGTCTTGTACAGGAAAGTCTGGGTTATGGCAAATGTAAGACACTAAGTGGCATTTCTACTTAAAAAAATAAAGACTAAGTTGATAAGAGATGCACAAAAGTTTTAGAAATTAAAAAGTATGTAACGTTCATTTGGTCTTTTCTCCAACCTTACACTCGCTGTCCCGTTAAACATACAGTGGGAATTTCAGGGCACTCTTACGGTCATGGAGGGCTCCTCTTCAATCAGCTCGAAATTGAGATGTTTGAAATACACCACAACCTTCAAAAAGTTATCCCTGCGGAAACAAAGTGAAGTAATCCACGTGTGAGAGCACAGGCTGGCATGTACCATTCCTGATTTAATGTACAATCCCACATTTAAATTACATTTTCCTGAATAAGTGACCAGATAAGAGGTTCCAGCCTCATTGATAAAGGCTTAAAGATGAGAAAAAAATATGTCTGATTTTTTCTTCTGCCTTATCACTAGGCTACATCAAGAGCACACCCAACATGATATAGTTGAGGCAGCTTGGCCTATAGTGTTGTAGTTGTTCCGATTGTGCTGTTCAGATTTCTTTATCATATTAACTGGTGGAGAGCAAATGATGTCACTATTATCTAGTAATATGGAAAACATGGCTCCGCCAACTTCCTTGCCTTTTCGGGTCCTTGGAAAATCACACTGCACATTCACGTCGCTAAACTCTGTTTCACAATGCGCCTCATCTAGAAGTGATTTATTATTTACTTACTATAAGAAAATCTCAGCACTTACATCCTCTGCAGCACACCCCCAACATACATTACAATGGTTGCATCTCTGGCGGAGATCCAATCCATGAATATCTGCTGCACTTGATCCACATGTAGGGGCAGTGACCTACCTGATGAGAGCTGGGTTATCAGCGATGGAGCTCATCTGCCCTCCCATCTCCTTCAGCTCTTTGGAGAAGTTCTCCTGAAAGTACAAGAGCATTCGTTGCGTAGCTGGTTATTCAGACACCCAGGCTCAAATCCACTCCACATCCATTCCTGATCCCAAGTATATTTAAAATGCTTCTGAATATTAGCTCCCCGCCTTCTCCAGAGTAAGGTTGTTCCATACATCTACTTTCATGTAGTGGAAGCACCATCTCTCATTAGTCTACATCCCCACAGGAAGGTAGATTTTACGGAGAAGGATACCAATCACTAGAGCCACTTTTAGTGCATTTAGACAGGCAAACGGAAACACTGCAGTGGGGGTACAGTGTATATGGGGGTACAGTGTATATGGCACTGTCTTTGAAGTTGGAAGAATATCAGCACCCAGCCAGTTCCTTGTGCCCCAAGTCATTATTTGGCCTTTGCCTCGGCAATAAATGAAAAGATTGTAAACATTTCATGGCAGGAATCTTTTGTGAGATGCTCTGTCCAGAGCTGTGTACATTATCATGACTATTTAACCAGTATCTATTATTACTTGTATATTAAAGTCTGATGTAAGCACCTTGGGGCATGATATATGGTCCTACTTTTCACAGCATTGGTGTAAAATAAACCATACAAGCAATGAAGGCGTGGGACTTGCAATGAAGGCGTGGGACTTGCAATGAAGGCGTGGGACTTGCAATGAAGGCGTGGGACTTGCAATGAAGGCGTGGGACTTGCAATGAAGGCGTGGGACTTACAATGAAGGCGGTGGATGGCCATTGGGATCCAGACACAGTTAATTCATACATTTCTTCTCTGCAGAAGAGAGAAAGAATCACATGTGGTTATAACTAGACTAACATTTTAGAGGTGGTAAACGAATAAACTATTTACATCCCCAGCTGAGTGTATAACCAAGAGGTGCCTATAATGGGTTCACACCAGCATCCACCACATCTGAGCTGCATGCTATCCAAAGTAGAGGGTGGCTGTGATATTCAGTGTTAAAGGGGATCTGTGTGAGGTCACAGTAAGGAGATAAGCACACAGTAAGGAAAGACACATTTTGCATAGGACAATAAAAGTAGCTGTGTATATATTGGCTAATGACATAGAAGGAGACGGTATACATGTGGCGGATGACAGAGAAAACGAGTACATATGAGTTATCATACACATTGTTCTTTTAAATGACAGTGTGTCCATAGGGATTCACAGAATGTATGAAATATTTAAAGGGCAATTTATCCTAAGACCAAAACTGAGGGAAAAAAAGCTGAGTATTGTTATATTAACACTGAGTTAGACCAAGGCAAGGAAGGCCATGTAAAAAAAAGTCTCATGGGCCACAAGTGAGGCAAAAAGTGTTGCAAACAGTAGTATCAGGTTGAAAAAAACCTTACAAACAAAGTTTATTTTCTTTAATAAATCTGCAGCCTGGACATTTGCATATAACCCCCCCCCCCCCCAATGGGTTAAAGCCGCTGTCTGTGCCGATTGCCATTTTAATGTACTTTTCATTTTATTTATCTTGCTTTAAGAAATCTCTTCTAGACCTTTCCAACGCTGTTTTTATTTTACAATGTGATACTCCGGTTACAAAATCTAAACTTTGAGAATATTAAGTGTCTGGGAGGTTAAAATGAAGCTCTCCCCGGAGCCCAGTGCTGTCAAAGTAACCCCAGACACTATAGATTCATGATTTTAAACAATATATTAATTTTTTTAAAGATCGACATGCTCAGGGGACACAATACTAACATGATATGAGTTAAACCAGGGGGCTCAACTCCAGTCCTCAAGACTCCCAACGTGTCAGGTTTTAAGGATATCCCTGCTTCAGAACAGGTGGCTGAATCAGTCCCTGCTTCAGCACAATGGGCTCAAAGGTTTCCCTAATTTCTGCTACACACAATAGAACAGGGGTGGCAAACTCCAGTCCCCGAGGGCCGCCAACAGGTCAGGTTTTCAGGATATCCCTGTTTCAGCACAGGTGGCTCAATCAGTCCCAGCTTCAGCACAGGGGGCTCAATCAGTGGCTCAGTCTTTGACTGAGCCCCCTGTGCTGAAGCTAGGATATCCTTAAAGCCTGACCTGTTGGGTGGGGGGGAGGGGCTTGAGGACTGAAGTTGCCCACCCCACAATTAAACACATATAAGCGTCAGGGGGGATTGCTGCTTTAGTGCATGTGTAACACAGCCGGCATCAGTAAAACAGTCGCAGTGCCTCCATTTCTACATTCTGTGCCACGTGATTTACAAGGCGGTGTTGACTAAACCGTTTTGCCTGCCGAGTTCAGCTCACAACAGCCAGCACCGGGTGGAAGGGAATATTTATTTTTGCTCAAGTCTTCCACATCCCTCTGACCGCAAGAACAAACACGTCATTCACATCATGTGCTCTGTGGCTGGATCCCCGGGTCCGCTGCGCATAGCGAGCTGAGAAAAACAGAAGGGTGTCTGTGCCTTTCAAAATACAGTTCCCCTCCTTATACTTCTGCAAAAGTGTAAGCTCTTCAGGGCAGGGATTCCTATTATATCTCCTATTATTATGTTGTGTGTATTATTGCTGTAAAGAGCGATACAAATAAAGATATACATATATACATACAGCTAAGCAGACAAGGGGAACTACAGCAGCCAGCCAGCAGCACTGGTCTGCAGACACACGGACCCCAGGCATCTTTGTGCTGGTAATAAAGCATAGCTATAGAGCACAGAGCAAGTATATAGAGAGAATATCTATACACTAAGGAACAATGCATTCAGTTCCTTGTGCCAGCCTCTATCACATAGGAGAATACATGACCAGACTTACTTGCATTGCAGGGGGCAGTGACAGATCAAATCATCATGTGCAAATTTAAATTCATACAGCTTCACACAGTTACCTAGAGGCAGAGCAGAGACTGCAATCAGATTATAACACGCAGGAGCTTACAGAATGAAATATTCATATTTCACCGCCGCCATTATAATAGAACCCGTGCAAACCCGCAAACCGCTGCAGATCTTACACCAAAGAGTATAACATTCATATCACATTAGCAACCGTATTTGACATCGGTTTCCTCATCCAACACTCTTATTACATAAAGGTGGGGCAATTAGTTGCTATAATTTGGCTAGAACAAGCTTACATCAAAGGAAACACTGACTGATCAATCCCAACATGCTTTCAATAATAACATAAGAATCCTTTAGTAGTTACGGGAGTATAGCCGAGTACTGATGCTCTTATGCTATGCAACATACAAACATAGAATTTGACGGCAGACACAAACCACTTGGCTCACCTAATCCGCTTATTTTCCTATCTGCTGTAAAAACTCAGACCCTATTTCATCCCAGGCTTAGTTTCTTTCATATTTAGGAGAGCCTTATGTCTATCCCAAGAATTTTTGCATTCCGTAACTGTAATAGCCCCCTACCACCTGTGTTGGTTGGCTATTCCATGAACTCACTACTCTTTCAGGGAAGAAGTACTTCCTCACATTTCCCCTCGGCTTAGCCTGCCACTTCCTTTTATAATATTATTTTACTGTATAACATGTTCTTTAGCGAGCCTGGAGGAAGGGCACAGGTAGAAGGGACTTGGACAACACCCTCTCTCTCAACCAATAAGTTGTGGACAAATAGTGACAAGGAACAATTTGTTGATACAGAATGATCACATAATTTGGTGTAACTATGATATATAACTATTCATATGCAATACAAGGCATGACATGCTCAGCTATCCAACAAGGTGACTCTGACTTACGGACTCCGGTGATGCTGACATTACACTTGGGAAACCCCAGCTCCTTGGGACAGGCAAATTCCCAGTGGCTGCAGCCACAGTTCTCTATGATACTCTGCTGGGCGCATGTTCTCTTACAGGCCTGGAGGGAAGGGCACATACAGAATATAGGGACTTAGACAATATATCTGCCCGGCCAATCTAGTCGGACCATTTTCCTACCTGCTGTGAAACCTCACATCCCACTTGATCCCTGACTTTTCCCCACATTTAGGATATGCTATGTGCAACGCAGAATTGAAACTTGTTGTTACACTGCGCTTGGAACTTCTACCTATGATGTCCGAAGAGCTTATCAAATGCTCGGGGGAGTCTGGCCACCCGTGAAAATTTAGGACTCATGACAATTCCCACATGGTTGGATGACTTCATGGTATTGGCAGAACAATAGGTGGTGTAGCAGGTTCCCACAGCCTTAAAGGGGTTGTTCCCTGGTGTTGCGTTAGTTTGCCTCTATAAATTCAGGGGTTTAGTGTAGGAGGATAGGGGTCCTAAAATATTCTTGCACTGGGGTTCGGTACTCCCTAGTTCCTCCTCTGCTTCAAAGTCACACCCTTATCCTTTATTTTTAAAGAGATAATGGTCAATTTTTCCAATAATGTACTGTATGTGTACGGACTCTCACCTCTCTTGTATACCCAGAGCCATAAACGTCCTTGTAGAAATTCATGATGTTTTCACCTTCAGTACAGTGGCTGCCGTATGGTGATTTCAACCGGTTGATGTGGACCTAAGGAAGACAACCATATAGACATCTCAAGCTGCACCAGTCACGACATTAGATTTCACTGCAAAGCAGTGGAGCAACATGTGGTCTATCTAAAGGCAGCTATGGAGACCCCCAAGGAGTAAATGCATAACCCCTCCCTCTGCATGCGGATATTAAAATAGGTGTTTGTTTGCTGTATATTCTCATGATGAGCCCATGGTGGTACCAAAATCCTATATTATTTTTTACTACAAACCTATTATTGCCTAGAATAGTGCCGGTCATGTTAATTTACCCTTAGTTGATCTCCCGTGGAACTTAGCAAGAAAAGGGACAATTCGGAAGCCAGCCCAGTATGTCCCCAGGATTCTCCTGCATCAACTGTTGAATGATTTGGGGATTTTGAAGGTTTTTTCATTTCCCCTGAAACTATCATTGTTTTTTCCTAATGAAGAATAATGCACTTAAACACCTTAAGTTATGTTTAATATCCATTATTTAAAAGGGCATGTATAATGTATTGGTTTGTGCCTACGGTAAAGAGAACATTGATGCCACAGGTTTAACTTGGCTCCCTGAATAACTGCTACCACTGCAAAGCAATGTGAGTTCAGTTGTCCCTCTACTGGTAACCAGTAGGAATTACAGTTCTTTTCTGCAGAAAGTCTCAGCATACCGTGTATACTGTGGGTCAGGGGTGCGTTCCAGAGGTCCCGAGCATCCCCGAAGGCATTTAAATGTAATCCCGGGGATCGCGTGAAGCCTCTGTAAAACTTTGTAAAACTCCCTGACCTCACTTACCTTACCATCCAGCGACGCGTCGTCATGGCAGCCCGGCGTCAAATGCCGTTGATGTCACGTGATCCCGTGGTGTCATTTGATACCGGAGCCGTGCAGGAGGAGGAGGGGGGGGGAGAGACCAGGCAGGGGGGGGGGAGAGACCAGGCAGGGGGGGGGGGAGTGACCAGGCAGGGGGGGGGGGAGTGACCAGGCAGGGGGGGGGGGAGTGACCAGGCAGGGGGGGGGGGAGTGACCAGGCAGGGGGGGGGGGAGTGACCAGGCAGGGGGGGGGGGAGTGACCAGGCAGGGGGGGGGGGAGAGACCAGGCAGGGGGGGGGGAGAGACCAGGCAGGGGGGGGGGGGAGAGACCAGGCAGGGGGGGGGGGGAGAGACCAGGCAGGGGGGGGGGGGAGAGACCAGGCAGGGGGGGGGGGGAGAGACCAGGCAGGGGGGGGGGGGAGACCAGGCAGGGGGGGGGGGGGAGACCAGGCAGGGGGGGGGGGGAGACCAGGCAGGGGGGGGGGGGGGAGAGACCAGGCAGGGGGGGGGGGGGAGAGACCAGGCAGGGGGGGGGGGGGGAGAGACCAGGCAGGGGGGGGGGGGAGAGACCAGGCAGGGGGGGGGGAGAGAGACCAGGCAGGGGGGGGGGGAGAGACCAGGCAGGGGGGGGGGAGAGACCAGGCAGGGGGGGGGGGGAGAGACCAGGCAGGGGGGGGGGGGTGACCAGGCAGGGGGGGCGCAGAACGAAAAAAAAACTTTGCGCACCCCTGTTATAGATTGTGAAACTCTATGAAAAGCAGCAACCAATATACCCATTCTATTTTCCTTTGCACTAATCACTTTTGGTAGTAGTTTCTAAATAACTGCTTTTTAACCAATGGCTGCATTGGAACCGCTGCTGCATCCCCCCATCCGTTAGGTATGAGATCAAACGTAACTGCATTATTACTTAACCTACAAAGTTCTCCTCCTTACTTTCAAGGCTCTCCACTTATCTGCTCCTTCATACATATCGGCTCTGATCTCTCGCTATGGCCCTGATCGTCTCCTGCGCTCTACCCATAACTGTCTCCTTTCCACCCCTTTCACTTCTTCTGCTCTCTCTCTCGCCTTTAAAGCTTTTTTCCCTCACTGCCCCTTACCTGTGGAACTCCCTCACACTCAGTATACGCCAAGCACCTTCTCTGCGCACCTTTAAGACAAACTTTAAAAACTCACCTCTTAAATGAAGTGTTTCAATAGCCTGGACTCGTGGCTACTGTCCCACATCCACAGTCACTCCTACCAACCATGGTGGCCATGCACTGCTATCTACTGCACTTATTCCCTCACCTGCTGTCTCTGTAAGTCTTCCATCATAACCACTTAGATTGTAAGCTCTGCAGGGCAGAGATTTCCTTTCCTATTGTCTGACTTTGCTGCGCTTATTGTATTATCATTTCCTGTACTGTGTCGTCTCTTTTATAAACCGCTCAGTACGTTGTGTGCACTATATAAATAAAGATGTACATACATACTTCTGACCGACATACATTGATTGGGTTTTTTTTCTACATGCAAACGCATTTAAAATATGTTTAGTTAGTTCCCTAAAAATAATTGAAGTACTATTACAGTACTAGTTGCCAACTGAATCCATGTCAGTAAGATGGGCTTCTTCAGTTCTGCTATTTCTCAAAGCATTCTGGGATTTGTAGTTCTTTTTGTTCTCTACAAAAGAGAACTACAAAACATGGACTGGCTGTATCTTGCTGACTTGGAATTAGCTTGCAATACTACACTATAAAACCAGTTTGGGTTTTAAAGGGGCAATCTGTCCTAGGACGGATTGAGCTAATTCCAGTGACATATTTAATGAGTCTCATCTACTGTAGGTAATTGATGCATTTGTTACCCAACTCTGACAGCGATAAGTATTTATTAAAGTTAGACTTGGGAAGGGATTGATTTCCCCTGGCTGCTCCCTTCTGTGGGATGTCACTGTGTGATCAGCAAGGGCTTGTACAGCCAGAGTTCCCCCTCCCCACCTCCCCTTATCTTTATTGGTTCTCTGATAAGGACAGGGGTGGGAAAAGGGCAAAACACACTTCATTGTCAAACACTTCCCCATTCAAAGTCACCTAAGAAATTCAACTGGCCGGCTCCAGTATGTGGGATTGTACATTTAAGCAAAAGGCATAAAAAAAACAATGAAAATCTCTTAACAATGGAGCTCTGTCTGTTTGTTTTTATTATTTGCATCTTGGTAACTAGTGTGTGCCCCTTTGTGCTTTTTGTTCCACTGTGAAAAAAAGCTTTTTAATAGTAAAGAGAGGACAGTTTTTGTTCAAGTTACTGCTTAGAAACTCCCTAATCTATCTGTCCTATTACCCAGAATACCCTGGAGTCTAAACCATGGTGTATGGCCGTGCTGTGCTAAAACCAGCATCTAACACAGATGGACAGTTCCAGAATCCAATGTGACTTACAAGGCCTCTAGCACCAAGTATATCCAAATCATGGTAATACACCGATTCCATAGAACGCACAAAATATGGTTCTAAATGTAAGTGTATCAGGACATGTCTTAAAGGTTTGTAATACAGGCGACACTTGGCTGGGCTGGTACCTTCATCATGCCAATGTCAGTTTCAGCTCCTGGGGGGATGTTTACGCCTTCGTCCTCTGGGAATGGCATCTGTGACTGATCGTGGATGAGGAGACGGATGCCTGCTGCGTGTGTCATGTCTCTGACATACTCAATCTGCTGGATAAACAGCTCCAGGTGCAGTCCTGTCAGAGATACGGACACAGAACCACTTGCTGGAGGCCGAACCCACAACTTTACGATGCTATGGGTTACTCAGCCACTGTGATCATATGGGTTTATTACTCTGTGATTGGATGTGGTCAATCACTGTGTGATTGTATGGGGAAATGACTATGGGGGTCAATCAATATGTGATTTTATGGGGCCACTCACACAATTCTACAAGATCATTCATTATGTAATTCTATGGGGTTGTCCACAGTTTAATTCTATTGGGTTATTGCTATAGATAAATCACTGTGCAATTTTATGGGGCCATTACTTATGGGGTCCATCACTCAGTCAATCTAATGGGCTCCATCTCTATGTGACTGTAAATAACCACCTTGTAAAACCATACTTTTGGTGTAATTCTTCCCGAATTGAATCCATTCCAATTTCAGCTATTTACATTATAAATATGCTGTATTTATGATTTTTTTAACATAATCCAAAGCGGACGTTCGGGCCGTTGTTGGACAAAAACATCAGTTGATGTCAATGGGAGTTTTCACCCAATATTGTCCCGAACTGCAGCGTCGGATTATAATGCATTACACCCTAAATTACAATGAGGTGGTTCTGTAGATCAGGACTCCCTGTAATTTAGGTGCTAGAATTTGAATGGCAAACTATTTGTGGCAGACATTCATTGTGCCTGTATTACTTTGCTATGCAGCTTGCACTGGCAGCAATATATAAATAATGACAGCTACCAGGGCAATGGTATCCACTGCAGGAATTGGGTTACCATCAGATCGTCTCAGAAATGGGGTGTTTTCACTTGCACCTCCCTTTATACTCACCGTACATGGACCCAGCCTTGGTGATATTGAGTTGCTCTGTGCTAATCAGGTTCCCCCTGTAGTCTGTGGGCTTCTGGGAGTTGAAGGTGTAACAGTTGCCAAACTTGTAGTTGATGAACCCAGAGAAGTAGCTGAAATTAAAAGGGTTAGGACTTCCACTAATGTGCAATCATGCAGAGTATTGGCCCATGAAGCCCCCTTCTGATAAGGAGACTTGCAGAGCATTGCATCGTCCAGACTTTCACAGATAGGAGATTTGCAGAACTTCTACTGTACAGTATAAGTAACTTGGGATTCCTGCAGAGCACTGAATGATATATTCATTTATCAATACACACTTGCAATGCACTTTACAGTAAATCCCTTAATTGACAGGTAAGTCTGCAGGTATTACACAAGTACATTATTATTGGGGTGTGTCGCAATCTTTAAAGTTGCAGCCCCTCCTAAGACCTAAATGAGCCAATGACAGAAACATGTTTAAGGTATTAAATCCGGGTGATTGATGTCTCTAACGAAAATCGGCCACTTACAAGTATTTTTTATAGAACTTTTAAACTAAGTTGGATGGTAAACTGAGACATGGGAGAGGTTGGATTTTCTCTAGCTACTCCCACTTATGTGATGTGTTCACCTGGAGCTTGCAGAGGCAAAGTCCCCACACCCTCTCTCCTATCCCTTTAATATTTTGGGTCTGCAGACAGGGACAGGGCAAGATAAGTGTGGAGGAAACAATTAACAAGCCATTCAGAGTCCCCAAGAAAAATAAAAGACACTTAACACTTGGGTACATCTGTTGAAGAGAATTACATTGTTTATTTTTGTTGGCTACCAGGGATCCCTTCTTTAGCTCATTTATGCTAAAGGTGCCACTAATGGGTTACTGAGATGGCGTTTAATGACCCTGAAGGTCAATATGTTTGGTGGATTCTGTCCAACCCATACCTCTATTGATCCAGGCACTGGCCCCATTATGGTTGTCCATACACGAGCTACACGTTTCCTGCTGCCTGTCTCAGCTGTACCTGGAGTTGCACTCCTGACCATGGAAGTTGCAGAAGATTAGCATGTCCTCCAGCTGGTGACCCATCTCGACCTTCTGCTCCTCAGGTAACTGGTTGAATTCAGAAGCAAACTTGTTGAAGGCGCTAGCATACTGCACATGCTCATCTGGGACCTCCGACGATGCATTCCATGGGTGGGAACGGTTCCTCCTGTGGGCCAGCTCCAGTCCAGCGTCCTGGAGGGAAACAGAACGATAAAAACACTAAGGAACACCTCAGTTTTATCTTCCTAGTCAGACTTTCTCCTTTTAATAAATTGATACAAAATATACACACCTTGGGGAAAATAATAGGGGGGATAACAGCTAAAGCCAATGGGAAATGAATGCAACCAGTTGAAACATGAAGCCAATGAACAACAGGTAACACAGGTAACTGTGTAACAGTACCTAGTGCTACAAGTAACAATCATATCTAAACACACCTATGGATAACAGCTATCACACACACGAACTGCGATAGCCTATTGCAAGGATGACCAACTCCAGTCCTCAAGGGCCACCAACAGGTCAGGTTTTGGGGATATCCCTGCTTCAGCATAGGTGGCTTAATCAGTGGTTCAGTCATTGACTGAGCCACTGATTGAGCCACCTGTGCTGAAGCAGGGATATCCTTAAAACATCTGTTGTGGCCTAATGCTCCATTATTTCATCATGTGTATAAGCTTATTGGTCAAGTTTCTTATATTTGGTGCATATTGTTCTGGCGCCGATAATGGAGAGAAAAATGATGTAACAGACTCAGACTCCCATTATTACACGTGCGCTGGTAACTCCTATTCCACTCCCCAAATCTCAAAATTGGAGCTGCATATCTTAACACAAAGAGGCACATGGATAGGAACAGCAAGACACACACAAACACACAATGGACACACAGGTATCTGATTCATATGAAAATCCCGTGTACGAAAATAATAAAAGACGCAAAAATATGCACAATTGTAAATGACTGAAGTCACACACATAGCAGCGATTGAAGGGTGATGGTGCATAGGGGTGCGGGGTACTTTTTTAATTTACAAATCTAAACTTCCTCTTCATTTATAAAGAATAAGGGATAAACCTCAAAGGCATTTCCTATAAAGCTCAAGAGATGTCCCCAATTTCAGGAATCTCCTTTTCATCTTCTTGTCATGTTCCAGATAAGAGTTAAATTAATATTATGATTGCACATTTACATCTGTGATGGGGTAAGCTACATGTGTGTTAGTATAAAGATAGGAAGTTCTATTTTTAAGCAAATGGCTATTAGTGTTTTCTTGCCCTAAGGCTTAAATGACTTTGGTCCCCCAGGAAACAAAAAAAAAAGTGGTTATCTTTGATAAACCTTTCAAAAGGAATGTCCAATACAGGCATACCCCGCATTAACGTACGCAATGGGACCGGAGCATGTATGTAAAGCGAAAATGTACTTAAAGTGAAGCACTCCCTTTTCCCCACTTACCGATGCATGTCCTGTACTGCAATCATCCTATACGTGCATAACTGATGTAAATAACGCGTGTGTAACAGGCTCTACAGTCTCCCCGCTTGCGCACAGCTTCGGTACAGGTAGGGAGCCGGTATTGCTGTTCAGTACGTGCTGACAGGCGCATGTGTAAGATGCCGTTTGCCTATTAGGCGATATGTACTTACTCGCGAGTGTACTTAAAGTGAGTGTCCTTAAACCGGGGTATGCCTGTACTCCATCCTAGCATCATACAACTAATAATAAGACCACGGAAACACACACCGACTGTATCTGATATGACAAAATACACAGAGATCAACACAGACATATCTGGAAATAACACAGGATATAAAGGAACAAACACCAAACAAGGGCAGAGATAGAGAAATACAGAGTAACACACATCTGGAGATGGACATATTTGAACATGACTGAAAGATAAATACATATCTGTAGATGAGGCGTAAACACATTCATGTGTAAGTCAAGACACACGCCCCAACACCCTTCCGCAAAGCCAAGTTATGACCCGGCGATGGAAGCCAGCACCCCGGAGATCCACACCTGCAACGAGGTAGCCATGGCAAAGCTGCGCTTGATGGCCGACAGTTTGACGCTGTTCAGGTTACAGATGGTGATTGCTGGGAACTTGAGCCTGGCACTGGAGATGAGCATGAGCTTCTCGTGCGATGGGTATGTGTAATAGGTCATCACCATCTCGGTGCACTGCCACAGGGCACAGCACAAGGCAAAGCTCACAAAGAAAAGCCAAACCAGACGCCGAAACCAGTGCCTAGAGCGGAAGACGTTGGGGATGCCATGGGCAGAGGTGTGCTGGATGACGGTCCTGCCCAGCTTCCTCAGGGTGGTGGCTTCCAAAGATGATTTTAGGACGGTTATTTCTGGATAGGGCATTCTCAGCTTCCAATGCTCTTTCAAACACGCACGCAACACAGTAGGGCCAGAGAATATATATATATATGATTTGACCAGCCGAGCAGCTATAAAGAGCTAAGAACCTTAATGCCCAGAGGAATAAAGACTTCTAATCCATCTCCACTCTGTAACACAGACCTGTTACCTTAGCGACATCAATAAGCCAACTCCACCTGATGCTCCATCTCTCTCCATAATGAACGGATTAATCTTCCATATCACACAGAGTCTCGGAAGCTGCATTACCTGAGCTGCCTCTAAAACCAATAACAAGAGGACTGCGTGCTTACTCAGATTATTTTAGCTAAGCAGTTCCACATCACAACATAGTTGTGAGGGTCGGGGAAATGTGGTTGGCATATTAAAGGTTAAGCCCAACCCTAGTCTGTAGAACCCCAGACAGACCGCCATTGTTTTGTTTACATTTTTGTTTAACTGTTTGTATTTGATCAGATGTGATGGCTGTTTGGGTTGCTTTATTTTCCTTTTATTTTATAATCTTCTATAAAGAGAAAATTTGAGAACGTTTGTAAGAAGCCAGCCCCTCACAGATCTGACGGATAATCGGAAGAGTTGGAGTCCAAATATTGTATGGCTTTCCATGTATATGATGTAAACATATATTTCCTTGAACAAAGCAGTGGTTTCAAAAATAGAATAAACCAAAAATCTGCAAATATAGGGTTTTAATATGGAAGTGTATCTTAACATGAGCGTATTCACAATAGTAGACGTGGGTGGGATGACAAGGGGGAGGTGATAACGATTCCAGGTGTGGGCAGACAGCTCATGGGGAAAGGTACATAGGAGGATAGGGGATGGGGAAAACAAGGGGAGGGAAAGCAAAAAATAGTGAGGAAGGGATGGGGGGGAAAGGGGGATAAAAAATGGAGGGTGCAACAAAATAAAAGGTAAGTAGAGGGGGGCAGCGTTTCGGGGATGAAACTCTTCTTCTGGCCCGTTCCTTATGATCTGCAAGACCACAGGTAATTCCCTCTCCCTTAACCCTAACCTCCAAACAGACCAAAGTGGGGAGCAAAGGCAGGCAGCAAAATTACTACAGGAATAGAACAAAGCCTATGCACATGAGTAACTGAACAGTTACAAAACAGTAGTTCCCAGCACTGTGAGCAGACCCACCGCAGCTGGCAGCATCACCCCCGTGGTTGCATCTAAGCGTGAGCAGGTTACTTTATAGTCTGTAACTATTATCATTTGGCGAACAGCCTTGATCTGAATCCACATTGCATTCTTTTGGTAGCCCGACTCCGTGATTGACCCGGGGGCGTAGCATCCACGCGGTGATTGGTCGGCACCCCCCATCCTGCAGACAGGGAAAGTATGTAAAGGGTTGCTGATCTGAGCTCCACAGCGTGGAAGCTAACTAAGCGGTGTGCTCCGCGGCTTTGCCGGAGACACCCCAGAACGAGGCTTGGCACCAATCCGAGCGGGAGATTTGAACTTGCGCTTCTCCAAATAGCATCTTTGAGGTCTTATGGGACCAGACCCCAATGGAACGTGTTAATTGCTCTGGGTAAGCCTTATGAAGGCTCGCCCAGAACCTAGCTATCTAGGATTCCCCCCGTAACCCTTGTTTTGGTGAGTGCAAGCTCTTTTTCATGTATTTGTGCTGTGTCTGATGACTCCAGTCGAAATAAACTTGCTGTATTTAACTCCTTCGTTCTGTCTGGTGCTGGATCCCGGTGAATTGCCTGGTCTCCTGTGACAACCGTCTAAGCCACATCAGCCATGTTACCCCCTATGGACTTTAAAATTATCATCCTGCTAAACGTCAGGCTCACCCTCCTGTGCACATCCCACATCGTACATACACTTCAAGGGCATTCTTGCAGGTTCCTCATACATTACCTTTCATGTTTCTAAGTGGGAGAAATCTACTATTAGAATCCCAGCTGCTCGGGATAGAAGAAAATGGAGGATAGAATCAGATAAAGCTTTCAGTCTAACAATACCACTGCCTTTAAATGGGGTCGTTCCACCGATTAATTATCCCATTCACATGTAGAACGTGCTTGGTCCAGAATACTCATGCATGTGGGTTCATGGACAATGACAATTGGGGTGCACCATAAATTAATTTACTGTCATTCTGGGAGAAAATGTATACTTTTACAAACCAGGCTAAATATCACTTTCAATCTGAGCCTTTAGTGTATGTGTTGGGATATGGGGCAAAAAGGGCCCTACACACCATTTCTGCTTAGGGTCCCGGAACAGCTAGCACCGCCTCTGCATATCACATCAAAACAGAACAATACCTGTCAGCACTGATCATGTGTAGATATATATATAAAAGCTACATAGTTACATAGTAGATGAAGTTGAAAAAAGACATACGTCCGTCAAATTCAACTTATGCTAAATTTAGACAACAGATACTTTATCCTATATCTATACTTACAGTATATTGATCCAGAGGAAGGCAAACAAAAAACCCCAGTGATACATCATCTAATGATCTCTCATAAGGGGAAAAATACATTCCTTCCTGACTCCAAATATTGGCAATCAGATTACTTCCTGGATCAACATCCTTCCCATGTTTACTTACTACTTATTTAGCGGACTTTCAAATGGAAAGAGATCAAACTGATCAACCTCTATCCCTGTGGAGCAGAAATCCAGGTTCACAACAAAGGAGAGTCAAAGAAACAGAAGACACCCTCGTTGCTGGTCACCGAGTGCAAGGCGCTGTCATTAAAAACCATGAAAGTGCCAGCGTCTTTATTCTGAAGCCAGGGTCACGTGTGATGTGTGAATTGCCCCAGATAGCATTAACTCAGCTCCCTTTCCAAATCACTCCAAGTCCTATAATATTTCCTTCACTTTATTGGAAAAGCAGCCGTAAATACAGGCACTTGTGGATGGTGTGTTGTAGTGATCTGTAGTTAGAAGCAGGTAGAAAGAGATGGCCTTGCCATAGGAGAGTAACAGAGATGCATGCTGTACTCACTGTCTGCAGGGTGGAAAAGGAAGTGAGGAGCAATGTGGGTAAAAGGAATAGTCTTGGGACACACTATCTGTCAACAAAACGGGGGAGGGCAGACTAGCCCATTCTGGTAAGGATCTCAGAGGCTGCAGTAGCAACTCACTGATTACATGCCCAGAGGCAAGAAATGCAACATTGTTACATATCGCACAGGCACAGTGTGTGTGTGCAAACTCCATGCAGCTGAAATAAGAACTGACAGGCAGAAGCTGCAAAGGAAAGAGGGGGGTGAAACAGGGATGTGATTCTTGTTCCATGACAGTCTTAGCTAGATGGATAGTTGGATTTTAAGTCCAGTTTAACGAACGGGCCGTATTAATAAATAAGCAGAATCCCCATGTGCCGGGCTGACCTATTTTCATTTCTTGTTCATTAGGCTGTATGGGAAACGCGAGAGCATGTGAGAAACAATGATCAATATGGGGATTTGTGCGTTTGCACCACTTTGCAAAACAATCTATGTACAGGGCAGCCATCAAGGAGGGGGAGGGGGGGGCGTCAGGCCCGGCGGTGAAGAGTCCACTGAGCACAGGTGTGCCACCGCTGTCAGCACGCCCAGGTGGAGACTCTGTTCTGGGCCCCGGGGATGCTGATGTATATGGAATGCCTGTGTATGTATTAAAGCAGCAGTCCAAGCTGCCATTTAAAAAAAAAAAAATTCCCCTTTAATATGTGCCTCAATACAATCCACACAATGATAAGTAATTAGCTAAGTTGCCGATCGATCCGTTCTCCTGTGATCGATCGGTGAAGATTCGGCTTGGGGGTTCACTAAATGGCTGTAAGTGCAGCAGAAGAGGACCAAAGATGCAAAGTGCTGTGGGGAAGGTCAAGTGACCAGGCAGTCGCTAGATACAATTGGTGCACTGCTAGAAAGAGTATTCTCCTCTGTAAATGTAACTTACCTTGAGTTCCAGCGTCACGTCTCCATGGCAACCGGCGTCAAATGACACCGCAATTTGACACCAGAGCCATGCAGGGGGGGGGGGGGCATGAGCCGGAGGAGAGAGGAGACAGGGGGATGCATGAGGGAAACTTTGCGCACCCCTGTATTATAAATATATATATATATATATATATATATATATATATATATATACTGTATATATATCCAATAAAGAATATCACGTGTGAGCACATTCACATGTCTTAGACATGTCTGTACCCCTGCCTTTCAACCATTATCACTTAGCATACAGTGCTTCCACTGCAGCAAGGGATTCTGGGAAATGACATGCAAATGAACACACAATGTGTCACCTTTTGCCTGAAATCCATTTACATGAAGCCCATATATGCAAATGCTCTGCTCTGCTGTTCACGCAGCTTTTAAGCACTGTGACGATAGCTTTCCACAGGCTTATTAATATTACACAAAAATAACTGGGTTTGAACTGAACGAGGCTTAAGATATAATAAAGTGATTTTATTCCTTAGGATAGGTGAACACAGCAGATAATACAGTAACAAACAAGACGTACACTTACATTGGGGTTGGGAAGATGAGAAGCATTTTGCACAGCATGTCCTCAGCAATCAAGATGGTTTCAAGAAGAGACTGAACATTTGAAGAACTTGCAAAACATGAACAACATGAAGAACAATGGATAAGGGCTTGACCACAGATTATATACCTTTTGTGGCCCTATCCATAACCTTAAGTACAGGGGATTGGTTTTCAATTACCTCCAGCCACTCACTAACGTGGGAAAGCATTCTGACCCATGCCCCCCTGCTGGTTGGCACATGCGCAGTAGAACTCTGGGGTCTCATTTCTGTAGCCCCACATATGCAAAGGGAATACCAGCCAGTCTATCCATTTGGAGTTCTGGCAGGAAAACCTTTGTTGGAAGGTGTTAAATGGAACACTTAAAAACTGCTCTGGTTTGAGCTTCCTCCGCCCTTAGGTAAACAGGGAGGGTGACAAGACCCTTTGAACAGCACTCAAATCCTAGACATTAGGGCGTCTCTTGGGGCCATCTGCTACATTATGGCCAAAGAAATTTCCTCTGGAATTTATCCATACCTTAGAATACAGTATTAAGCATAAAACATAGACGTATTAAAATATCAGGTCCAAACTTCCCAGTTCTCATTGCCAGAACTGGGACACCATATGATCCAAAAAGCGACTTGCTACGACCTATGGAGCCGGAGTTACACAAATGCACATTAAATAATTTTTCATTTTAATACATAAATCTCCGCTAAAAGAAATCTCAGCTTTTCACTAAATCCCCATTGAAAACAATGGGCTCCGCCGCCATGGGTTTCAATGGAGCAACGCCGCCGTTGTAGTCAATGGGGTTTCCTACCATAGACTTTCAATGGGGAACCGCCGCCATTGAAGTCTATGAGAAAATCCACAAATCTTTACAGTCGTCCATACTCCGTCTGGTTGGTCTGAGGGGGCTGGAAATGGGCATGCATTAAAGCCGGAACCTTGGCTACATGTCACCCAAATCCCATCCCTCTGGGCATTCTAGAACCGGAGATATGGACTTACACATTTCAACATTTTACACTTAGTCATTTTTTCACCATGCGGCTTTTCCCTTATTAGAATCAATGGTAAAAGCCCCGAACTTTCAAGGGGGTCCATACTCCGTCGGGTTGGTCCAAGAGGGTCAAGGATGGGTCTGCAGTGATGCCGGAGCAGTGACTACAGATACCCCAAACCTTGATCCTCTGGTCCCTCCGGAACCGGAGATATGGATTCCTAAAATTCAGCATTTCACACTTAGTCATTTTTCTGAGCTGTTTCTGCCGCCGCCGGCAAAGCCTATGGCGCGACCCGCTCTATCTGGTTCGACCCTTATCGGGGGTCCAGGATTCGGGGACCCGGTTGTGGTCGAGTGGGGGGAAGCCTAGGAACTAGGGGCAAAAAGAATTTTATTTCTAGGGCCCCCAGAACTGTTTATTCCCACGCTAATTGACGTGGAACTTGACTCAAGTGATTTTAACTCTTTTAAAGGACATTGTATCCGCTTTGCGGTTAAGCGGTTTGGAAGGCAGCCAACTCATTCCTGAAAAGTTCTTTCGAGGGTTTCGCCATTGAAGTCAATGAGCCCATAGACTTTCAATGGGAAACCGCCGCTCTCCCTCTCGGACGCCATCTGCTGGTCTTCTCAGGAACCGGACTTCACAGCAAGATTCACCATTAAAAAGCATTGAGCCCTAATGGCGGCTTATGGGAACCTGCAAAATGGTGCCTGAAAAGGCGGGAAAACTTCACAAAGAGCTATAATCATTAAAGAACTATTAACCCTTGTGCTCCCGGATGGATTCTAGTGTGTGTGTGATGCAGACACTGATTAACACAGACATTACAATGGAACAGGGGAACCGGGGAAAATACATTTACAGGTCATAATAAGGGTTAAATCACATTTCTGGACCTCAGTCCAGTTAACCCCTTGTCTCCCTGGTGCGGTCAGGGGTGGCCAAATGGGGTGCAACCCCTTTAATACCGGGCCACCCCCTTTCTCCCTCTACAAGCACAGCATGGGATTAGATGCAAAGCAAGTCAAACCACTCACAGACATGTTTCAACCTTAATGGGTCTCATCAGTGTGAGGTTGGTTGATCTGGCTTTGCAATATTTCTAGGCTGGGTAGGTTTAACATACACATTTTAAGTTATGGTGGGTGAAGAAGGCGACAAAAACCTCCACTGTTAGCATGTAGCCAATAAAGAATATCACTTGTGAGTACATTCATATGTCTTAGGCAGGTCTGTAACCCTGCCTTTCCCCATTATCACCTAGCTTACAGTGCTTCCACTGCAGCAAGGGATTCTGGGAAATGATTGGCTTTGCATCTAATCCCATGCTCTGCCTCAGCTGGGTGCTGTGCTCCTCTTGGGTGAAGTCGGTGCCCCCCCTGCAATGGGATGCGTCTGGGGGGGTGGGGAGGGGGACGTGTCGCTGGAATAAATATAGGGCACATGAGATTGTGCAGCTGTGCAGCCTGTAGTTGTCACACCTTGTGTAGTAACGAGAGAACGTGACAGACCTTGATGAGGTTCCACCCATGTAATAATAGCTATAAAGACTTAAGGAAGCTTAACACCGATCCAACAGTTTGGAAAGGGATGATAAGTAAACACCCTTAACTTCTGATGTAATGACAGCATCCCCAGGACCGAACCATACTGTAAGATGAACCCATTACTGCACACAGAGTTAGTAAATACCAACAGTGTGCGTTGCTACCTACCCTCTTTGCAGGTTGTTTTATTACACAAGATAGTGTTCTCCCTACATATCAGTAAAAACACTACAAGCCTGAAGTGTATATACCAGTTAATGTTCCTTTATATTACACAACATATTTCTATATATCCGTTAATAAATGCAATATATTCCCAAATCACCATTATGCTTACATGCACTGACCACTACATAGTGACAACTAAGGCCACTTAAGTCCCAATGAGTTCATTAACAACCCCAGGACACATTGCAACCTCCTTCCAATAGCAACTCGTGCAATGTCCCCCCCCACCCGGAACAAGATCACCCAGACCAATCCAAATACCCTTTATTTATCCCTATGTCTGGGACTCGGGGTTCACAGGGGCATTGAACACTGAACCCTTCATATTCCCCAATTTCCCCCCTAGTTCACACCCTTTCCTACTCCACATCCTTTCAACCGGTGACCCACAGGTATGCATCACACATCACATGTAACCGTTCCAACCAAGTCTCCGAACACAACAACTTCTACACCCACTATGTAAATGGCCTATAATGTTATAACCCACAATGTCAAAGGACTCAACAGTCCTAGGAAACGGAGAGTAGTGTTTACTGAAACAACTTAAAGCCAATATAGGTTTTTTTGTTTTTTTACAGGAAACGCACTTTAGTACTAAATCAACACCATCCTACCCGGACAAGCACTTCTCACAAGTATATAGAGGGGATATGATAACTATATACCAATATATTTGGGGACAATACAAGGAGCTTTCAAAAGAACTATTCATCCCATGAGCAGTACAAAGGACTCGGGCCATCCCTTAAGGTTGGAGGAAAGGAGATTTCACCAGCAACAAAGGAAAGGGTTCTTTACAGCAAGGGCAGTTACACTGTGGAATTAATTACCCATTGAGACTATGATGGCAGATACAATAGATTTGTTCCAAAAAAGGTTGGACATCTTTTTAGAAAGGAAACGTATACAGGGATATACCAAATAAGTAAACATGGGAAGGATGTTGATCCAGGGATTTATCCGATTGCCAATTCTTTGAGTCAGGAAGGAATTTATTTTTCCCCTTATGAGATATCATTGGATGATATGACTCTGGGGTTTTTTGTTTGCCTTCCTCTGGATCAATAAGTAAGTATAGATAAAGGATAAAGTATCTGTTGTTTAAATTTAGCATAGGTTGAACTTGATGGACGGAAGTCTTTTTTCAACCTCATCTACTATGTAACTATGTAACTATGTATCTCTACTATGTAACTATATGTCATTCGCTCAAACAAAGAGAAAGTGACAAAGACGGAAGATACCTAATATTATACAATATATAATACGCCAATCACACTGGCTAATATTTATGCCCCTTATGGACCCTCAAAGCATTTCTTCGACAAATTCTTTGAAAATCTAGGACAAATATAGAAGGGAAGATGAATGGTAGCAGAGGTCATGAGTGCTAGATACAGTATTGGATAGATCTCGAGTACCAAAAAGTGCAACACAATCAGATAGCACAGTACAAAAAACAAACGTCCTAACTAAAACACCTAAATCAATTCCTCCTGCTGGACACATGGCGAATACAGCACCAAAGAGATTACACGCATACCCGCATTAACGTACGCAATGGGACCGGAACATGTATGTAAAGCGAAAATGTACTTAAAGTGAAGCACTACCTTTTCCCCACTTATCGATGCATGTACTGTACTGCAATCGTAATATACGTCCATAACTGATGTAAATAACGCGTGTGTAACAGGCTCTATAGTCTCCCCGCGTGCGCACAGCTTCGGTACAGGTAGGGAGCCGGTATTGCTGTTCAGGACGTGCTGACAGGCGCATGCGCGAGCTGCCGTTTGCCTATTGGGCGACATGTCCTTACTCGCGAGTGTACTTAAAGTGAGTGTCCTTAAACCGGGGTACGCCTGTATAGCTTTCTTTTGCAACCCACACAATACCTACTCCAGAATAGAGGACATATTCTTAGACGCAAGCACTTTCCCACAAGCGTGCAGTGCCAACATTCACCCTATCACCTGGTCTGATCACTCCCATTACGGTAATGTCTACTCATCATATTAATAATCTGCCAAATGACTGTAAAACATGATCAAGATAATATTATTTTACCCTCACAAAACTTTAGCACTTGCAGTAAATAATCTGCAGTGATAAAACGGTGCTTCCGTTTGGTAAAGTCCAACCGCCGGACAATCAGACACAATTCATCTATGCCAGGAGTGCACAAACGTTTGCAGTTGCGTCCCCCTGCCTGCTGCCCCCCCGATGCTCGTGCCCCCCCTTACCTCTGTTGCTGGCGTCAAATGACGCCGCAGGGTCATGTGACGTCGCGTCACGTGACCCCGCGGCGTCATTTGACATGTCAACACAGCCGTCTGAATCTCGGTAAATTGAGGTTGCAGAGGCCTCATGCGATCCCCCGGCATTTCATTTAAATGCCGCTGGGAAGAGCGCGGGGCGCAGCAACAGCCGCGCCCCCCAGTTTGCGCACACCCCTGGTCTAGGCAAAGCCTGGCTAATGCTGTTTACCGGTAATCAATGAGAGCTGCAGCAGCAGTAGAACCGCAGACCCTGACATAAGATTTCTGATCGGGTCACCGCTACAAAGTAACTGAAGACAGGCACACCAACATGTGTGTTTAAGCCTGGAGGCGCGGCTGTAATTGCCGTATCAAGTTATAGCCTCTTGCAGTCAGTATAAGCTATAAATGTTGCGAGCGGTTTGTATGGAGTTTCAAATCTGCCGCCCTCTGTGTGACATCATCACGCAATCGCGACCGCCACAGATCCGCTGCCCCTGCCAGAGATCCCCCCGCCACTGCCAGAGAGACACCGTCACTGCCGGAGAGACACCGTCACTGCCGGAGAGCCGCCGTTACTGCCGGAGAGCCGCCGTTACTGCCAGGGGAGCCGCCGTTACTGCCGGAGAGCCGCCGTTACTGCCAGGGGAGCCGCCGTTACTGCCGGAGAGCCGCCGTTACTGCCAGGGGAGCCGCCGTTACTGCCGGAGAGCCGCCGTTACTGCCAGGGGAGCCGCCGTTACTGCCGGAGAGCCACCGTCACTGCCAGGGGAGCCACCGTCACTGCCGGAGAGCCACCGTTACTGCCGGAGAGCCGCCGTTACTGCCAGGGGAGCCACCGTTACTGCCCGAGATCCCCCCGCCACTGCCAGAGAGACACCGTCACTGCCAGGGGAGCGACCGTCACTGCCGGAGAGCCGCCGTCACTGCCGGAGAGCCGCCGTTACTGCCGGAGAGCCGCCGTTACTGCCGGAGAGCCGCCGTTACTGCCAGGGGAACCACCGTTACTGCCGGAGAGCCGCCGTTACTGCCGGAGAGCCGCCGTTACTGCCGGAGAGCCGCCGTTACTGCCAGGGGAACCACCGTTACTGCCGGAGAGCCGCCGTCACTGCCGGAGAGCCACCGTTACTGCCCGAGATCCCCCCGCCACTGCCAGAGAGACACCGTTACTGCCAGGGGAGCCGCTGTTACTGCCGGAGAGCCACCGTTACTGCCCGAGATCCCCCCGCCACTGCCAGAGAGACACCGTCACTGCCAGGGGAGCCGCCGTTACTGCCGGAGAGCCGCCGTTACTGCCGGAGAGCCGCCGTTACTGCCGGAGAGACACCGGGCCTGGGACAGTTGGGTCCAGGGCTGTCTGTGATTACCGTGGGGCTCGGTGCAGGGGCTTTTGCGGGGCCTCTTACCATTGTCTGGCGCATCTCCGAGGCAGCGTCATGATGTCGCGGCGTCATGTGATGTATCTGTGCACCAAAATATAAATATACTTTAACCTGCACTAAAATTGTATGTTGTGGCACAAACACTCAGAAGTGTAATTATGTTGTTTGCACAGAATTAAGTTGCTACAGTCACAAATGTATTTGACACAGCACGAATGTTTCATTATATAGGTTGACAAAATGCATTATTGTTACAGAATGGCAATTACATTACACTGCTAATTTATATTTACTACTTATAAATACAAATACACATCATTCTGTTTACATTTAAATTGCATCCATGAGGTATTCGACATGACCCAATCCATCAAACGTCATTTAAAATAATGACCGGTCCATATGTATGTAGTCACATAACGACCTGCATACGTATGGCCCACAGCTTAGGAAGGTTCGTACTTTTTCAAACTAAAATTTTGACGCACCAGTTTGTTTTTTTTAAATGCATGATCTTAGACATACGCTCCATAATGTATCACATATCTCTGCAAACCCTACTACATCTAAGAAGAACTCTTTGTTGTTACGCTAACAAACACTTTCACTGCTAGTGGAACCTGCTCCACATTGCGCTGTGTTGCATTGCACTCTCCTGTGGTAGCAAAGGGTATATATATGTAGGTATTTGTACCGTGTTAGCCGAGCATAATAATCAAAAACGCATAGAGGATAGCGTTTTGTGGCTAACGAAATGCTTTTATTTGTGCGAGCTTTCGAGATGTACTAATCTCTTCTTCCGGCGGTGTTACAATGGGTAAAGCAAGAAAGGTTTTTACTTAAAAACAGTGCATCCAGGAATGTATCTGTGACTGAAGCCTATCCCTCCCCCCTGTGCAGTATGCGATTTATGACTTAAGGGGTTAAACGGTCCCTGAATGTTAGTGATGTGTGTGTATGTGTATGTGTATGTGTATGTGTAAATATAAATTTAGAAAGTGCCCACAGTGTATACAGCGCTTTACAAACGGTGTGTACACCAATGGTGTTGGTGGGTGTAGAAATGTAAGAGGGTGTTGCATTACTATTAATGTGTGTAGATACGATGTGGTCCCTATTGGTATACTGTATAGGGATAAAATTACATTGTACATATGTGTAAGAGACAGCTGTGTGTGCATTCATATAGCGCAGTATGTATAGACATGGCCTTTAGCACTCATGGCAAGAGAGTTCTCTTGTGTCAGGGTAGTGACTCATGAAGCTACGGTCTCGGTTTAGGCCTCGGTGCAGAGCTCGAGCAAGCGCCGGGTTTAAAAACCCTGCGCGAGTCGTCGTTCCCCTCACCCATTGATGCACAAATCTAACAACCCTCGTAGTGGGGGGGGGGGGGGAGAGGAGAGCCAGCCACAGCTCCCACCCTCTAGAGGCACAGCAGCCCTTATGTGGGCCCCATGCTGGGCCTCTGCCTCTCTTAAAGGCTTAGTGTACCTACCGCATGCTTACACCCCCACCTACAAACTGAGACAACACAGTTTTGTGGAAGTACTTGCAAATAAACTGTCAACCAGTCGCTGGTCATTTGTCGTCAGCCATATTTTCGGTATCTTCCGGCGGGAGTCCTTCTCCAAACCGCCCAAATCTACCGTCCGTGGGGAGACATATGCATAGGGTGGAGCCCCATTTCGGGAATTCACGGTGTCCCTACCACACACACCATTGGTATACACTCCCACTCCACACACCCCTTTTGTAAAGCGCTGTATACACTGTGGGTGCTTTATACATTTATATTTACACACATACATCACTAACATTCAGGGACCATTTAACACCTTAAGTCATAAATCGCATACTGCACAGGGGGGAGGGATAGGCTTCAGTCACAGATACATTCCAGGATGCGCTGTTTTAAAGTAAAAACCTTTCTTGCTTTACCCATTGTAACACCGCCGGAAGAAGAGATCAGTGCATCTCAAAGCTCGCACAAATAAAACATTTTGTTAGCCACAGAACGGTATCATCTATTCGTTTTTGATTTTTTTATATATCAGTCCAATAACATTTCCAACAGCAAATAACGTATTTTGCAATAGGTACTGAAAACCTATCCTGATGTCTGATCACATGTCATTTCAACTTTTAAATGCAATACAGTGGCAGCAGTGTACCTAGCTGTTGGGTCACCACAGTGGCCAATTGATCTCTCTCTTTGAACTTGTAGGATGAGTTTGATATGTTTACCTTGCTACCTTTCAATGATGGTCTTTATACTGTGAAAAGGCACCACCAGTCCTGCCGTTGAATCTGAAAGCCACCCCACCCCCCCTGACTTTTTCTTCAGGGGCCTCAACCTGGTTTTAATTTCACTTTAATTCTCCAAAAATCAAACTGAATGCCTTGAGCAAACTGACCAATCAGCGCAGCCCAGAGGTAGGCTCTCCGCCAGTCAGGTGAGACACACTTAGTGACGTCACAGCGGAGACTCCTCCATTGTCAAAATAGAAGACGCGTGCAGAGTAGTGAATGTGAGCAGGTTTTGGAACGTTGAGTACCTCTCGGTGGAACGTTGTGTTTCTCTCGGCGGAACGTTCAGCTCTCCAACGTTCTATGTCTTTGATCGGTGGCGGCCGCCTCCCCATGCCCGGGGAGCACATCCCCAGCACACAGGGCTTACCCAAAGCCTTTCTGCACAGCCTACGGACTCTGTTTGAAATCCTCGATGACCGGCGCCGAGGATCGGTTCACATCCAGGAGATCGAGACCCGGTGGCAAGGGGCAGACACCCTGGAGCTGCCCCCCGGGGTTCTCCAGTGCCTGCGGAAAGTGGCCCCTTCGGACGGTTACCTGACTTTCGAGCGCTTTGTGCTGGGGCTGAGGATTTCACTGTTGAACTCCCAGAACCGAGATCCAGGGGGCGTCTACAACGAGATCTTCCAGGCGGGTGTACACCTGGCTCAGGGGAAAGCTCCCGGGAAGGTGTATGTCTCCAAACCGGTGCCTCTAGGGGTGAGGTACATGAACGGGGGCCGGGACAACGCCGGGCGCTGCTTGGAGAAGGTGCACGTTGGTAATGAGTGTCCATCGGCTGCCTACAGGGGAGAACAAAACAGGAACGGGTCACAGCGAGCCCCGGGGGGTGTGGAGAGGCAGAAAAATGGTAAATCTGGCCACGAACATCAGGACTGGGGGAGGGGGATTTATTGTGACTGAAGTGTATAGACAGCTGTGTGTACTTGTGTGTGGTAGAGGTGTGGAAGTGAATGGTGTGGTGAACCTTTTGTGGTAGTGTTGTAGATTGTACTATGTGTTTGATAACTGATGGGCTTGTGGGTGGAATTTCACGTGTGTATGTGTGTGTATATATATATATATATATATTTCGACAAACCTATACATTTGCACGCCCCGGGCGAGTGGATTTAACATCGCGGCGAGCTCCTATTGGCCCAAGCAGCACACGTGTGGTACTAGGTGGTGAGTAGATTTTTTTTTTTTTGTTTTTTTTCGGCGAGTAGATTTTTAGGTGATTTGTCGACCACTATATATATATATATCTCTCACACACTGTAGTATGGTCATTCTAGTTTAAATATTTTGGCCAAAACATATCAAGCCTGCAACCACGTCACGTCGTACCCTTTTCGCAAGTTCCTACACCATCAATGTCTTGTATATATTTGAAAAGGGGGCAGATGAGACGTTCACTGCAGAAAGTCACGCCCAGACTGAAGGTAGCAATAAAAAATATATTTATTGGGCCAATGCCATGATGTAGAAAGAAGGAATCCTCTGATGCGTTTTGCACCGACACTTGCTCCAGTGTTGCTGCGAAACGCGCCAGGATTCCTCCCTTTTTAATTTGTGGCACTGGCCAAATAAATTTAAAAAAAATGTTATTGTTCCTTTCAGTCTGGGCGTAACACCTCCCTTTTCTCAATATTAGTATACTGCCTGGAGCATGCCTGTGGCGTTTCTTCTTTCCTTCTCCTCTATAGGTGGTTATCTTTGGAATGTATATGCTTTTGTTTAAGTGTTGCACTCTTTAGTTCTTATCCAACATGAACATAATGTTGTGAAACTTGCTACCACTCAAAAAGACCTAAAGTTGCAGTCATTATTTTTACCTAATTAATTTTGAGATTTTTATTTTTTACTCAGACCATTCATTGTTTGTCTTCTCTGAAGAGTGACTATTGTCACGTGTGTGTGATATATACACACTTGCTTCTTTTTTTTTTTTTAAATTAGTGTATATATATAAATATAAATATTTTTTTTTTTTTCTCTCTCAAAGGAAGCATTCCCATAGAAACTATTGGGGTTTTGTTTTGGTTTTTTTGCTGCTGCATCCAAGCATTTTTATTTCCTGCCCTATAATGCCACCTTTTTTGTCTTAATACATAAGGGTCATAATTCACAAGTGTCTTGTCAGTCACACTTTCTATCATCTTCTACAACCTTTTCACCACCCAGTCATATTATACATTGATGGAAATCTCCTTGTGAGGACCATCCAGGAACATTTGTACCCCAATATTTTGCCCAAACCACTTGTCTCCACGTTCCGATCACCAAGCTGTATTTATTCCACTGCACCCCCTGCCAAAGTCTTGTATAATTTACTTCAAAGCGTCCAATTTTTAAAACTGTTGCGTAATCACTATTAAATTCTTGAAGATACTTGCCATTTGTCTCGAATTCCCATAGCTTGTGGTACATACCTCGCATGGGCAGAGCTGCTAGAATAATATTTTAGTGGGTGTGACAGCTCGATAATGCTACAGAATATAACAAGAGCTGGCTGAAATGCAGGTCTGTGGTTTGGAAAGGGTCAATGCTTTAGAGTGTTGCTATAAAGCAATGCCGTCTATTCTAATAGCGGTAATGCCATGCCAGTCTCCTAGTAACACGGATAACTTGAGAAATAAGGAACTTATAGCGTTTAGTCTAACACAAAAAACTAATTGCATCAGAGTAAAAGAGCACTTCAAATAGTTCAAACCGGTGTCGAAGTGAACTTTGGTTAAGTAACCCTATAATAATATTGTAAAATTCTGAGGAACCCCAACCCTCTCTAATAGCAACTCTGAGATCAGATGCATTGTATGGAACCCCAACCCTCTCTAATAGCGCGCCTGAGATCAGATGCATTGTAAGGAACCCCAACCCTCTCTATTAGCGCGTCTGAGATCAGATGCATTGTAAATTCTTCTGTATTTTGGTACCATTTTCAAATGACCTGAAAATTGCAGGGATCCCTTTTTAGGGGCGCCCAGGGAACCCAATGGTTTCTAGGAACCACAGTTGGAAAAACTCTGCTCTGCATACAGTACCAGCCTTATTGTCTCATTAGACAACTGCAACTTCAGATTTTGTATGCATATGTCCAGTTTCATTTTCCAGGTATTGTTCACAAACCCTTTAAATACGACGAGCCATAACGTACCCCTGTATGAAAAGCCCAACTGGTTTATTTAGACTGGGCATGAAGAGGACAGATGGCACAGTAAAGACCCAGCAGAGCCAACCACTTTGAAGCATCTGTTCTTGTTCAGCATTTCTTTTTCTAAAAATGGACATCCTGTAGTATTGGGCTATACTGATTAATAACAGTCTAAGGAGGTCATTCTACGTGTCTATTGTCCGTAGTGCAGTTCCAAAGTGCGGTGAAACAGTATCAGGCGTGGAGGATCTGGCTTGTGCAGCCAATACAACACAGACAAACAAATGCTTCAGAATGCAGGTCTCCTGTAGGACAGAGATACAAAGTATCGCTCTACTCACACGTTCACAAAGCAATTCTATATTTATTGTAACAGCCAAGAACAGGGGAGAGACAATGTTTCAGGTCCCATATGTGGATCTTTCATCGGTCAATTTGACTTTTTAATGTGGGTTTTCCACCCAGGACATCCCACACGGCCACTTCAGATAATGTAGAATAAGGACCTAAAGCTTCATCTTCGAGATTAGACAGGACACCACAAAACCAATATATCCCACATTTAAACAATTGGAACTATTTGTGCCTGTCTTACTCTTAATACCCATCCAAACATAAAAATAAATGAATGTGCCCATGGGGAGAGCACTTCTGTTGCGTATGACTGGCTGGCCCAGTTAATAGTGTATATAATGTATTCATGTTATTGACTGGCACCGAGAAAATGCTTATACTGCACTCCTCCTACCACATGCACACCCAGATACCCCCACATGCGCTTACCATAACCCCTTGCATATGCACTTGCCTTCCTATTGTCTCAAGTTCTCCCTACATACAGTACCACTTAGATTGTAAGCTCTTCGGGCAATGACACCCTTTTCAACTGATTTACTTTTTGTGTTTGAAGCACTTTAAAGGTGTTAACGGTTGGCACCCTTTAGTGAATATGGGCTTATGTTTTGGGTCTCATTCAAATAGCTATATGGGTCTTTGTATCAAAAGACAGAATGATTTAAAATGACTATCGTTGTACTTTGCTCCAATTATGCCCCTCGTGCACTCGCTTGCAATTTTTGGTTGTCAATAGGGGTATTTAGGATGTACAGTAGTTTCATGACATACA
Organism: Ascaphus truei; assembly: GCF_040206685.1. Taxonomy (NCBI): domain Eukaryota; kingdom Metazoa; phylum Chordata; class Amphibia; order Anura; family Ascaphidae; genus Ascaphus; species Ascaphus truei. Next base: position 14,563,842 of record NC_134503.1, read on the forward strand.
TAAGAATGAGCTATACGTGTTCCACGTCAAATGTGTTCCTTTTAAAAAAAAAAAAAATTATTATTATTTTTTAATCTGCATCACATAATGTGTATTTTAGGTGTCATGAACAGGGAAGTTAAACAGGCAACACATTTATTCAAATGCTTCCTGCATTTAACACGCTAGCAGATAATTGCGCAGTAAGTCAGAGCGCACCTTTTTGTGTTGATGCACAAACCCCATAGTTATTTGGATCTATACAGGATTAGTATCATTTGCAAGCACAGCGTGTTGTTTTTACATGGGGAATAGTCACTGTAAACAGACATTAGTGTCCCGGCTGTAGACCAGACATGGTAAAGTTATAAAACTGACATGGTACAGAGAACAGTAAAGACAAAGATGCAAACAAGCCTGGTAAGTGTGTTCGTTGTATCAGTTCTGCAGTGCAGGCACCTGGCAGCGAATGATCTAACCCAGGTATGTATGTATCTTTCAATTATTTATTTATAAAATATTTTACCAGGAAGTAATACACTGAGTTACCTCTCGTTTTCAAGTATGTCCTGGGCACAGAGTAAAACAAATAATACATGGTTACAAATTCAGTTACATAAATGAACAGGGTATACATTATATACAAGACATTGTGTGCACAGTTAAAGAAAATATATATTTTGGGCGTATGAAACAGTTACAGACCAGATTAAAGTGTGAGACAGCCTTAGATTTGAAAGAACTTAAACTGGTGGTGGATATGAGAGTCTCTGGTAGGTTGTTCCAGTTTTGGGGTGCACGGTAAGAGAAGGAGGAACGTCCGGATACTTTGTTGAGCCTTGGGCCCATGAACAGTCTTTTGGAGTCTGATCTCAGGTGATAGGTGCTGCATGTGGTAGGGGTGAGGAGCTTGTTCAGGTAGCTGGGTAGCTTGCCCATGAAGAATTTAAAGGCAAGACAGGAAAGGTGAACTTTGCGCCTAGACTCGAGTGATGACCAATCTAGTTCTTTGAGCATTTCGCAGATGTATTTCACCTTCAGAAAATGCCTCTGTCCTTGGTTCCCTTTCCTAGAAGGGACTATCCCTGGCGTGTCATTATTAAGTAGCTGTTGGTCTTTTAATCCTGTTTTGAGAGAATGGGCGCGAACCGTGTTTGCTTTTTCCCAGACTGCCTTCAAGAAGGCGACCTGGCTTTTACAGCAGGTTGTAAATACGTTTTATATTGAGTTTCTTGTATAAACCCATTGCTCTTTGTCCTCGCTGTTTGTCGGGCATTAGCGCCTTAGTAGAACAAACACCAGTTATCAAGATCGTAACCGGTTCGGTTCTGCCTCTTTTGGAATTTGATCCAGTGCGAGAGGAACATTTTACTCTTCAAGTGAATGGATCATTAGGTGTTTTAGCATTGTAAAGTTTCTCATGGAATAGCACTGCTTAGTAAAAATGGCCTTTTGTATCTTCACTATGAAAAATGACCCTGTAAGAAGAGGTTTGGGAGGTGAGGGATAATACAAGTTCTCTATAGTAGGTGTGGGCAGCTCCGGTCCTCAAGGGCCACAAGCAGGTCACGTTTTAAGGATATCCCTGCTTCAGCACAGGTGACTGTTCTGGTCCTTGAGGACTGGAGTTGCCCACCCCTACACTATGGTCTTTGTATCCATGTAGTGCAGCTGTTAAAGGTCATTGCAACACCACTGTCCGAGGCAGCCAGCAAAGGTGTGGCTATGCGTTGTGTCCACTTATTGTATCATGTTTGTGTTATTCCAGTGTGGCAGCTGGTAAAGTCTCTCTCAGGTGATAACACCATTTGTGATTGATTTACACACTGCTCCTTTTAAACCCGGTCAGAGGTTAATGTTACAGACACTGTCTCTGGCGTCACAAGAAAGGGGCATTGCCATCATTCAACACCTGTGTCCTGGCTCCCAGAAGCACCTTTTGCATCCAGTGACCGACCCTGCGGGGAGCCAAACACTGAAGTTAGATTGGTATAAAACTTCACAGTTGTATAGTACTGCAGAGGAACACATCTGATCGTGGATGCAATCCTGTTCTTAATGGCTTGTGGGAAAACCCATATCTTTTCTTGGCATGGGAGATGTATATCCGATGCATTGGGGAGTTGATGTTCTGTATGGGGTGTGTAAGCAACCAATAACAGACACCTAATATGCAATAGGATGAATAAACATAATATGAAGGTCTGATATCAGTCTATCTTTTGATTGCACTGGTGGGAATAGATTACGTACATTTTCAAGCTGTGCATTAATCACATTCTGCCTCCTTATTTGGACAGTAAAAGTTTAATCCATTCCACCATTGCTTGGCCGAAGTATTGTGCCATAATCTCCACAATGAAGAATACTCCCTTATGTGGGATGCTTTATATCAACAACGCTGCTAGATCAGCAAAACCTAGTGTTTTATATTAACCTCGGACGGTGAAATGCTTCATTTAAATTGTTTGTGGTCTGTAGTGCTTCCTGGGAAGGTATACAAAATCAGCAGCATCCTTTAGCTAAGTGGTTGCGTAGCTAGGAAGGTAAGTATCGGTACCCTACCCCGCTTCCGGTGTGCGTTATTGTAACGTCGGTTTATTTCTTTTTCTGGTAGGAGGGGAGGCACAGCCCAACTGCCGATCGCAGAGTGAGAACATGAACGAGGTCATGACCGACCAAGTCCGACACCGGTGCATCCGGGGCCCGCACAGGAGACATACCATCACCAATGGTGTGGATTACAGCGTGGTGAGTAGGCTCTGTCACTGAGTATCACTATCACCTTGTGCTGGGATGTGATGGCCCCTTTTCACCATGGGTTCCCTCAGTCACTTTGTCGCTCTGTGCTAGAAGGGGCTGTTTGCAGTGGTCCTACTGCAGCCTACTCAGTTATGGAACCACTTCTCGAACCATCGGTTCCTTCTGTTTCTGCATCCTCCTTGAGCTAAAAGGAACATAATTAACTGGATTTGGTCGATGACACCTTTTTTGCTGGAAGAGATAAACTTGAGAAGCAATAGGTCCTTTCTCTATCGTGTGTGTGTGGCTACACCGACTTGACAGCCCTTCAGCTTATCCCTCCTTGCTGATCAGTACAAACTATATGAGCCTTATGTCCCTTCTGGTCTCTTCTGTCCAGTGGAGAAAGTCTTTCCTAATCTCCAGCAATTTAGGTGATTTTAACTCTTGGATGACGAGAAATTAGTTCAAAGTTCTATGCCATGTACAGAAAGTCTTCAATGTGAGACAGCGCTGCACGTATAGCTTTGCATAACCCAATGTGCAGACTTGTGTACATGACAAATTATACTGATCTTCCCCTACACTCAGAGGGCCAACCCCAAGTAGCAGGCAACATTCAATATTTTAAATCTCCTATAGTAACTATGACTGGTTTTCATCCTGTTTAAAATGAAATGAATCTCTTTTCTCCAGGTCTGCTGAATACACGCATATCAGCTACTTATGTTATCTGATTTTTATCAGTGGTATCATCATTACTTTACAAGCAATAGACAAAACAAAGACAACAACTCACCTCCTTTATTTTTTGGGATTGACACCGTCTTCTCGCCAAAGGTTTAATGCTATATGTGGCTAATTGGGCACATATAGAATCTAATCTATTCAGTCAGGACTCGTAACGTGACGGTCGGGAACGGACGATATTTTCCCTATGGCGATAATGTAGTAAGAATACTTAGCATAGGCTTAAAATCACGTTATTGTAGCATAACCTTGTGTTGCCATCCGATAATGTAAGTACTTCTTAGTGTTACTTCGATCCAGAACCTGGAATGGGTCTTTAAATCAAGTAGCGACGGATCGGAGAAGGAAATGACAGCTGGGAAAAAAATTCTGCGTTGGTTAAATGGTACCTAACTAGCGTTACTACCATTGAGACCCTGTTTCAAGGGCTGGATGTGAGTAACGCCACGTTTAGGTAAGCAATGTTATGATAACGCCTCATTTGCATGTCATCACTAACGTTCGTTATAGTTAACGACATGCCAAGCATGGAAATTGCGTTAACGACATGCCAAGCATGGAAATTGCGTTAAGTTCCAGAATGGAGCTTTGTGGATCAGGACCAAAGATGAAAAATTGACCGTTATTGACCACGGTCCTTGGGTCACTCTTGTCCATGGAGGGACTGACCCTTAAAAAAAAAAAAAACCTTCCCATCTAGTAGAGTCCAGTGGATAATTCAGCAGTGCTCTGTATACCTCGGCAGAAGTGAAGGGGTCAACAGCACCAGTTGCAATCTTTCAGCCAAGTAACTACTGCATTTCTAGTATTGGTTCAGAAATTTAGCATGTTTCACACGTGTCATATTTAGGATCTGAATATGCTTCTTGACTACACTTGCCCCCTAAAACCTTTTTGATATATTCTGAGCTATATTTAATAAGTTGTGCTAAGCACTTTTTTTATAGCGCGTTCAAATGAATAGGCTGTAAGATGTTCTGGGCTGGCTAAGCACTGCTCCATTAACATGTCCCTGTTTCATTTTACTTGCTCTCCTCTCCCACCCCCCTTTCCTCTCCCTGTTTATTTTTTTTTGTCTGGCTGCGTCTTCTGCTAACCTCCATCAATCTAGTTCGGCCAAATAAAGTCCCCGCTGGCTGCAAACTCCGTTTCTCAGCAGGCGCACTGCATAAGCAAGTACCCTTATTTGCATTTGAATAGTGTCCTTGTATGTAAATCGCACTCCTCCATATGCATTAGAAAGCCGGGCTGCAGGTCTGGTCCGGGGTGGTCCCCAAGGAGAGGGGGCTGGGCGTATTCTGAAGACACAACCACTTTTGATGCCGTTTCCCTAGCTTGTATGTCATTTGTTTTGAATCACTGAGCTGGCACTAACCCCCTCCGCTGATGGAAGCGTATTGCAGGACACACACACTGCAAGCTTCTCGTGAGCACGTTTAAAGGTCTCGACTCGTGTTGGACGCAAGAGGACCAATGGCAGCGATGGGTTTATCGTGCTAACGCTTGGTGATTAAGGTGTTTTTTATAAGGCAGAGAGGCATCTAACAGAATCATCTTCCCTCTTTCATTTGTCTTTAATCAGGAGTGGCCAACTCCAATCCTCAAGGACCACCAACAGGTCAGGTTTTCAGGATATTCCTGCTTCACCATCAGTGGCTCATTCATGATGACTGTGCTGAAGCAGGGATATCCCTAATGCCTGACCTTTTAGTGGCCCCTGAGGACTGGAGTTGGCTGCTACATGCTAGATTTCCCATCTTTGGTGCTATATATCTAATCTGTTCAATGTTTAAGCAGGAAATCCATATCTAATAAGATTAGTCACTAAAGACCTGCCATCAAGGTGTCCATTTCCTGAGAGAAACTTTTACTTGAAGGTTAATAACATGTTTTTCTAAAGAAGACCTTTATATTTATTAGTTTTATATTTATTGTATAGTATGTACAAGGGTGGTGCCCTAAGCTTGCTTTTATAATGGGCAGCTCCGTTTAAAAACAATAAACGGAGACCATAATGCATGCGAGTAAAAATGTATGTCTTATTAATAAACCCAGAGGAGGAACTGTGTTTTATTTTCCGCCCAGGGCAACTCCAGTCCCTAAGGGCCACCAACATGTCAGATTTTCAGGATATCCCTGCTTCAGCACAGGTCGCTCTGTCAGTGACTGACTGAGCCACCTGTGCTGAAGCAGGGATATCCTGAAATCGTGGCCCTTTAATTTGAAAGGTGGGTGAGTGGTCCATTGCAAGTCCCTTCGCTTTTGGTAATAAAAATAATAGTTTCTGGTGGGGGGAGAGGGGGGGTGGAGAAAAGAAATGGTCATGAGTCTCTGGCGAACGTTAGGAATTGACTTGATGTCTCTCTGTCTCTGCAGCTGAAGAGGATGAAGGAGCTGGAGCAGGACAAGGATTTCTTGATCCAAGGGCTGGAGATGGTGGAGAGAGCTCGTGACTGGTACCACCAGCAGATCCAGGCTGTGCAGGAGCAGCAGAGGAACCTGGGAAAGACTCAGAATGTGAGCCCGGGAGGCAGGGGGGGGGGGGGGGGGGAGTTGGATAGAGGGCCTCCTGTCCAGCTATCGGGTTAAGGCTAACAAAAAGCTCCCACAATGATCCAAGCTTCTGCAGCGGACCGCCTTGGTCTTGCTAGGTTAATATTGGTTGGTCGTGGATTCTGGCGCCCCATTGACCGTCTCGCTATTGCCCGTTGTAGGTGCGCTCGAGTTCCGCGCTCCACAGGAGGGTCTCACAGGCCGAGGAGAACTCCTGTTCCATTCCGTCAACGGAGCGATCTCTTGATCGCTTCTGAGAAGGGGGTCACGTGCCGGAGGGGCCCTGGCATTCAAAGGGTTAACGGTGCAATTCACCCCCCAAAAAAACGACCTGCATTATCTTGACAGGAAGGGCGATGTGATGCAGATTACCAGCCTTTTTATATTCTTTATTTCAAAAGGCCCAGTGCCTACAGGAAAGGGGTAACTTGGAAACCTCAGCGGTTTATTCTCACTTGTTCCCACTGCTCCCGTGCAGCACAGAGCTGTTTTCCACGCAGGTTACAACGGGCTTCCTCCGAGGAAAGTGGGATTTGGAATTGGGAAGGTTCCTTCTGTGGCTTTGAAGATGGCTGTAATCCACAGCCTGTGTACCGTGCCGTCTGTGATTAAAGAGGATGAAAGGAATAGATCCACTTTAACGCTTAAGTCATGTCTTCACAATGATCATTACCCATTCAAAGAAGTAGTGAGGTGCTGCGGAACGCGTCAGGGGCGTGTCGTGCACAGTGTTAAAAAAAGACAACTTTCATATACCAGTCTGGGTTTGTGCTCAGAATGTGGTGGATATATTTGTGTGTGATTTTCTTTTTGGTGTGTGGGTGTATAACACTTGTGTATAGATAATAATATATATTTTTGTATGTAGATGTTTTCATAATAGTTTTTTTTTCCCCTTCTATAGCGCCAACAGTGTGCTTAGCGCTATATAAGAAAAAACTATTGGAATGGATTTTTTTCCCCCTGTAGAGTTTCTAATATATGTTTTTGGTGCCTGGGGCACAGGGAGATAAAGTGACACACCCAAGGTCATGCGCTGACCTCGGGATTTGAACCAGGCCCCCCTGCTTTAAACTCTGTGTCATAGTTTCAGAGTCGGTTACTCGCTGAGCCGCTCCTTCATCCCTACATATATCTGTAATTCCTCCTCTGCCCTTTCAGATCACAAGACTTGGTAGCAATTAGAAGATTTTCGGGGTGTGGTGGCAGAACATTTGATTGTCTGATCTACGTCAGACACCCAACATTTTATGATTTAAATAAGACAATGGTTATTAACTCTATTGCTACCGGAGGGGCCAGCAACGTATTGCAAAGCAACGAAGAGCATGGAATATGTGCCGGGTGTTTTGGTCGCATTGGGGGTCCGGATGTACTTTCTGTGCTACAACAGGGGTTACCAACTCCAGTACTCAAGGGCCACCAACAGGTCAGGTTTTAAGACCATCCCTGCTTCAGCACAGGGGACTCAGTCATTGACTGAGCCACCTGTGCTGAAGCAGGGATATCCTGAAAATCTGACCTGTTGCTGGCTCTTGAGCACTGGTGTCTGCCAGCAAGATCTTGCCCCGCTGCCTCTGTAACATGCGCCTTTTCTCATCTCCTGTTGCAGGAATTCTTCTCCGAGGGGAGGTACAGCCCCTTGGGCCACGTCCTCCCCAAGTTACAGGAAGTGAATCGCTGCCTGGGTGAGCTCGTATGTCCTGGCAAGGTGAGAATAGCCACCCCGATTAATTGGGCAAAGCGATGTTATTCCAGCGAGTTGTTTCATTGATCTCGGCTGATGCCTTTTTGTTACCCAAATCTCCAAATCTGACACCTACAAGTATTATGATATATATATATTCCAGTCCTCAAGACCTCCCCCCCCCCTACAGGTGATTGCGCCACCTGTGCTGAAGCTGGGATGTCCTCAACCTCACCTCTTGGGGGTGGGCTTGAGGACCGGAGTTGGGAACCCTTGTAGTAAAGCCTTGTACAGAGGTCCTCCCTTGTAGTAAAGCCTTGTACAGAGGTCCTCCCTTGTAGTAAAGCCTTGTACAGAGGTCCTCCCTTGTAGTAAAGCCTTGTACAGAGGTCCTCCCTTGATGTTTTATTGGCTCTGTGATGAGGACGGGTGAGATAAACGCACAGCAAACACCTGAATGACCCACTTCCCCATTCATAGGCCCCTAAGCAATTCAGCTGTGAGATTGCACCTTTTAATCTCGAGTCGTCCTCTTTGAGAGCGAGTCCCATGTACGACCTCATTCAACTAATGCCAGTAACCTTTTAATAGGTTCAAACTAGACACCCTGCTAAGCCATCGGGCACCTTACAGCACATTCCCATAGCAACGCTTGGTAACTAAGGCGTAAGTGTCTCTTTAACAAAATAATTCTTTGAAATGTTTGATCGTTGTAACATGAAGTTGAAAATTGTTTTACTTTACGGATCTCTGTATCTTCGCTCCCTTGCACGCGTCCCGCCGCTCCCTTGCGCGCCTCTCGCCGCTCCCTTGCACGCGTCTCGCCGCTCCCTTGCACGCGTCTCGCCGCTCCCTTGCGCGCGTCTCGCCGCTCCCTTGCGCGCGTCTCGCCGCTCCCTTGCGCGCGTCTCGCCGCTCCCTTGCGCGCGTCTCGCCGCTCCCTTGCGCGCGTCCCGCCGCTCCCTTGCGCGCGTCCCGCCGCTCCCTTGCGCGCCTCTCTCCGCTCCCTTGCCCGCCTCTCGCCGCTCCCTTGCACGCCTCTCGCCGCTCCCTTGCACGCCTCTCGCCGCTCCCTTGCACGCCTCTCGCCGCTCCCTTGCACGCGTCTCGCCGCTCCCTTGCACGCGTCTCGCCGCTCCCTTGCACGCGTCTCGCCGCTCCCTTGCACGCGTCTCGCCGCTCCCTTGCACGCGTCTCGCCGCTCCCTTTATCCTTTTCTAGTTGGTCTCCAGAAAGGGGATCCGCTAGGAATGGAGAGTGGGTAAGAGGGGAGATACTACACAGATACATAAAGTAACCTTGTATGTGCTTGTAATATATTTAGGATAAACTATACATAGATGCATTTGTTATTATGAATTGGTTAACTGGTTTATAATTATTATTATTATTATTATTTAGAGAAGATTACTTGCATTAAACATGTAGGTGCCTGTGATGGCAGGGGCAGCCTGGCAAGCTATAATAAAGGTTAATCCCGCATTCTGCCGTTGCCTGTCAAGATGGCTGCCCACTGCTTGGTTTATTGTGCAATATCTATGGGACAAAATGGCTCCCGTTTGAGCATGACATATGTTGGTGTTATGTTTCAGTTCCATGTACTGTTTTCAAACTGATGTTGTTAACTGTGTGACCCATTGTGTGGCTGGGCTAGCAACCGTGGCCAAGTGGCAGACGCACAATGAGTTGGAAGGGGCTGGTGATTGTATTGGGCCAGGTGGAGGTTGTGGCACAATGGGGTGTTGGGTGTGGGATGCGCCCGTCTGCTTGGAGAGTGCACACCCCAAAGATGGAAGTGTGGAGCGGTGCCGAGGTCCTATGAACCATCTGCTCGTTCCTTATTGGTCGGTTCATATTTCCCTCTCCCGAGCCCCTGCCCCTTGGGGGCCATCCTACAGCACTGTACCAGCCCTGATTGGTCCGTCCGGTTGAGCCCCCGACTCCTGATTGGCTCAGCGAAGACCATCTCTCTGCTGATTGGTTGGCGCCCGATCTTCCATGTTTTCAGATGGAGGCCGGGAAAGTATGCAAGCCGACGCCGATCTGAGCTCCACAGCTGTTCTTTGGTAATATCGGGGGCCTATAGACAACCTGTTGCGAGAACTGTGGACCTAAGAGCGGTCACTCCTTGTTACTGGAGCCCGGACGGATCAAGGCGGGGACAACAAGAGTAAGCTAGCTTCGGCAGCGCTCTCCATGTAGTGAGCTAGGTGTCCCCCTCCCCCCCACCCCCCTTGTATTCCCCGTTGGCGAGTTATCGCTGTATTTTGTTTGTGTGGTTTTAATGTTGGCTTTTGCCAAATAAACTCCAGCTTATTTAACTCGTGTGTCCTGCTTTGCGATACCTGGAAATCTGGCCAACCCCCGTATCATGACCGTGCCTGCCTCCAAAAAATATGTGGCCACACAAAATATAAAAAGAACAAAGCAATCATCGTAACAAGGCGGCGGCCGCACGCCATCTCTCTCTTAGTAGATCCTTGCAAGGAAATGATTTCAACAACTGCAGTTGTACCAAAAATGTGACACACTTTTTTTTTTAATTCACAATGTTGTTGTAAATTAAAGCAACAATACACTTATTTTTATTATTAGATAGTAGCAGGGAGTCTCCGGAGCTGAAATGTTTACTTCATCGCCGGGGGCCCCCGGCTTCCTGAGATACCTCCATGGTGGGCGCCAGTGTCGCTGTGGAGTTTAAATCTCCCAGTCGCGGGGGCCAGTAGGAAGCTGCACTGGATGACGTCCTGACTTCCTATTGGTCAACGGGACATTGAAATGCCGTTATTCTGTTGGTGTCACAGTTCCCTGGCGGCATAGATACCGGCACCCCCTATGGAGGCAAGTATCTCGGGAAGCAGGTGGTCCCGGGAGCTAAAAGTAACACAGTTCTGCTCCGGAGACCCCCTGCTTCATTCCTGTAATACAAAAACAACAAATGAAACCTGTATTGCAGCTTTAAAGTGCTGCCAAGTTTTGGGATCTGCAGCGATTGAAATCATTTCCTTACAACAAAGAACAAAGAAGCCCAATGCTACATCCAATATGACAAAAATACACTGAAATACCTATATATCTCTTGGAAAAGGGGTCATTTAGTTAAACCCTTTGGCCAAAGCATTTTAAGCCTGCGAGCCACATCAAGGCATGATCTTCAAATTTGGTCATAACACTAACTGATTACAATTATTATTTACCTCTAATTAGAGTAAGAATGATCACATTGGACATGTCCCAACAAGCTGCTTGAAAAAAACCAAAAAAAAAAACCTGTTCACTTGGAAGTTGGGGGGGGGGCACTAACCTCCAAAACAGCTGAGACCATCCGGACACAGTTAATAAACATACAGATACCCAGCAAGGCCATGGCTAAATGTATACAACAAGAAACAAAGAAGTCCGGAGCAACATCCAATGTGACAAAAATACACAGTGAAATACCCAATATATCTCTTGAAAAAGGGTCATTTAGTTAAACCCTTTGGCCAAAAGCATTTTAAGCCTGCGAGCCACATCAAGGCATGACCAAATTTGCAGGTCCTAACACTAACTGATTAAAATTCTTATTTACCTCTATAATTAGAGGAAGAATGGTCACATTGGACCTGTCCCAACCAGTTGCATGAAAATAACCTGTTCACTTGGAAAGTGATGGATCTCCAAAATAGCTGATGCGACTTGCAGGCTTAAAATACTTGGACAAAGGGTTTAACTAAATGACCCTTTTTCAAGGGATATATAGGTATTTCACTGTGTATTTTTGTCACATTGGATGTTGCTCTGGACTTCTTGACCCTTTTTTAAGGTGTGTGTGTGTTTCGCTGTGTGTTATCACATTGGATGTAGCTTTCGTTTTGTTGTATACTTTTAGCCACGTCCACTAGCACTCCTTGTATGTGGTAATTTTTGGGGTTTCTTAGAGCTTGCTGGGTATCATTGTGTTTATGAAATCATTTCCTCGCAAGGATCTACTAAGAGTGAATGTAATTCAGTGCTGCCTTCTGTCTTTTCTTCTATTGGTTATCAACGGCGTTATTAATAGTTATCGGAGTTAGTTCACTTGGGCTCAAAGTGACTGCACCTCTTGTATTGCACTGGTGTACACATCTCTGTATATATCATTGTTTAGGGGCAGCCAACACCAGTCCTCAAGAGCTATCAACAGGCCAGGTTTTCAGGATATCCCTGCTTCAGCACAGGTGGCTCAGTCAATGACTGTATTTAAGCAGTACGTTTCCAACGGAAACCATTGCATGCTTTTAGACCTATTAGTTTGAGCCCCTATTAATCCGGGACCGGTTCCTTCAGAGAATCAGGGTCACAAGATGAAGTAGAATAAATATTTGTTTGGTGCGGCCCTCTGATGGGAGACACTATAACATGACAATGACATGTAAACCCCCCGTTGATTTCATATAGACATTCTTTATATACTCACAAAGACCCCGCCTTGTTTTCTTATCAGGCCTCGACTAAATGACCATTTGATTTGCCGATTCCTCGGATTTAAACTCCTTGGACCTATGATTTCAGGGGAGGGCTGACCCCCCCTCGCTAGAGGTAAGGGAAGTCCTGCGGGTTTAGAGATCCTTGTTCCCACGGAATGAGCGGTGTGCTCACTGTACTTGTCTCCGCTCAGGATGGGTAACTGACCTGCTGTTATCAGCTGGCAGGTGGCTATGAATCTGAGCTACTATTTACCAGGTAACAAAGTGCCAACCTTCTTGATAAGGGGGTCAAAGGCAGAGGGATTGTATTTAGTCGCTTTGGTGCCAGATGGGTTAGCAATACAGGTCAGAAGTGGAAGGTGCGTTTCCACATAAGCAGCAACCCCCATCTTTTCCCCCCCCAAGAATCTGATGTGTGTTTAATGCTTAATGTTAGCATCTAAGGGTCTTTACACTGCACTTTGGCTCTGGGGAGAGCTCCCTTTTAGCCTCCCAGAGACACACTCTTCTATCAGAGGAGCATCAGATTTTAAAATAAAAACCACCTTGGTAAGGGCAAGAAAAGCAGACATCTATATAAAAGTATTCAGACAAATAGTAATAAGAAAAGGACAGTCACAGCGGTCTGTAGCTTTAACCAGGACCAGGCCATCTTTGCAGAGCACGGCTCAGACATTAACATTTGGCACAAGGAAAGGGGTACCCTTTGTTCCCACATTACCGGACAGGGGCGCCTCCAAGCACCTCTTCTGAAGACCCCCTTAACCCTTTCCCTGCCAGAACGGCCCCTGCAAAACATTTGCACTCTATGTATTTTTGGTTGTATAAAGGGGTGAACACAAACACCTCTTCCCGTGTGTTGCGTGTTGCGTGTTGCTTTTATGCAAATAAATGTTTTCTAGGAATTGACTGTTCTACCAATTTTCCAATGAGTGGTATTTGTCCCCTGTGAAAAAATTTACTCATCTCTTACAATGAAGAAATATTAAAGCAGCCGCCCGAGCTGCTGGTTAAAAAAAAAAAAAAGTGTGTGTGTGTGTCCAGTAAATAAACTGGATAGTTCTGGTGCTGTGGCCATAAACTAATACAGGTATTATTTTTATAATATATCTCCAGATTGACATGCACCTACCTGGAACCTTTTATAATAATAAGTGTGTGTGTGTGTGTCCAGCAGGAATGATGGCACAAAGACGACAGCACTCAAAAGTATAATCCAAATAAATAAACAGCACAAAGTACAACGTTTTGATCCGCACAGAGGGATCTTCATCAGAGGTGTGTGCGACCCTCTCTGTGGATCGAAACGTTGTACTTTGCGCTGTTTATTTCCTTAATACAATTACTTTGGATTATACTTTTGAGTGCTGTCGTCTTTGTGCCATCATTCCTGCTGGTAGCGTGCGTGCGTGCGTGTTTCCCCTCTTTTCATTTGTGCATCACTACAATCCTCACAGATAAGTAATTAGCCAAGTTGCTGATTAATCTGTTCTCCTGTGATTGATCAGCGAAGATTCGGGTCGGGGGTTCACTAAATCGCTGCAGAGGAGTATTGACTCAGTATCTGTGGCTTTGTAAATGGTTGCTATAGAAACAAAGAAAAGGCTTGTTACATTATAATACATTAAAAATGTTAATCAGCGTTGTTTTTATTTTAAAAAAAATACAAGTATTTTCTAATAGTACAGAACTGATTTATGGAAGAAAAACAAAAAGGTAGGCTGTTGCTTGGTCTTCAGCTTTAAAAGATTAAAAAAACATTTCCCTTGTAAAAATTACATTTTTGATGATTTGGACACCCTAATTAGTTTGCACTGCCTACCGTCACTCACCCTCTCTCCAACGCTGGGACAAGCTCAGATTCAAATCTAAACTGACAAGTAAAAACTTGCTGCCGCCTCCCGGAGAACCCGGAGTTTCCTCCCGGCCTTTTCAAATATTGTCAAAGGCAAATGTCCCTAGACTATCGGATTTGAGTAGCGATCTCTAAATGGATCAGTTGGTAAGAAAGAAAGAGCTTCCCCTCTGATACATCGCTTTCTTCAGGTGACGAGCCTTCTTTAATGAAATTACACCTTCCATTCCGGAGTGTGAGAGGCTGTGTTTGGAGGGGGAAGCTCGGCAGAAATTAATCTCTGGCTATATGGATACTTTGCCTTCCCGATTATTGGGTTACCGGATCCCCTGTATTTCAGGCTCACTTGGCAGGCAGACCTAGGGGAGGAGTTGGAATCCGAGGTTGGGATGATATTTTCAACGCTGTAGCTAGTTGCTCTATTTGTACCACAATGAAGGGAAATTCGTATAAGTTGTTTAATGCCCTGGTATAAGACCCCTTTTTTATATCCAAGTATGTTCCCGAATATTCCCCGCTTTGCCCTAAGGGATGTGGAGACGTGGGATCCTTCCTCCATATGTGGTGGACTTGGCTGCGACAATCTCACGAGTATAAACATTCATATGGATCCATGGCTTTCTCCTCAATAGGCCACTCCAAGATGCACCCCGAGCGGAGAATAAAATGATTGCTCATATAGTAATTGCCAGGCTCTGGAAGCAAAATGCTTTGCCAGCCCTCCCCGTATTAGGAATAAAGTTTGGCATTTTTGCTAAATGCAGAAAATGAGAAGTTTTGTGAATGACCCATGTTTGAAATTCCAAAAGTTCTGCTCGCTTGCTTCACCGGGAAGCCACGACGTAAACCCCGGGTCAGTACTACTGTAAGGCTTTACCCCACCTGCTGTACTCCCCCTAGTGTTTGATGGGTTGAACAGTGGGACAGGTCTGACCATACCCCAGAGAGACCTTATTAGTACAGTGTTTTCCTGTACCTTTTGGGTTCCCCGGGCATCCCTGGAGGGTTCCCTGCAATTTTCTGGTCTTTTGAAAATTCTATCAAATAAAAGAAGAATTTACAATGCATCTGATCTCAGACGCGCTATTAGAGAGGGTTGGGGTTCCTTACAATGCATCTGATCTCAGACGCGCTATTAGAGAGGGTTGGGGTTCCTTACAATGCATCTGATCTCAGACGCGCTATTAGAGAGGGTTGGGGTTCCTTACAATGCATCTGATCTCAGGCGCGCTATTAGAGAGGGTTGGGGTTCCTTACAATGCATCTGATCTCAGACGCGCTATTAGAGAGGGTTGGGGTTCCTTACAATGCATCTGATCTCAGGCGCGCTATTAGAGAGGGTTGGGGTTCCTTACAATGCATCTGATCTCAGACGCGCTATTAGAGAGGGTTGGGGTTCCTTACAATGCATCTGATCTCAGTCGCGCTATTAGAGAGGGTTGGGGTTCCTTACAATGCATCTGATCTCAGACGCGCTATTAGAGAGGGTTGGGGTTCCTTACAATGCATCTGATCTCAGGCACGCTATTCGAGAGGGTTGGGGTTCCTTACAATGCATCGGATCTCAGACACACTATTGGAGAGGGTTGGGGGTTCATCAGAATTTCACTTGGGGTTCCTTAACCAAAGAATGGTTGGAAATCACCGCCTTAGTATCTAGAAACAGGTGTCTAGAAGGGGGAGATTCTATTTAAAAAAATGGCTTTTGTATAAATAAGTAGCATAACCCCTCCTCTCTTTATTTTTGGACCCTTCCTCGAACCCACCAAGGAAAAGTTTCTATAACATTGTGAACGATTAAAAGATTTCTTCAATTGTGAGATTAATAAAAATGTAATTTTAATAAACACTGCTTCCTAACAAGTCCCGCATCAGCAGAACTGTGCACTTTGTCATGTACCCGTCTCACCTGCGTTTGTACAGAGGATGCAAAACTCGCCATACACCTTGCTTTTAACCCTTTCCCTGCCAGAGGAAACAGATACACAAGTTTCACCATATTAGTTGTCTCTGACCATACGGGGTTATTGAACTACAGTAATTTATACATTATCTTTGCCATTGTGAGGGGGGGGGGGAGAGGTAATGGAGAAGAGAGTGAGTGGGAGAAGAGCAGTGAGTGAAAGAGAAGGGAGAGAGGTGGGGAGCAGGAGTGTGAAAGAGAAGGGAGAAGGAGAGTGAGTGAAAGAGAAGGGAGGGGTAAGGGAGAAGGAGAGTGAGTGGAAGACAAGGGAGAGAGATAAGGTAGGCGAGTGAGTGGGATGAGGAGAGAGGGGAGAGTGAGTGAAAGACGAGGGGGAGAGGTAATTGAGCAGTGAGTGGGGGGGAGAGAGGTAAGTGGGGTGAAGAGAT
Source organism: Ascaphus truei (assembly GCF_040206685.1). Lineage (NCBI taxonomy): Eukaryota > Metazoa > Chordata > Amphibia > Anura > Ascaphidae > Ascaphus > Ascaphus truei. Next base: position 14,580,208 of record NC_134503.1, read on the forward strand.
AGAGAGAGAGGGAGGAGAGTGAGTGAAAGACAAGGGGGAGAGTTAAAGGGGTGAGGGAGAATGCAGAGAAATTGGCCCAACTTTTTCATGGTAAATAAATGCAATACATACTGCCACCTCTGCATTTGTATCTACGTTTAACTTTATATTTCTAAAAATGTTTTCCCAGGAAGTAATACAGGGAGAGTTACCTCTCGTTTTCAAGTCTGCCCTGGGCATAGAGTTAAGATGACAAATAATACATGGTTACAAATACATAGTTACATAAGTGAACAGGGTATACATTATATACAAGACATTGCATGCACAGAAAGAGATGATATATGTTATAGGCGTATGTAGCCGTTACAGACCAGATTAAAATGTGAGACAGCTTTAGTTTTGAAAGAACTTAAACTGGTGGTGGATGTGAGAGTCTCCGGTAGACTGTTCCAGTTTTGGGGTGCACGGTAAGAGAAGGAGGGGCGGCCGGATACTTTGTTGAGCTGTGGGACCATGAACAGTCTTTTGGAGTCAGATCTCAGATGATAGGTGCTGCATGTGGTAGGGGTGAGGAGCTTGTTCAGGTAGATACAGTAGAACTTCCCTGTGGGGGTCCCCTCGCCCTGCTATATATTCAGGGATTCCGTATTATTATTCTTAAATCGGGGATTATCTGTGTTAACCTTGCGGTGCCCCCATGGTGTAGCCGCCATGTCATGGGTCTGACACACCCTGTAGCTCTCTGCTCGTTTTCTAGGTCAGAAGGAGATCCCTCCTCTTTCTTTTCCCTTAATTAGCGATGACGTGATCGCGATGTTCCGGAGGTGCTGTGGCACTCTGGGGTTGCGGCCCCTTCGATACTCAAAGGGTTACGTTAAAAAGTTTTGCCGCCATTGATTTTGGTGTTTATCAGGGCTATATTTCTGAATTGTCATACTACTTTCGTCTCCTACCACACGGGGAACGCCATAGGTAAACACTCAAACCGGAATCCCTGTATAGATTGCATTCAACACTATCCAAGAGGTCTCTTATATGTGGGATGTGCCTGAAGATATTGCTGTATTTGAATGCCCTCTAGCGGCCATTAAAGAGTACTGCAGAGGCAATGAATTGCAGGTTTTGTTACAATAAACATTTACAATGTAAAATGACTCAGAAACTGGTTATTGATAATTACAACTCTTTACTTTCTATGGAGGCGGAAGATAAAGAAACAAACTTTAAAGCTGCAGTTCAAGTAATATCCTACATGTGTGTTTTTAAAAAATCAGTTCTGTACTATGAGAAAATACTTGTAGCATTAAAAAAAAAAAAACAATGTTAAAAACATTTTTTATGTATTATAATGTAACAGGCATTTTTGTTCCCATAACAACTATTTACAAAGTCACATCCCCTCTCTGAAACAGCATCACCTTTTTGAGCCCTGCCCTCTCTAGCAGTGAACCAATTGAATCTAGTGCCTGCCTGGTCACATGATCTTCCTCACAGAACTTTGGCTGTCAGTGCAGCAGAAGAGGACCCAAGATGCATTTAGTGAAACCTGCGCCGAATCTTCAGCGATCTATTACAGGAGAACAGATCGATCGGCAACTTAGCTAATCACTTGTCAGTGTGCAGATTGTATTGATGCACATATTGAATGAAGGGGGAAAAAATTAAACGACGACTTGAACTGCAGCTTTAAGGATTCAGTGTGTTTTAAAAAAAAAAACTTTTTTTAAAATGTAAACAGCAGTCTGTGCTGATCACTATTGTTTTTGCATTTAAAAAAAACTTTTAATTGATCTCTTCCTGCCCTTTCCAACGCTGCTTTTATTTAATAAAAAATGTGCTGCTTTTTGTTCAGGAGATGAAGTGTTTGATGCATTAAATGTTCGAGGGGTTAAAATGAAGCTCTCCCCAGAGCTTAGTGCCAGCTGAATGTTACCATGGTAACCACAGAGGCCAGAGATTAGGAAAAGTCTGATTTTTTAGCTTTAGAAAAACATTACAAAGAGGAGGACAGGGAGCAGGATACGAACATGAGTTTAACTCCGAGGATTCTGGGAGGAGGGGGGGAGGGGAGACGACGTCTGCTTTAACAACATACAGCTTGAGTAGGGAATAGTCCTCAATGGGACAATATCCTCTGCTCCAGCACATTGGCGATAAACTTGGACTCAAAAATCCTGGATCTTTATGAACTTGTCACTCATCAACACGTTTAATCCTCTCTTAATCCCTTTAATCGTCTTTGCAGTCACAATATCCCGTGATAATGAGCTCCACATCCTGTGCACGAAGCCAAGCAGTGCGCTTTATTTATTTATACAGCGGGGGGAGGGCAAAGTACGGTGGGTGAGCGGCTGCGGCACAGCCCCGGGCAGGGACCCACTCCCCGGCTCTTACCTGTGGTGTGGGAGGCAGCAGCGTGGCGGGTGCCCACTCGCGTGGTTCTAACACCACAGTCTCTTGATGGAAAAGATTAATAGAATATCACCCACTTCCTGGCGCTGGAAGAGGCGCGCAGCTCCAGAATCCAGGCGGTGCGCTCTCTCTCATCTCATCACCCCTTGTGTATATTCTGCACCTAACTATATGAGAGTGGGATGTCTGGTCATGGGCAATAATCGTTCCCTGTTCAGTTTTTTCCATTCGTGGAGTGTGCGTGTATGTGTGGCTTTATTTTGCCCTTCTGTCTGTTAGGCCGGAGCGCCCTCCCCGGCTGTGCCTGCAGGAAACACACCACCGGTGGTGGCAGGTGGACAGCACCGACCCGTGAACATGCTGAAGGAACAGAACCGGCTGCTCACCAAGGTGAACCTCCTCTCCTGTGTCTGTGCATGTCCACTGGCTGCTGACCCAGGGCTGAAGTCTAGGCCCGGGCCCCCGGATTTGGAGCGGGGATGTGGGGTGGGGGTGAGCCTGTGCAGAAGAAGGGGCCCGAGCAAAAGAAGTAGCAGCACTGGGCTTCCAATAGTGGGTGTTTATTCACAGATGGACGGTTAAGTCCCAACTTGTGGGCCTTTCCCTTGAGCTTCACCTGGGACCTCAGAGCCAGCATGCACCCGTAACCTTCACCTCCTTTATGTGTGAAGTCTCCACTCCCCCAATTCTTGGACCCTGAAGAATTACTTTGCATCAGGGTTTATATTCAGACCATTTACGCAGCAATGGAGAATAGGGAGGGGGGGCGGGGGAGTAAATCTTTATGAGAATGACCAACTTGGCTACATCTTATCAAGAGATTCTGGTTCAGGGACGTAGCACCCACATAAGCAAAGAAGCAGAGGCCGTGTCAGAAGCATATGACGGGACATCAGCTAGTGTGGGTCTGTGTAGCTTTGTATGTCATTGCATGTTTCAGTATGTGACTACACTATGCACTAGTGTGTGAATGCTATGTGCATCAGTTTGACTGTGTGTATAGGTGTGTTAATGCAGTGTGTGCATCAGTGTATAGGTGTGTTAATGCAGTGTGTGCATCAGTGTATAGGTGTGTTAATGCAGTGTGTGCATCAGTGTATAGGTGTGTTAATGCAGTGTGTGCATCAGTGTATAGGTGTGTTAATGCAGTGTGTGCATCAGTGTATAGGTGTGTTAATGCAGTGTGTGCATCAGTGTATAGGTGTGTTAATGCAGTGTGTGCATCAGTGTATAGGTGTGTTAATGCAGTGTGTGCATCAGTGTATAGGTGTGTTAATGCAGTGTGTGCATCAGTGTGGCTGTGTATTAGTGTGTTAATGCAGTGTGTGCATCAGTGTATAGGTGTGTTAATGCAGTGTGTGCATCAGTGTATAGGTGTGTTAATGCAGTGTGTGCATCAGTGTGGCTGTGTATTAGTGTGTTAATGCAGTGTGTTCATCAGTGTATAGGTGTGTTAATGCAGTGTGTGCATCAGTGTATAGGTGTGTTAATGCAGTGTGTGCATCAGTGTATAGGTGTGTTAATGCAGTGTGTGCATCAGTGTATAGGTGTGTTAATGCAGTGTGTGCATCAGTGTATAGGTGTGTTAATGCAGTGTGTGCATCAGTGTATAGGTGTGTTAATGCAGTGTGTGCATCAGTGTATAGGTGTGTTAATGCAGTGTGTGCATCAGTGTATAGGTGTGTTAATGCAGTGTGTGCATCAGTGTGGCTGTGTATTAGTGTGTTAATGCAGTGTGTGCATCAGTGTATAGGTGTGTTAATGCAGTGTGTGCATCAGTGTGGCTGTGTATTAGTGTGTTAATGCAGTGTGTTCATCAGTGTATAGGTGTGTTAATGCAGTGTGTGCATCAGTGTATAGGTGTGTTAATGCAGTGTGTGCATCAGTGTATAGGTGTGTTAATGCAGTGTGTGCATCAGTGTATAGGTGTGTTAATGCAGTGTGTGCATCAGTGTATAGGTGTGTTAATGCAGTGTGTGCATCAGTGTATAGGTGTGTTAATGCAGTGTGTGCATCAGTGTGGCTGTGTATTAGTGTGTTAATGCAGTGTGTGCATCAGTGTGGCTGTGTATTAGTGTGTTAATGCAGCAATCTCCCTCCCCCACCCCCCCCCCCCCCCCCCCCAACTACACCCCTTATTATACATTTTTTTACAGGATTGGAACTGGGGGCAGGGGGGCGTCCTCCGGAGATAATTAATGTTATTTTTAGCCACGAGAACTGCCCAATTCCACAGATACTGACTGGTAAAGTTAATACTTGCTGGTTTTTAATAGGACATTGCAGCTTCCTATTGACCTGAGATTTTGCAGCCATTTTGTTTCCCCTGGAGGGAGATTTAAGTCCAGTATCTTCACCAGTAAGTTGAAATAGCTGAAAATAGCTCGGTTCAGCTCCAGAGCTCCTCGCTCTCAGCATTTAAAACAACATGTTGCTTCTTTAATGTGTAGTGTGCGTGTTTGTGAATTTGTGCAGTGGTATTAAGGGTCAGCAGCCATAAATGGCAGTCACCATTAACACCTAATCGTTCTGGGCCTCTATTTATTTCATGTTCCCAGGAGGTGTCTGACAAGAGTGACCGCATCACCCAACTGGAGCAGGAGAAGTCGGCACTGATTAAGCAGCTCTTTGAAGCTCGAGCCCGCGGCAACCCAGAAGCCAGCCAACTGGACTCGACTTTCATATAGACTGGTCAGACTCCCCGCACTTCCATGGGGATCCTGCAGAGGGCGGCGTTTTATTCACAACTGGACAGGACCCCCGTCTAGCTGCTTCTCCAAATGGTACCAGATGATCCACCATGAAATGTAGATGGTTGTTGGGGAGCATCGGCCATGAGACACTGGACACTGCGTGCACAATAGCTGGGCTTTAAACGGGTTGCATTGCTGCCACTCTAGTAGCCGTGTATCCTCTCCTTACACTCCCGTAAGACTTTAACATTGCTGCATCATTGGAATCGCTGCGGCGGTTTGGCTTTCTTGTACACCCCCACACGGATTTAATAAGGTACACTCCCTCTCACGTTTACAATAAGTCGGCCTTGTCTACACATTGTAACTGGCATCCTTAAATAGAAGTCTGCCCTTTAATCCTCTCGCTGCCCGTTGAATACACAGGGATATCCCACTGAAGGTCGTCGCTAAATAGAATCTTAACCGTAGCTATGTTTACAAACGGACTTGGGGAAAAGATGTGTGATCTATGTTGACTGGATCGTCTGCAGGCTGACGCGGTACTATAGCTATTGTAATAATTTGACTTTTTTTTAAACTTGTTTTTGACCCGGGCTGTAGGTGAATGTATCTCTCTGAGGCAGAGGGCGGCCAAATCCAGTCCTCAAGGGCCACCAACAGGTCAGGTTTTCAGGAGATCCCTGCTGCTGCACAGGCAGCCTGGTCATCGACTGAGCCACTGATTGAGCCACCTGTGCTGAAGCAGGGATGGCCTGAAACCCTGACCTGTTGGTTGGCCATTGAGGGCTGGAGTTGGCCACTCCTGTTCTAATGGGGCAATTCTAGTTCTGCCGAAGTGGCTGCATGAGTTGTTTTTTGGACTTGGCTCTTTGGTGTATATAGAATTTACCCCTAAGAGACTTCTCTTCCCCCTCCCCCCCCTCCACCCCGGATGTATGTCTTGTTCAACATAGGTGACCTTTATATCTAAAAGAAAATTAAAAAAATCTATTATTTGGCAAACCTCACCAAAACAACCCCACAAATTAGCACAAGTTTCTCTCTTTGGGTTGTGAACAAACGTTTGCCACTTTTTGGATCAATATTTTACACCTCGTTACTAAAGAAACCTGTTGTGCAATACCCTACTACATGCTAATTTACAAAACGTTCCAGGTTACACTACGTTCCAATTTACACTACGTTCTAGGTTACACTACTTTCCAGGTTACACTACACTCCAATTTACACTATGTTCCAGGTTACACAACGTTCAAGGTTGTACTACGCCTCAATGTACACCACGTTCCAGGTTACACTAAGCTCCAATTTACACTACGTTCCAGGTTACACTACGCTCCAATTTACACTACGTTCCTGGTTACACTACACTACAATTTACACTACGTTCCAGGTTACACTACACTCCAATTTACACAACGTTCCAGGTTACACTACACTCCAATTTACACTACGTTCCAGGTTGCACTACACTCCAATTTACACTACGTTCCAATTTACACAAGGCTCCAGGTTACACTACATCCAGGTTACACTTAGCTCCAATTTACACTACACTCCCTTGTGACCTGGCGTTTACTATCGAAAAAAACTCTTCCAACCTTCTCTGTTTACATGTTCTGAATGTTTATTTTATTTCTGCAGGGTTATATACATGGATCTGTGTGAATATGTTTATAATATTGACACTCCGCCGATTAAAGATGGCAGCCTCACTGCCTCCTTTCTTTTGTATCTGCTATATTTAGGGAAGCGTTTATTGATTTATGAAAACCTACCTGCGCTGTAGGATTGCGCTGGTCACTGAAAATACATGTCATTTTTACTTTATTAATAAACTTGGGTTACATGAAAAAACGTCCCATCTTCTCTGCATAATGTTTGCCATTTGAGGTAAAGAAGTGTTTAAAAAAATCTTTCCCGGTGTTTTTTTTAAAATTATTATTTGTTTTTGTTATCAGTGAAAACTAGGAAAATTACTCCATCTTAAATGTTTAGTCCCAGATGGTGGCCATTTTGTTTTTTTTTGGAGTAACTTATCCGTGGTATGGGGGGGGGGGGAACAGATCCAGCTACAGGATGACCAAAATGAATGGTGATGCGCGTGATAATGGTGAGTGCCAAATGGTGAATTAGTGAATACAGTAGGTTGAGGGAGAGGGGAGAGGAGTTGGAAAGCTGTTGCTACAAGTCTGGTGTGTGGTGGAGGTGGTGCTAAGAGGAGGTTCAGATGCATAGCCATCACCATGGCAATGAATGGCTACTTAAACCGCATCATGCAGAGAGGCGGGGCCACCTTGAGAAAGCGTGAACCAACGTTAAACGTACGTCGGTGCGCGTCGCTTCAGTGTAACTGCCCTTACTGTAAAGAACCCTTTCCTTTGTTGCTGGTGAAATCTCCTTTCCTCCAACCTTAAGGGATGACCCGAGTCCTTTGTACTGCCCATGGGATGAATAGTTATTTTGAAAGCTCCCTGTACTGTCCCCGAATATATTTGTATATAGTTATCATATCCCCTCTTAGACGCCTCTTTTCTAATGTAAACAAATCTAATTAAGCTAGCCTCTCCTCATATATCAGATTGTCCATCCGCTTTATTAATTTGGTGGCTCTTCTCTGCACTCTCTCTAGTTCCAGAATGTCTTTTCTAAGGACTGATGCCCAAAATTGTACTGCATATTCAAGGTGTGGTTTTACTAATGCTTTATAAAGAGGCATCATTATGTTTACTTCCCTTCCATCCATTGCCAGTTTAATGCAAGATAAGATCTTGTTTGCCTTTGCAGCTACTGCACGACATTGGTCACCATTGCTAAGCCTGCTGCCTACAAGCACTCCTAAATCCTTCTCCATCAAGGATTCCCCCAATTTATCCACATTTAATGTGTAAGTTGCCTGTTTATTCTTGCATCCCAAATGTATAACCTTACATTTATCTGTATGAAACCTCATCTGCTAGTTACCTGCCCAAGTTTCCAGTCTCTCCAAGTCCTTCTGGAGAGAAATTACATCCTGCTCTGATTCTACTACCTTACACAATTTAGTGTCACCAGCAAAGATGGAGACTTTGCTCTCTATGCCAACCTCAAGGTCATTAATAGAAATAACATATATGTAACAAAAAGAATGGATACACACATCATAGTTATACCAAAGCAGAATGTACAGTAGTTTATTTCAAAAATGGTATTAGTTCTGCATGTTCATTGAATCCTCCTGGAAATGTTTATTTGTGTGGTATAAATCCAATACTGGTCTTTTTTTAATAGACAGATCTGTTACCCAATCTTTTAGATCAGGGGTGGGGAACCTTTTTTCTGCCAACGGCCATTTTGATATTTATAAAATCATTCGAGGGCCATCCCAAATTATCAACTTAAAAATTAGCCTGCTGTATTTGGCCAAAAATTTAATGAACTCACTAATGTGATGGCTGGAACTGCTTCTCTTTGGGTAACTATGACTGACTGCGGGTTGGTGTCTGTGCGCACGCGCACACACAGAGCAATCGGGCAGGGGGTAGGGAAATCAGACTCTCAGACACACTCTCTCTCTCTCAGACTCACTCTCTCAGACTCTCAGACCCACTCTCTCTCAGACTCACTCTCTCTCTCAGACTCACACTCTCTCAGACTCACACTCTCTCTCAGACTCACTCTCTCTCTCAGACTCTCAGAACCACTCTCTCTCAGACTCTCAGACTCACTCTCTCTCTCAGACTCACTCTCTCACACTCACTCTCTCAGACTCACTCTCTCTCTGACACACTCTCTCAGACACACTCTCTCAGACACACTCTCTCAGACACACTCTCTCAGACACACTCTCTCAGACACACTCTCTCAGACACACTCTCTCTCTGACACACTCTCTCTCTCTCTCTCTGACACTCTCTCTCTGACACACACTCTCTCTCTGACACACACTCTCTCTCTGACACACTCTCTCTCTCAGACACACTCTCTCTCTCTCTCAGACACACTCTCTCTCTCTCTCTCTCTCTCTCAGACACACTCTCTCTCTCTCAGACACACACTCTCTCTCAGACACACTCTCTCTCTCTCTCTGACACACTCTCTCTCTGACACACTCTCTGACACACTCTCTCTCTGACACACTCTCTCTCTCAGACACACACTCTCTCTCAGACACACACTCACACTCTCTCACACACACACTCTCAGACACACACACACACACTCTCAGACACACACACACTCTCAGACACACACACACACACTCTCTCTCTCTCTCTCAGACACACACAGGGGGAGGAAAATCTGATCGGGGGGGATCGGAGCAGGTGCCCTCCTCCGCAACTGCTACTTGGTGTGGGGAGGAGGGTTGTGTAAGTGCACGGGGGGGAGGGGGGAGCAGGGGGGGATCGGAGCAGGTACCCTCCACAACTGCTGCCCGGTGTGGGGAGGAGGAGGAGAGGTGGTAGTGAGGTGTCTCTCCCACCGCAGACTCGTTCTTCTATCCCCCAAGCCTCTTATACCCCCTTCCCCCCATCCCCCACTCCTCTTATACCCTCTCCCCCCCAGAGTGCTGCTTACCCGCGCCGCCCTGGTGATACTCAGGTCCTTAATCACCTCAGGCGGCTGCTGCCACACACAGGCAGTGACACAGAAACACAGTGACCGTGACACAGAGTGACACACACACACACACACACACACACACAGTGACAGTGAGACACACAGAGACTATGAGACACACAGAGACCGTGAGACACACAGAGACCGTGAGACACACAGAGACCGTGAGACACACACACACAGACAGTGACACACACAGACAGTGACACACACACACACACAGAGAGAGACAGTGACACACACACAGTGACACACACACACAGTGACACACACACACACACACACACAGTGACACACACACACACACAGACAGTGACACACACACACACAGACAGTGACACACACACACACACACAGAGACAGTGACACACACACAGAGACAGTGACACACACACACACACACACAGACAGTGACACACACACACACACACACACACACACACAGAGACAGTGACACACACACACACACACACACACACACACACACACACACAGAGACAGTACACACACACAGACAGAGACACACAGTGACAGTCACACACAGTGCCAGACACACAGTGACAGTGCCAGTGCCAGACACACACAGTGACAGTGCCAGACACACACAGTGACATTGACACACACACAAACACACACAGTGACATTGACACACACACACACACACACACACACACACACACACACACACACACACACACACACACACACAGTGACATTGACACACACACACACACACACACACACACACAGAGACAGACAGACACAAACACACACACACACACAATGACACACACACACACAATAAGCCCACCTCTGCAAACACACAAAAATAAGGCCTCTCCCCCCTTGGGGTGGGTAAGGTGCCTGGGAGGGGGAATAAGGGGGCATGTGGGTTACCTGGGGTCCGTGAATGGGCTGCTGGAGCTGCATAGGTAGCCAGTGCAGCTGAGAGACTGGCAGGCCTGCGGAGCCTAAAGGGAGGGACAGAGGGGCAGAGCCTAAGGAGCCCGGCATTACTGGAGGAGAGAAGGGAGGGGGGCGGTGCTGTAGGAAGAGGCGGGCCAAAAAAAATGTTTTGTTTTTTTTTTGTTTTTTTTAAACAATTCTTTCAGGCTTCCCGGGGGCCGGACCAAATGACTTTGCGGGCCTTACACGGCCCGCGGGCCGGACGTTCCCCACCCCTGTTTTAGATGGTACTGTTTCAATACCCATGAATTTTACCTTCCTGGGATCGCAATGATGAACTGATCGAAAATGACTCAAAGGTGAAAGAGGTTTGTTCTCTGTAAGCTTAGGAATGTTTTTAATATTTCTAAGATGTTCAAGTATCCTGAGTTTTAAGTTCCTCTTGGGTTTTTCAATATATTGGACTCCACAAGCACATTGTATTGTATGTCTTTATTTATATAGCGCTAAGTGAAGGTGAAAAAGACGGCGCTAACTCTATTAGTGTACACTTGTGCTATACAGTGATTTATAAGTATAATCAATTGATTAATAAACAATAGTGACGTGATGAAACAACGTGCAAACAATGGTAAGTTCAATCCCCCTGCTCAGACCCAGCTGGTAGGGACTGGTTCCACTAGTCCCACAAATCGTCACTCTCCAGTTGCAATCCAGGGGGAGCATAAAGGGAAATAGAACAAAAAACAATCTAAGTGCAGACAGTTTTATAACTGGTGTGTAAAATCTATGATGAATCTTGGCTCATATGTGTTGCCTACTTACAAGATGTAAGTCAAAAACAAGCGGTTTTGACACAATGGTCTCAGCAAGGAGGATTTCTCAACCAGGGATGTGGAGACTCCAAATCTCAGCTCAGCAGCAATGTGTATGCAAAAGAAAAGATAACCATAGTGCAGACCAGTACTATAATTTTTTTTGACTTTATGGGGTTAAAAATGAACACTTACAATAAAAACAAGTATTTCATGCGTGTATCACATTCAATGTGATCAAGGAGAGAAAGCTGTTAGCTTCAGGCTCACCCGCCACCTCCGGTGTGACTCTGCGTGGGACACCACTCTCTGGGACTCTCCACCTCTGGTGGGTCCAAACATGATATTTCTTCCCCATAGCATTCAACTTGTTTGCTTTAACCCTCTCCTATCCTCAACCTTGTCCAATCCTATACCCCGTTCCCACATATTTACATTGTGGGTAAATTAATCCACTGTGTCACCCCTTAAGTATTTCTATAACAGGAATACCTGAATTCATTTGAAATTTATTCAACTATTTAAAAGAAACCACAATCTTATCCCTCACCCTTGCATAATTATATTTGCTACATCAGGTCAATTGTAACATCATGTTGAAAATATAGAGAATCCAATTCCCATTTAAACAAGTGCTCCCTTATGCATATGGGTGCTGAGATGGTAATTAGTGCTGACCATTTTATATACAAGTGTCCTTGATTAAATACTAATCATGTAGGGTATATATAGATACTAAAGAGTAGGGGGCGGTACACTCCTGAGGAAGCCACGCACCCTATTGGCGAAACGCGTAGAGTGGTAGCCGCCCTGAGGAGAGAATCTGTAGCAGAACTTACAGACCCGCGACCGGAAGTGACGTATCGGGACTAACCGGAAGTGACGTATCGGGACTAACCGGAAGTGACGTATCGGAGCCTGCCGGACAGGACAATCCACCCGAGAGGGAGCTCCATGCAGAGACCCATACAGCGTCCTACAACACCAACGAATCGGACAGGAACAACATACCCCAGAGGGAGCCCACGAGGGGGAGGGTCCTAGAGAACGGTAGTCCAACGCAGAGTCCACACCAGAGGTGGAGAGTCCCAGAGAGTGGTGTCCCACGCAGAGTCACACCGGAGGTGGCGGGTGAGCCTGAAGCTAACAGCTTTCTCTCCTTGATCACATTGAATGTGATACATGCATGAAATACTTGTTTTTATTGTAAGTGTTCATTTTTAACCCCATAAAGTCAAAAAAAAAATTATAGTACTGGTCTGCACTATGGTTATCTTTTCTTTTGCATACACATTGCTGCTGAGCTGAGAGTTGGAGTCTCCACATCCCTGGTTGAGAAACCCTCCTTGCTGAGACCATTGTGCCAAAACCGCTTGTTTTTGACTTATATCTTGTAAGTAGGCCACACATATGAGCCAAGATTCATCATAGATTTTACACACCAGTTATAAAACTGTCAGCACTTAGATTGTTTTTTTATTTATATAGCGCCATTAATGTACATAGCACTTCACAGTAGTAATACATGTGGTAATCGAATAAATAACAGATAATATAAATAACAGATCATGGGAATAAGTGCTTTAGACATAAAAGTAACATTAAGGAAGAGGAGTCCCTGCCCCGAGGAGCTTACAGTCTAATTGGTAGGTAGGGAGAACGTACAGAGACAGCAGGAGGGAATTCAAACATTGTGTTACATAGACTATAAAGGTAGTCACGCAATGGATACATGTTAGCTGTTATTTTATACCAGTAACATTAGAGGTTACATATCTGTTAGCATGTGTTTACATGTTTTGCATCTGCTACATGTGTAGTTGTCTGCTAGCCCCGAAATGAGTTCTCAGAGTATTTGGTTCCTTATTCTGGGATCTTAGCTGACCGGGAGGGAGCTAGTATCCACTTCAGATTTGGGGCTTTTCCTGGAAACTATATTGAGTACTCCTGCTAATGGCTGCAAGGGGATTTCAGTCATTTTTTGTTAATACGTAGAACAGCGTGAGTGGCGATTTCTCAAAACAATTATTTCTACACGTTTTGACTTGTTTGGTTGCTATGTAAGAATGAATCGGTTTCTATTTGCTTCGGGTCAGTGTAGTTCAATATCTTGTCTAGTAATTATTGTTTTGAATTTCTCACTTTTGATCTCTGTTGCTAATGGCAGCATTATTAGATGACAAAAAACGAAAGGGGAAAAGACCGAATCAACAATGCTGCCATATAAACAACAGTTTACAGCCTAATTTTCAAGCAAAGTAGGTAGGAATTCTTAAAATACTCAAAACATTTGGTTTATATGGAGACGAAAGAAGTTGAAAGATATATATATATTATATGTTAAGGATGTCTGCAACAACCGGATTGCCTCCGTATGAACTGAACCTGAAAGTAGGAGGCATTATCATGTTCCTTAGGCTAAGGCCCCGGTATCTCCGCTGCAACGCGCGCCCGCGAGATTGGCGGCGCGTGCAGCCGATTCCCCGGTCTGTAGCTCACTGCAGGAAGAGAGACCGGGGGGGGGGGGAGGGGCGTGGCGGGGGAGTGACGGGGGCGCGGCCATGACGTCACCCGGCAGGTTCGCCCTCATTGGCTGAACCGCCGGGGGGCGTGCCTTATCGCTTGTCGCGAGTCCTGCTCTCAATTCTATTGAGAGCAGGAGCAGCTCTCGCCCCAGCGCTGCGGTCCCCCCTCGCAGCGGGCCCGGCGCCATTGAGGGGAGGGCTCTCGTCTGTGCAGCGTCCGCCACAGCGGGCGCTGCAGTAGGCAGCGAGGGCAAGGCCTTAGATACCTAATCGTCCAATCACCGCAGTTAAGCAATATCGGGTGCAGTTAGTACTTGAATCGGTGGCTGCTTAGGAACAATATATATATATTTTTTACATCGAAGATTTCTCTAAAGCGCAATTGTCAATTTCTGGGGGTTTTGCACAAGAGCATCCACTCGTTGCTGTAGCAAAGCCCGATGTTGCTTAACTTAGGTGATCGGACGAGAACCGGGGTGCGCAACATGGTATGGCCGGTGCCAGCAAAAGTTAATATTTTTTACGATAAAGCAAAGCGTTAGGTAATGATAACAAGATCGCCATGCAGTTGTATAAAAAGACTGACAAATTGAAGATACTTCTATTATCATCATATTGATCAATAAAGCAAAGCGTGGATGCTATTGCGAGGGATGATACTGCTGATCAACTTGCATTCCCGGAAGAAATCTTAAACAGTCTTACTCCAACCAGAATGCCTCCTCGTGCACTGAAACTTAGAGTAGGAGCTGCTATCAAGCTCCTTACAACCCGAATTCAATTCCGAGGACTATGTAATGGTACATTGTGGGGATGTAGCCTGCTGTCGTGTGTGTGCCTTATACCATTAAAGCCTTTTTGCATCATCGGAATCGCATTGAATTTGACTGACTGACTGCTGTGGCGCCGGTTCTCACCCTCATTCATCTGCTTACCTTATTCGGACGCACGCTACAGAACACGAGCCAAGGAGGGCTGGGATCCAGGACGGATGAGCTGACAGGGGTAAGCATTGTGCCCCTGAGCCCCGACCCCCATTGTGGTCCCCCTGCGCCCTCCCAGCACTGTTCCACTTTGTCAGTTCACTGACACTTTAGGGTGTCATTTTCTGCAGCTGTATGCCAGAGCGCATGACAGAATTGGATTTCACTGGACTATGTAATGGTACAAGACTTGCTGTTACTCGAATACAAACACACATAATCGAAGCAAAAGTGATTGGCGCAGCAGACTCAGACACAGAACTTATTCCAAGAATCCCACTCAAGCCATCATACACAAATTTACCATTCAGTTTCAAACACAAACCATTTCCCATACCATTTGGCTTTTTCAATGACCATCCATAACTCACAAGGCCAAACGTGTTCTAAAATATGCATTTACCTACCGAAACCATTTTTTTACCAATTTCGGCAAATTCTATAGAAGAAAAAAAAAAAAAGACAGGTGATTTCGCAAAATGTGAGACAAATTGATTTTGAAAAAAAAAAAAAAAAAAACTGATGAGACTTTTAGAAGAAGAAGCGCGTAAACAATTTTTGGGGGGCAAAGAAATATACAGGAAGAAGCCAAAATCAAAATTCCAATACAAAACCACAAGTCCATCTTGTACGTTCACTGGAAGGTTCCAAGTCTCGCAGAATGTAAAAAGAGCAGCTTTGTGACCCCAAGTTGCCCGAGCTGTTGGGAAACAGATGTACACGCCGGGCCCGAGGTTTGTGGAAAGTCTGCGTTATTTGTCAAAATGTTTGTGATCCTTTGAAAGCTTGTCATCTTTTGTGTCTAATTGGTTTGACAGGTTGTGGCGTAGTGTAAGAGTGACATTAGTAGTACTGATATTTTGTTGTGACGTAGTATTGCCTGTTGGCGAGATTGGTGCTGTTTGGGGTTTCCCATTGTCCACAGGTGATGTGTTTTATTCCCTGTACTTGTCCATGATTTTCAGATATCTTATCTGCATCTCCGTTCTGTCCAGTCTTTTCCCCCTGCTTTTGTAGCTACATTTGGACCATGTTCACCTAGATCAGGGGCGTAAGGGTTCCAGTCCAGGGTTTTGCTGGAGCTTGCCCTTACTTGGCTGTTGAGGCCATCTTGGTTCCTGGCAAGCTTCTTCCTGAATTGGCTGCACCTGTTCCAGGGCTTAAAACAGCAGTCAGTGACTCCAAGCCCCTGCTTGAGCATTCTATGCATTTCCTTGTGTGCGTGGCCCCCTTGTGTTCTGAGCCTGCCCTGTTCCGGAGCCCTCCCTGTTCTATTGGATTCCCTGTTGCCGACCTCAGCCTGTGACCCCGACCACCGCTCCTGTGCCGCCTGCCTTGACCCCAGCCTGTACTCGGACTTGCACCTATGCCGCCTGCCTTGATCTCTGCCTGGATCACAACTACTCTAACAGGACTCTGTCCCCTGGCTCTGGTCGGTGATCTTATACCCCTAACTCAGCCCTTGCGGGTCCGCTTCCTATTCAGAGATGAGAAACGTTACAAGGGGTGTGCAAACTTTCCCCCCTGTGCCCGAGCGCCCCTCTTTACCGTGTCTCCGAAGTCAAATGACGCCACGGGGTCCCTAGACGTTACATTGCCATGGTAACATGACGTCATGTGACCCAACTGTGTCGTTTGACGCTGCATTACCATGGCGACGCGTCACTGGAGACAAGGTAAGTGAAGTTACTGAGGCCTCACGCGATCCCCCAGCATTTAATTGGCTTGGGGAATAGCGTGGGGCTTCTGCCACGGTCGCGCCCCAATACCCAGTTTGCGTACCCCTGACCTAGGTGACCCAGCACACACACAAAAAAGAGACGGTATTTTGCCCGATAAGCGGTGTTTGGAGTATATAGTATACAGGGTAAAAAGATGGGTAAACCAGCTCTATCAATGGAGATTTAGCATTCGGCCCAAACATATTGGCCTTTTTTTGTGGGCTGCATTTGGGTATCTCTTCATCCCAAATAGAATTGAAGAAAGACGGCTATTTTAGCGAGAAACCAATGGACCTCTGGGCAGCCGTTGCAGGGTACATAGAATTTGGCCCTTAAACAGGACCCGGCAAAGTCCCATCCTCATTAATGTGACCATTCCACAGTGCTGTTCTCACTGTCTCCAGCAGGGGCCGCTCAAAGACGTTGCCTGACTTGTATTATCCTAAAGATGACAAACAAATCCCACTTGTCACCACATTCACACATCTCAGTCAGGGCTGCAACCCACGCCTTTCCCCATCATCTCTCAGCATGCAGTGCGTCCACTGCCGCCAGGGATTCTGGGAAATGAGCACACAGTGCCACCTAAAGGTGAAGAAAGATGGGCACTTCGGACTCGTGCCAGTAAAAGTAATACTTTGAAGAAAGTCTGAAGGGCCCGTCTGTCTTCCTCCCTGTACAGCACCTTGCAGGAGGCTCGCGGAGACCAAAGCACTGGCCAGATAAGTTACTGCACTTGTATGATCCGTAATTGGAGCGCACAAGAGTTTTCTATTTTTTGTGTGTTATCCTAAAAACAGCAGCTTGGCTGTATACGGGTGTGTTCTGTAAGATTACTCTGGCTTATGTTGTTGAGTTTAATCATAAGGTTAATGTTCACTTTAGTATTGATGCAACCTACCCTCTCCTTTCCCCGGCCTGTCCTTTGTAAACTAATGTCAATGTTATTATAGATTAGGACACTATAGGTAATAGATTTCATATTTAGATTTTATTACTATAGGTAATAGATTTCCTAGGTTTTTTGTTTTCTCTGTCAAAGCCCCTTAAAGCAGCTCTCCTGGGGACCCTTTATGGTTTTTTTGTTTAATAGGTTTGAGTAGGGGGTCCCGGAGCTGCACCGTGTTGATTCCTGCTGTGGGAACCCCCTGCTTCCCGAGATACTTAAGCTCCGTAGGGAGTGCTGGTATCGCTCTGCTGTTTAGATGTCCCACGTCACGTGGGCCAACAGAAAGCCACAAAATGACGTCATGTTGTCCTATTGACCCGCCGGACATTGAAGCCGCTATTATGTTGGCCACTACGAGCCCCGTCGGAACTGCTACCAACACCTCCTTCCGAGGTATGTGGGGAGTCAGGGTGTCCCCGGAGCTGAAATAAATGTGGTTGAGCTCCGGAAACCCCCTTCTTCAACCCTATTAATAAAACAAATAGTGTCCCCAGGATGGGTGCTTTACGTGTGTTCCAAGATGGGGCCAAACTGCGCCAGTTACAGTAATAAGTTTAATAGTGTAGGACGATGGGACTGGCTATTTTTGAAAGTTTATTCTGGTAATTGGTTATAAACATAAAGATGATGGGTTTTTACTTCCCTTATATCCTTTCTCATGTCTCACTTCTCCCTGGCACAAGCCTTGTTGGACGGCACCGTTGGTACACACCTCTGTTGACTAAAACAGTGAGATTATTAAAACCGGTTTCATACAAGGAAAAATGTGCCTCTGATCCGTTGTTCTACCCTGGCATAAGACATCCAGCCCTACACGTCTAAGTGACTTTTAATTGTGTGGAATACATATGCAAGATATATATATACACGATGTGTATGTAGTGCGAAACGCGTTGGAGGGATGCTTGTTGCGGGCCTACATTTTTTTTTTCATGTGTTGAATAAATCCTTTTATTACACTCGGATTTCAAGCCCATCATATTTTAGCTGTCCACCACCATTTACCTGTTTTCCACCCTGTTCGCCTCTTCCCGGCAGGGAGCACACGTCGTGCCACTTCCAGGAACTTGTGAGTACTTTCTCTGCAATCAACATCATAGACTGTTGTATGTATGTATGCGTAACGGGTGCTCACCACAAACTGGACGGGACCGCGAGGCTGAGGTGGGGATGTTAGAAGCCACCGACCTACAAATGCGTAACCACGTCCGGAGTGCAGAGTAATGGTCGCGTGGCCTGGTCAGGGTAGGCGAGGTCAGAATGATAGTATATACTCGCCGTGGTCAGGGATTGGAGAGAGTAGAATCGTCGTTAGCCGTGGTCAACGAGGAGAGAGGCTGCAAGTCCAGAAGAGAGCCATGGTTGAGGGGTCAGAGAAGGCAGAGGTCCAGGTACGAGCTGTGGTCAAAACGGGAAGCAAAACAAGACAAGGCAAGCACACGACACACAAACCTAAGTTTATGATCAGCCAGTTTTGTATAGGTACCATCCTGAAATAGTATGCCTCCTCCTTTCCCTAAAGGAGAAATTCAGTATTCAGTGATTATCTTTTTATTATATGGACTAAGCATTGATATTTTAGGACCAGCTCTCGAGAGCTCCCTTTCCGCGTCAGGCCGAGCAATCCTCATTTACAAATGTGAAGTGTACATTTCCTTGAGTGTAACCCAGATGTGAAACATCTGCGCAGTGAATCCGTACTTCTCGTGTAAATGTAGCCGGTACCCGGCTGTACTGTTGAGAAGCATCATTTTCATTTCTCCAATTATAAATCACAGGTAGATATAGAAAGATACTTGGGGCCTTATTCTATATATTTTCCAAAGTGGTCCCCCGGGCCATGTTTGACCTCAAACCGCCATTAAAGTTTAGGGGAATTAGGGCCGCAAACGATCTGAACGGCTGCAGTAGATTAGAAGAATTCTCCGCTTGGGATCCTGATCAATATGCCGGGAAGCTGCCATCATTTGACCTACGTAATAAAAACTTCCTTGATAAGGAAGAGCAGCTTTTGGCACATTGAATACAGGACTAAGCAGGCAATATGTCTGACTCATCTACCCCTCTCCCAGCGACCAGCTGCATGTAATCTGTGTTGCGAACGGGGAAACTAGAGGTCCCAGCCACAATGCTATTTTTTCAGTTTAAAAATGGCTATAAAATATGAAAAGCATCACAGCCATTTTTATTTCAATAGAAAATAACTAGCCTTTAAAATAAGCGTTGTTATACCGGCTGAAGGGACAGCAGGTAATGTTTCTGTGCAGAATGGGGACGGGGGTTTGGGGGCAATGACCTTTTATTTTTAAGATGCTCTTATGCGTGAATATACAATAATTCAGTCTTTGAACAATGGCTTACTGTATTAGGACACTGAGCAAACCCAGCTACCACTAAAATCCCCCATATATCCTATTTCCCACCTAAATCCCATCCCCACAGCAAATATTGAAATAATGAATGTCCCGGCTCAGATGCAGAAAACCACAGCTGGCTGACTCATCTCTGCAATGCATTATTATCTGTTCCTGCAGCAGCAACATGGATTAACCTCTTCATGTCTGCAAAGACCCATTTACCTTCTTGGTCCTTTGCCCTACTCCAGGGTTGGCCAACTCCAGCCCTCAAGAGCCATCAACAGTCCGGATGTTAGGGACATCCCTGCTTCAGCACAGGTGGCTCAGTCAGCATGGCTGAGCCACTGATTGACCCACCTGTGCTGAAGCAGGGATATCCTTACAACCTGTCGGTGGCACTTGAGGACTGGAGTTGGCCGCCCCTGCCCTGCTCATGTGGTTATCACCTGGGAATGTCAAAAAGGACTTCCCTTTCGTGCCTCTCTGCTTTGATGACCCATTCAGATATTGGCCTCTGCAGGGATTAGGTCAGTGCCATGAAAATATGACCTCTATCCCTGACCTTGGCAGCTTTTATCAACCATTTATATTGTGATTGACCCATAGGGTGGTACGTCCGGCAGTAGCAAAGGAAAATGATTAGAATTGGTCATCCCTTCTAATCCCTCTCCACCTCTCTTACTAAAGCTTGAGTAAACGTCAGTCCCTAATTCATATCATTTGTAGTTCCTCTTGCATCTGCTGCACTTACAGATTGTTCAAAAGAGAGGTTTTTCTGCGAAGATGTCCAGGCCCTAACAGCACTTCCAAGAACGCATCAAGTATAAGAGCCAGAGTCCAATCACTCTGAAGCAGCCGTTCGTAACCATTATATGCCCAATACTGCCATTGACCATTGACGTCAGTAAGGGTTTGCAGCCGATAATGGCTCGATCGACCACCTTGGAGTATATTGAATTACACCCCAAGTCTACTTTGTACATTGAGTAATGTAGGGTTAATGGCACTCACATATTGACCTGCCCTCCAATCCACAGTCACTGCATGGTATTATTTTAACATCCCGAGCATCCAATCTCTCTGCGTCTCCTTGTGAAGTTTTGGCAGATAAGGGAATAAAGCTTCGGTTTCCCAATTAGCTGGTGAGAAAATACTCAGCACAGTGTCCGCTTGTCATACGGGCAAGAAAGGGCCATGTGTTAGTGGAGCTCAGAGGCTGCATGCTGGATTTCCCACTGTCTGGAAGGCTTTTATTCATTACAACGGACCCGAGCAATTAAAGTGTTTGCTGGGTGTGTAAGGAAAGGGGAAAGAAACCCCCACACTTTCATTTATTTCACAGATCGTTACACTGCTTGACCTAATGCAATCTGGCACACAACTTTTGAAGTTAGACTTCTTTGCTGGCGCCGACGGGGTTTCATGGGAAAAAAAATCCTTGCGTTGTAACGTTAAACTGTAATGCGTTACGTCACGGTAGTAATTGTCACGCGTGGCCGTTGTGCTCGCACAAGTCGCGCATGCGCACAAAAACACTATGTCTGGTCTCGGCCTTCGGTGCGCACAGCGCGCATGCACAGAGGCCTCTTGCGCTCTGGCACCGGCGCACCAGCACACACTGACTGACTGACTGACACACATACACACACACACGCACACATTGACTGACTGACCCACACACGCACTGACACTCGAACACATACTGACACTTGTAGACACACAAACACACACACACAGCGACACACAAGGATTTCACAGTTATAAATATAGAAGTGCAAATAGCTAAAACACACATTCTAAGGTCACACTTCTTTGCGTTTTGGCACTGAAATTGTGTTTGGATTTTTTAATTAAAAACACCATTACAAATACAATTTCTGTGACAAAACAGTGACAAAAGACAAAGAAGTTTCACTTGCCATGTGCGTGCTCGGCACACACAAACATTTATATGTCAGTCATGCCAAAGTGGCGACACTGATGCTTGTGGTTTGCAAACAGCACAATTCTTACAACGAGTCCTGACATATTTATCCTATGGTTCTAGTCCTGTTATAATGGGAACTTCTTGGCATTTTTATTGTGAGTTGGCTGCCGCATTGGATCTGTTTAGCTACTTCACTATCTTGTAGGTAAGCTAATTTGGGTGGAATACATCTTTCTATACTGATGCTACATATTAGCAAAGTATTTGCAACTTTGTTGCTCGATTGTATAGAGTGAACTCATTATACTCAGTAACCTTCTCACTGCTGGTTACCAGTTTCAGACTTATTCTACCACAATGCTATAGTTCATAGAATCACTTGCTGCTCACCCCAAAGGGTGTTTCTGCCTTTGTGTATGTGACACAAGAACTAATCAGCAAATTTTCCCCATGATTTGCAGTATATATCGAGCCCTAACTACGCAGATATATAGAGTCCCGCTGTTTACATTATAGATACTAAAAAACGTATTCCCCAAGGGTTTCCACCTCTGATATCCGATCACCACAGATAATGTTGCCATTGTAAAGATCCAGGAACGCCTATTATCTGTCGTTCATCTACCACCACCCTTTTTTAACGAAGATACCATTAAAAATTATTTTTAATTCATTCACTACTCACCATTGTTCTATGGGCATCTGAGTGCTTCACTAGCCAGGTACTTTGTCTTGGGTGTACTTATCATACCTGTGGCCCCTAGAAATACAGACAGGGACCTTAAATACACATTATTTGCCACTGGTTATGGATAAGGACACCAGATTTGGGAATTTGTGAGTACACACCCTGTTGGATTTTGACAACCAAGAAAACACTTTATTCACAGACATATTGCCCTATATTTTGTATGTTTTTTCTCATTTCATATACCTGCGCTCCTCAGCTACCAGGGCTCACAATATGTCCTCTGCTCAGAGATCTCAGGCCCCACGAACCAATAGGAAGCTGTGACATCATCGGTGCGGCTTCCCATTGGCCCATGTGACGCGGGAGCTTCAAACCTGAAAGTCTTGCTTACTGAGCCGGAGCAGCTTCCGGCACCTACTTCGGAGGTAAGTACCTCCAGACCTAGGGGGTTCCCGGAGCTGAAATTAACACGGGTTCAGCTCCGGGGCTCCCCTGCTTCAATTCTATATTAAAAAAAAAAAACACTTTTAAAAGAAATTCACTGGCTTGTTTAAGATTGTGTTGGAACATACAGTCTATTTAGGTGGGATGTCGGATGATATCCTTTGGTTAACCCATTCTGTGTAGTCCCTGTGTCATGTTATTTAGGCAGTTTTACATTCACAAAAGCTTTACAGTACTAGAACTGCTAGCCACTAAACTTCAATATTGTTATTTGCCATTATAATAAACGTGAGTTGATTGATGGACATATTTACTAAGGAGCTGCCAAACCATAAGCCATATTATGGCACATTCAAGAGAATAGGCTGTAATGGGTCTTACAACTTGGGGGTGCTGCTTACTGGAATCAGACATTTGGCTGCGGCCATCTCGCCACGACCAAGTCGCCACTGTGGGTCCCTTTGCCGCAGCCGCTCCACCGCTGGACACTCAGCTGCTTCACTAATAAGAAAGTTAACTTAAGGGGGTTTAGCGGTTATTGTAGGGGTTAACATTTTTACGGTAGCAGATTGGGGTAAGGGGCTTACTGTAAGGAGTTAAGGTTTTTAGGGTCGGGGGTAGCGTTAGTATTAGGGGTTTTTAGGGTAAGGTTAGGGGCTTACCTTGCCAGCGAAACAGCCGGCGGAGAGATGTCCTTGAGGTCAGTGGCAGCTAAGCGGCAATGACTTGCCACGACCAAATGTCTTAGACTGACAGCTTACTAAATATGACCCAATGTGCTGTAACTTCAATAGCTCCATGAATCCAAAGCCATACAGGGACGCCTATGATTATATGGTAGAAGAGGTTTGGAGATGATTTTATTCCATTACCATAGACGTTTAGCTGCTCTTAGGCAGTGTTTTTTATGTCTTGTTGGAGATGCTAACAATGAAAATCTGTTCTCCTCCCCCTCTGCCGGAGAAACACAGCAGCCGGTGAGTTGGGATCCCATGAGAGGGGCACAGATCACAGCTCCCCCAATCGCATCGGCCCGTTCCATTGAATTAGTGGCATTCTTTGAACTGTCGCTCCCCAACCACATCAGAAAGCCCAGACCAGCCTATTATAACATATCAAAGCCAGCGCTGGGTCGTCAGGCCACGCCCTGTCCTTGGGACAATGAGGGCGAAGAGAGGACTTCAGAGGATAAAGAGGTTATGGAAAGGTTTGGTACCCTCAGAGCTCTCTCTTCCCCACACTGCACCACCCACCCACTTCATGCGCTGCTCTTCTTGCCAGGGTTCAGAAGTTGAAACATTGCGACTAAACCCTGGTAACGTTCTAATCACACGAAAGATAAAACGTTGATGGATTATGTATCAAGTTACAGTGGCATTTAAAGAAAACACATTGATACAGACACAGGCGAAAATAGTTAAGTGGCTTTGCTCTTATTTTGCCTACTTTTCTGTTGACTTCTGATTTAGGGAGCGTCAAGATGAGGAGTAAAGTGACGCGCATCTTACAATGAGACGTATCCAACTCTAAGTCTTTGCATCAGTAATCTCTGCCGGTCTGAGGTAGCTCGGGTCTCACTGGTTCAAGGGTCTCCAAACTCAGTCAAAGACTGAGCCACTGATTGAGCCACCTGTGCTGAAACAGGGATATCCATAAAAGCTGGCCTGTTGGCGCTCTTGAGGGCTGAGTTTGGAGACCCCTGATCTAGTTTAACAATCTGCATCAAGTTTAAGATACTTGATTCAAAAAGTTTCTCTTACATTTCCAACAGTTACAAGCAAGATCGAGAGAAGAATTTAATTGTTCTACTGCTTTCTGTGCATTGTAATTGCACAATATCAGTTGTAACATGTTTCTTTCTTTTAGGATAGTCCAAGCTTGCAGTTATGTATCAGAACCGCGAGGCCCAGATTTACAGCACGGCCAGCACATAAATCTATCCAGCTGGAACGAGCGCTGTACAGCTCCGGAGGACTCCCAGAATTCCAGCCTCCTGGAAAAACGTCAGGATTGCTGCTCTACCGAACATCATGGTTTATGGGTATAACCAGGGCTTGAGAAATACACTCGCCCACTCGCCTGGGGCGGGCGCCTTTTGCCCGCTCGCGGGTCTTACCTGCGGCGGAGTGGTGCGGTGTCTCTCACCATTCTCCTGCTTCTCACCCTGCAAATTCGATAGTCTCCCATGCTACCCCCGTAAACATGGCTGTGCAGCATCAAATGATGTCACTTAGCGTAACGTTGCCATGGCAACGCTGCGTCGTTTGATGCTGCACAACCATGTTTATGGGAGTTGCAGGGGAGACACACGAAGTTGCAGGAGAATGGTGGGAAATGCCACGCCGCCGGTAAGACTCACGAGCGGGTACAGTGAGGGGGATGAGAGAGCTTTTTTTTGGGGGGGGGGGGGCGCGAGTGACTTATTTTAGAATTTGTCGAGCCCTGGTTATAACAAGTAAAAGTTGGTAAGATAGGGGAAAGAAGAGCCATGGGTGAAATGTAGAAGCCGACTGTATGATATACAAAAATGTTTTTGCGGAGATCCCTTTTTGCAGAGTTACACTTGCTGTGACAACCTTAACGGGAAAATGTATAACTTCGACCCACCAAACACTGCACTTGCAAAAATGTCCCAGTTATACTGGAAATATCAGATTGGCTATAAATTACATGCTCCCGGCGCTGGTTTATTCTGCTAGCTTCCAGTTACACGCTGGATCTGCTGGTAGTGCGAAGCAGAGGAGCAAAATGCGTAATAATGTACAATCTGAGATAAACACAGAACCGGGATTTTAGACTTGTATAATTTGTTTTTGTCTATCCAATAATACATGCACATTGTTTAGCCAGCTCTGCGCCTATGTATTAGAAGTGTATATGGCACAATATGACTGGCTGTTCCAGTTTATCTGCACTTTCTGTCTATTTACAATGGTGCAGTTGAGTACTGGCCTTTAGCTTCAGACTCATCTTTCTTTCCTCTTTCCTTCCAGCCCATCAATTTCCTGTGAGTCCCACTGATATTTAGCTTCAGGGTCTAATAGACTTATGGGAGAAGGAATGGCTCAGTGAGTAAAGACACTGACTGGCACTGAGTTTGAAGCAGGGGAGCCTGGTTCAATCCCCAGTGTTGGATCCTTGTGACCATGGGTAAGTCACTTTATCTCCCTGTGCCCCAGGCACCAAAAACATAGATTGTAAGCTCCACAGGGACCTGTGCCTGCAATATGTCTCTGTAAAGTGCTATGTAAAACTAGCAGCGCTATACAAGAACATGCTATTATTATGTGGAATACACATTTTTGTCCTTTAAAGTTGACGTCTCTGGCTTCATTTTACTGTTCTTCAACATGCGAGTCCTTCTATCGTTACAGTTAGAAGGCCCCTATCGGGTCCCAACGTGTCTCGAGTAACTGAAGACCATTGAAGTTAATGAGGCAAAACATTTCTTGTATAAGGGATGAACAATAAAGCCCATTGAGGCAAATAATTGATTGTAAAGTGTGATTTACTAACACACAACAGCCCCATTTTCCTAGCTTCTTGGGTTTATGACAAACGTTGCATTTATGCAGGGATGGAAAAATACCGGGCGCTTAAAATGTTGCCTGTGGTGTAGTGCTCGCTGACCGCCGTGACCGCCGCAACCGGCATCACTGTGCCCTATCCTGCTTTACTAGCGTGACCACAAAGCCGTATCGGGTGCGCTGTGACTGGCCGCGGTGGTGACTGAACGGTCAATCAGCACTGCACTTCATAGGCCGCGCTTATAGTCCTCGCTACGGCGACGCTGATGTCACGCGGCGGTCGCTGAAAAAATCAAATTGAATTGACATCCAGCAATCACGAACAAGCCGTCGCGCTGCTCCTACTATAAGCGCACGCAACAAATTCAATGCATTTGTTTTGACGCGATGTCGCCGGGACTATAAGTGCGGCTTTAGTGTGTGTGTGTGTGTGGGGGGGGGGGGGGATTAAGAGCAGGGAGACGCGAGGGAGTGAGCGAGATGAGCTGCTCCAGGACTTTGCCCACGCCTACTCTTAATTCTGAACAGTGTGACGGGGGAGGGGTGTTAGTCAGTGTGTTTCTTTTTAAGTTTTTTTTTTTACATTTTTGCCCACCCCTAGCCGGTACCATGCGGTGAGCACGCACACTAAATAATCTCACACGTTTCGGTTTGTTTGTAACTAAGACAATGCAGGATTCCAAAGACGGAAGTCTTAGGCTGCGGCCCCGCTAGCGCTGAGCGCGCTGGCGCTCAAAGCATGCGTGGCGGGTGTCCTGCGTCTACTCGCGCATGGGGGGAGGGAGGGAGGGGGCGGCATTGCCGAATATTGAGCGAGCGGGAAAATATAAAAATCTTATTTACCTAAGCGCAACGCGTGTGTGCACGCGCATACCCGCGTGCGCATCGCGTGGGCGGGGACTTGCATATATTGCCCGCTGATTACTTTCCTATGGAGAGGATATCCTGCTACTTTATTGCTCACAAGCCTGGAGCACGCCAACTGGAACAGACCAATGAAAGAACTGAGTAAGTTTATTTCTTATTCTTAAGCACCCCAGGGAAACAGCCATTTTTAGTGAACCCTCTGTGTGTTGCCAGGCTGCTCCCATACTAGGGGAGAGCCAGCAGACTCATTTGCTGTTCATCATATGTTTTAACCCCTTATGGTCTGTTATCATGTTGCTGATAAACAAGCAGTGCCCGCTGATTACTTTCCTATGGAGAGGATATCCTGCTATATATGCAAGTCACCTCGCCAAGCTCAGCGCTAGCGGGGCCGCAGCCTTACTCTGGAGATTGTGGCAGAATGGTTGTTGTTGGGGAGTAGGTGACTCAATACTTCGTGTGAAATAATCGTTTGGTGGTTTATTTCTCCACGAAAATAACAGCATATTCAACACACTGTCCCTTTAAGGAAAAACAAAGCATAAAACTCTACTTTAGGGAGACTGTCTAAACGTAAGCGCCTAACTAACCGACTGGCTAGCCAGGCTAGTTCCTGTCCAACAGGATGTGGAAGTACCAACCAGCTCCTTACCTTGGAGCTCTGTTTCTTTAAGTAGTGTGGTAGGAAGGGTGGGCGAGCAGGCTGCTGGCGTCCAGTCTTCTCTCTCACCTCCTGAGAGAGACTGCCCAGAGAGACTTTTCCTCTTCCCTTTTTAAAGCCGGTAAAATCAATAAATTAGGTTCACCTGTGGATTGTCTAGCCAGTGGAATTAACCCCCGCATACTGGAAAGGAGGCATAGTGCAACCTCCTACTAATATACACAGAGTCTATGACAATGTCACAACATACAATATATACTGTACTGCTATGTTTCAAAATAGCTGTTGGTGTAAGTAAATTGGAGACCATATGTATGTACTTCCTAGTTCTGCTTTCCATGCACTTCCAATCGGGGTTCTTCTTCCTTAACTTCCAGAAGTGTTGAGTTATGTTTACCCTCAAAGAGATGCTGACCTCGCGAAGCTGTTTTTCTTTAGAACTCTTACAAAACACTGAATAATCTTATTACGCAAATCTAAACCATGACACAAACTATAACTGGAGACCACTTGCATGCTACACAAAGACTCACACAGCCCCACCTCACCACCCCCCACCTAAGATTCACACACCCCCACCCAAGATTCACACCCACCCAAGATTCACCCCCCACACACCCACCCAAGATTCACCCCCACCCAAGATTCACCCCCACCCACCCAAGATTCAAACCCAAGATTCACCCCTACCCAAGATTCACCCCCCCACTCACGCACCCACCCATGATTCACCCTCCTACCCACCCAAGATTCACCCCCCCAAGATTCCCCCCCCCCCCACAAAACAGTTATTAGGGATTCACATCCCGGGCAACGCCAGGTCTCTCAGCTAGTATATATATAATAACAAAGTCTAAAAATTCAATTTCTTTGGTGCTCCATTTAATGGTGAATTTAAGGTATTGCATGAAGGTATTTAATGTTTCAACGTCCCACTTCCAAATGAACACAATGTCATCTATATACCTATGCCATAGGACCCGGTTCGCACCAAATGGGTTGTTGGACCAAATGTTGTCCAACTCCCATACGTCCATATAGTGTTGGTCATGGGGGGGCCAACTCAGTCCTCAAGGACCACCATCATGTCTGGTTTTCAGGATATCCCTGCTTCAGCACAGGTGGCTCAACGACTGTGCCCCTGATTGAGCCAGGATATCCTGAAAACCGGACCTAGCCATGGATAACGGTGTTACATAAATATAAAAACTGAGACTTTACGGGGAGTTTGTGCTATACTGCCCCGAACGGCACTATCGCTGTTTAATGAATAACCTCTTAACTCATTTGAGTGGCATCGTTTTCTTCCTGTTATTGTCTAACTGCATATTAAGTAACTTCCCTCTTAATCATGAAGATTGTATCCATCAAACATTTCACTGCCTTGTTCTCTTTTTGTCTGTGTTAAAGAATAATCCACATCTGGTCAGCAGTCATACCACACCAAGGTGTCCCGAAAGCCTCTTTTAAGAATGACTTCAACAACCTGTTTTTCGCATTAGGGCCCCACCTCACCTTCAGCAGAAGAGGAATAATGGAATATGCAATGTATTGCTTCATAATGTTTCCACTGAGATCGATTCTATCAATGCAGTGATCAAAGTGTTACTGCACCTATGGGATCATCCTCCCTAGATTGTATGCTGGATCTTTGTTAAATGAACCAAAACTTTTTGTTTTTCCTACATTTTTTTCCCCCATTCTAAGCACCCCCGCGACACAATGCTTTGCAGCTGTTCCCACAAAGCAACGAATAAAATGTACAGTAGGTTTGATTGCGGGAAGTACTACACGTTATTTATGTTAGAATGGGCCAGAAGACTGGGTTTATTACCCCGGAACGTTAACATTGCCCCACTTTTGTGACTATTGTGTTATTTTTTCTTATTTTTTTCCCTTCCCTTATTCCTTATTCATTTGTGTATGCTTACATTGCACCATACTTAGTAAAGTTATGGTGGGTAAATAAAGTGACAAAAACCCTCCACAGCAAAGCATATAGCAAATGGAAATATTACTGTATGCTCATTTGCATGTCTTAGACAGGTCTGCAACCCTGCCATTATCACCCAGCACACAATGTTTCCATTGCAGCAAGGGATTCTGGGAAATGACATGCAAATACATTGCACAGTATTTCACTTTTATTCTCATCTTTATGACTAAAATATACTATTTTGACGTATTTCTGACTTAAGTATTTTTGCGTGCGGGGTTGCCTTTTGTTTCACTATGTACAATAGGTGAATTAAGAGGGTTGGCTATCTGATGAAAGACCAATATCCCAATGAGTCTCTTGTGGATAAGAGACGGCGGATCTGCAAAACTCCACTAAAATCATTCTGATGTCTGACATTAACTGCATGACTAGATCAGTGGAGCTCAACTCCAGTCCTCAAAGCAGCCCGTCCCCTACCAACAGGTCAGGTTTTCAGGATATCCCAGCTTCAGCACAGGTGGCTCAATCAGATCTGATTGGAAAAAATCTGATTGAGCACCCGTACTGAAGCAGGAATATCCTGAAAACCTGACCTGTTGTGGTTGGGGGAGGGGGGGGGGGCTTGAGGACTGGCGTTGAACACCCCCGGACTAAATAAATTGTCCTCAATCCCACCTGTCTACTTTTCTCCTTCTGGACGGTTACCAATGCTGATTTCAGTGAAACAACACTACTAGCGCCCCCGGTGGCAGTCGGAGCAGGACAGCACGAAATGTACTCTCAGATCACAAGTTTTTCTTTGTCAATATACACTGAGGACTTGTTCAAGTTTAACTAATCTAATATTGTAGCCTGTTGAATCATAGAGACTTGTTCTAAGTGAATACTGTGAACACCACAGAACAACCTGCAGAGACTGAATGCATACACCATACTAATCCATTGTAGATCATACACTCGTGTGTGTTTGCTTTCAGGTGCTATCTTTATTAGGGTGCGTTCATTGCATTAAGTAGCATACATGCTAGATGACAGTCCGTTGTATGTAATACCGTTTGCATTTACTTGTTCTTATAAGCATTTATCTTTTCTTCACTTGTTTATTTTTAAGACAGGGAGGAGTAAGTTGTGAGGGAGTTGGGAAGTGCCGTAGTCCCACTTTGTGGAGGCTATGGAAATGGGCTTGTAGAAGGGGTGCATAACCCCAAAACGTTGCCCCCCGCTTCTTCCTACATACCAACATCCTTCCTCATTAGAGGTTTCTTTACCTTACCCACACTTGATTAGTGATATCACATCCCCCTTCCTCACTACCCCTCCTCCCCTTCCTGTAACTTACGTTTGCACATTGTTGTTACGTGTTCTTTGCTCAATGATATACAATAGTATTTTTAGCATCATTAATTCTCTTGTATTCATTTGGAGTGCGGGGAACACCTGGTGTGTTCTATAGTGTATTTTGGAGAGATTAGTGGTCTATTCATTGTTCCCGTGCAGCCACAGCGTACTTATATCAGTATCACAACCATACACACGGTAGTGCGGTATACAGTTAGGTCCGGAAATAATTGGACACTGACACAATTTTCATAATTTTAGCTCTGTACGCCACCACAATGGATTTGAAATGAAACAACCGAGATGCAATAGAAGTGCAGACATTCAGCTTTAATTCAAGGGGTTGAACAAAAATATTGTATGAAACGTTAAGGAATTGCAACTGTTTTCATACACAGTCCCCTTATTTCAGGGGCTCAAATGTAATTGGACAAATGAACACAATCATAAATAAAATGTTCATTTTTAACACTTTGTCGAGAATCCTTTGCAAGCAATGACTGCTTGAAGTCTGGAACGCATGGACATCACCAAACGCTGGGTTTCCTCCTTTGTGATGCTTTGCCAGGTCTTTACTGCAGCTGTCTTCAGTTGTTGTTTGTTCGTGGGTCTTTCTGCCTTAAGTTTTGTCTTCAGCAAGTGAAATGCATGCTTGATCGGCGATTGCAGAATATTCCACTTTTTTGTCTTAAAAAACTCCTGGGTTGCTTTCGCAGTATGTTTTGGGTCATTGTCCATCTGTGACGTGAAGCGCCGTCCAATCAACTTTGCTGAATTTGGCTGAATCTGAGCAGAAAATATATCCCTATACACTTCAGAATTCATCCGTCTGCTTCTGTCTTCTGTCACATCATCAATAAACACTAGTGACCCAGTGCCATTGTAAGCCATGCATGTCCATGCCATCACACTGCCTCCACCGTGTTTAACAGATGATGTGGTATGCTTCAGATCATGGGCCGTTCCAAGCCTTCTCCATTCTTTTTTCTTCCCATCATTCTGGTACAGGTTGATCTTAGTTTCATCTGTCCAAAGAATGCTGTTCCAGAACTGGGCTGGCTTTTTTACATATTGTTTGGCAAAGTCTAATCTGGCCTTTCTATTCTTGAGGCTTATAAGAGGTTTGCACCTTGTGGTGAACCCTCTGTATTTACTCTCGTGAAGTCTTGTCTTTATGGTAGACTTTGATAATGATATGCCTACCTCCTGGAGAGTGTTCTCAACTGATGGGTTGAAGGGGTTTTTCTTTACCATGGAAAGCATCCTACAATCATCCACCACTGTTGTCTTCTGTGGACGTCCAGGCCTTTTTGTGTTGCAGAGCTCACCAGTGCGTTCTTTTTTTCTCAGAATGTACCAAACTGTTGATTTGGCCACTCCTAATGTTCCTGCTATCTCTCTGATGGATTTTCTTTTCTTTTTTGCAGCCTAAGGATGCCCTGTTTCACTTGCATTGAGAGCTCCTTTGCTCCTTTGACCACATGTTGTGGGTTCACAGCAACAGCTTCCAAATGTGAATGCCACACCTGGAATCAACTCCAGACCCTTTACCTGCTAAATTGATGATGAAATAACGAAGGAATAGCCCACACCTGTCCATGAAATATCTTTTGAGTCAATTGTCCAATTACTTTTGATCCCTTGAAAAAGAGGGGGCTACATATTAAAGAGATGTAATTCCTAAACCCTTTCTCCAATTTGGATGTGAATACCCTCAAATCAAAGCTGATAGACAGCACTTTCAACCCATAGTCATTATTTAACTGTAACTTGAATTTATTTTGGTACACAGCCGAAACAACAAAACTTGTATCAGTGTCCAATTATTTCCGGACCTAACTGTATACAACATACTTTTACTAGGGGTCTTGTTTGAGGTTGGATTCTTTTCCATCTCCTAATTGTTAGCTAGTTCCAGGAATTTAACACAGGAATATGACCGCGTCCAAGAAATATAGTAAACATCTGCATCTGGATGGTGCCAAAATTCTCACAAAATAAAAAAAGATTTGGCCAAACCGTATAGAACCTGGGACCCTTCAATTTCCTGTTTATGTAACAGAATGACCCCCACAATATTCACCTAGCAACATAAATGAAAGGGATTAACAACTCATAGAAGCTGTGAGCTCCATCACAAGGGGACAGTGACACACAGATAAAAGGGACTTCTTTGGAATTGCGGGAGAATCCTGAAAGTTACTGAGACGGAGGCACAGACCCCTATAACTCCCAGCTCTCTTCCTGCTCTCCGCTTTGGACGGCTTCTGCAATTAACCCCTTGTGTGCTAGAGGGGCCCATCAGAAGGGGTTCCTGGCAACCAAGATGTTAAGTAAACACGGGGTAACTACGATGTTATGTAGAAATGGCCAGGATGAAATGTAATTAACTGGAATGTATTTTTATTGTGCACTTTATGTAACCTAATTAAAAAAAAAAATGCAGCTTTTCGGTTTGCCTTCCATTGTGTTGATGTAAAAATAAAAGCAAGGGTTCTTACCCGGTATTAAACATAACGTCTTTTTTGTTTTTCAGCGGAAACATTTGTGTCGGTCCTTCTCTTGTAGTCTCGAACAAAATGGCAACTGAAGGCAGATCAGGGTGCATGGTGGGTTAGTGCAGGGGGGACTCAACTCCAGTCCTCAAAGCCCCCCAACAGGTCAGGTCTTCAGGATATCCCTGCATCAGCACAGGTGGCTCAATCAGTGGCTCAGTCAAAGGCTGAGTCATTGATTGAACCACCTGTGCTGAAGCAGGGACTGATTGAGCCAACTGTGCTGAAGCAGGGATATCCTGAAAGCCTGACCTGTTGAGGGGGCTTGAGGACTGGAGTTGAGCACCTCTGGCTTAGTGAATTCTGGCCTAGGAGTCCTACCCCGTATTAAACCCATTAAATATTCATCATTAAAAAAAAAAAGGATTATTTTCAATTTCAACAACTAAGTTACTTCTCTCGTACCCTCATCAATTAAATCAGCGGTCGTCAGTGCTGTCATGGAAAGGATCGCCGTGTCTGCGTGTTTCTGCCTTTCGCAGTTTCTCAAGCACAAGGGGTTAAAAGAAACTGGCAGGCGTACAACTTGGAAAGGACCAAAGGACTTGTTAAATACACAGCGAAGCGTTGCGAGATGAACTGAAGCTTCAACCGAGGAACAAGACTTTGTAAGATCACAGTGTACAGCAAAGACAAATACTGAGAGCACGGTCACATGTCTCAGGTCGGCCCCCTGCCTTTCCCCATGATCTCTTAGCACACAATGCTTCCACGGCCGCCAGGTATTCTGGGTGATGATGTGCAAATAAGCATTCGCAGTGAGCCCCTTTTGCTTATTACCCATTATAACATGGACCCCGGTAAGCCGTGTTACACAGCTTGGGTAAATGACGTCCATAGCTAGTAAACCTACCTAAGATACGATCACATAGAGAGAAGAGTAATATAAGTACAGTGTGCACAGAGGTAGGCCCTCATTCACTTACATACTGTTCTATCAAACCTAGGGTGGCCAGGTGGCTTCTCCAAACATACTGGACACAATGGCACACACACACCCCTCTTCACTCCATGCTGTTTCCTTCTCTTCTTGGCCCTACCCCCAGGCTCCTGACACCTTCTCCTGATTGGCTGCAGTACCCATCAGCAGCCAATAAGGATGGAGGAGCTGCCCAGGCCCAACAAACAGCCCTGCTCTCTCCCTGCTCGGTGCAATCCTGTGGCCGCCCAAAGCCGGTCAGGTCACCATGTCCAGAGAGGTAATACCGGTATACACATACATGTCCATTATTATCTCTAAGGCTAAGGCCCCGCTCCCTCAGTCAGCACGCCCGCACTGCAGACAGGCGGCGCGCTGACAGGCACAGACCGCGATATGCGGTCTGTAGTGAGCCGGGGCGGGAGGGGAGTGGGAGGGGGGGGGCGTGGTTTGAGCGGAGGGACCTGCTACTCCCCCCCCTCCCTTCACGGGCTCGGTCTCCCGGGCTGCAGGAGGGAGCTGCTGCGGGCTGCTGGAAGGTAAGCAGCTCCCGCTCCCTCCCCCTTCCCCCACAAATGCCCTCCTCACACACGCTGATACACACACACACACACACCACCCCCTACCTTGTGTAGGAAGCTGCCTGACAGCTACCGCTCCCGCCCCCGCCGCTGATAGGCTCATCAGCGCACCACGTGACGCGTCACCGCTCGGGATCACAATTTTCTTGCATCCCCTGGCGGCTGATGCGTCACAGCGCGTAGTGAGCCGTGCAGCGAGGGGGGACAGGGACCGGCTCAGAAGGATTCCCCTGCTGGTGGGGAACGCTCACGCGGCCGCCCGTGCCGCCGGGCGCAGCAGGTCCCAGCCCTAATGTTTTACTAGAAAGAGTGTCCAAACACAGGACAGTCCGGTTCAATACTGGACATCTGGCAACCCTAAGAAACCACCTATTTATACACAGAGTAGAGCATCTGTTGTACCAAATACGCACTGCCAAGCTGTTGGCATATGCACTGAAGGTGTACTGCTCTGTCACAAGCTCTGCCCGGTCCCCTCCCATACACAGCCCTGCAAAAACCTGTTTACATCAAGTACACCCCCCACCTATATACACACACACACAGAGCCCAAATTGCCAGCTTTCTCAGATCTTTATGCAGACTCCCCCGCTCCTCTCCTGTTTCTTGCTGGCATCCACAAGGAGAACAAAAAGGACAAGAAAAAGCAGCACATTAACCCTTGGGGGGTGGGGCTGAGATGTAGCTACTACATTATGTGGTCTGGCGCTCCAGGGGCCCTATGATGTAGTAGCTACATTTGAAAAAAAAAAATGGCCGCTCATTTTGCCAGAGGTAATGGCGTCCGGCGCACACTGACGAGGAATGGAAGGGGGATGAGTCAGGAGTGGCGGAGCGATCACATTTACACTGATGTACTGTGGTGACCTCAGAAGCTAGAAATGATGAAAATCATGACTTTGAGCAGAATATATTCAGGCAGCAAAATGCTAACATTATATTATATGATCCAATTTTTTTTAATTTTTAAGGATTCGAGCTATGTGGGCCCGAAATCTGGCTACGAAATCTAGGGCCAATAGGGCTTTGCAACTTGATCCGTTGTGGCTTCCCCCTGAACAGCTGTTTAAATGTCCCAGGAGAACACTGGTAACTTCTACAGTGGTAAGTCTCCCAGGATACAGGGGGGGGGGTCATATTAGCTTAAAATAGAGCAGGACCCACCCCTGCCCCCCAACCCCCGGTCCGAACCCTGTAATAAAAAGATTGTATGGTTGCTGCTTTAACGCTTTGAGTGCCCATACATCACATTGCGTCACGTTCGCTCCTCGGAGCCATCAGGGAGTCATGGATTATGGGAATGGAAGAAAAGTCTCCCCTTTCGTTCTTCTGCCGGTTATGTGGCCCCTGGATTGTCCTGGACCCCACTTTGTGGTGGGTTCATATTCATTGTGGGGGAAAAGTGTGAGACAGAAGGGCGAAAAGTGCTGATTGGTAAAGACTAGAGTTCACCATCATGGTTGTACTATAAGACGATGGACATTCCTAGAGAAGAACTCATCGGTAACAAGGCTGTCCCACGTCCAAGCAGTGAAGAGTCCGAAACGGTTTAGCAGCTGTGTCCCTGTAGGACAATTATTTCCTCGCTGACTATGCAGTGTGCATGAAAACTTATCAAATTAACGATGCAGTCCCACTAAGGAGCCAACGATCGGTAGATTAAACACAAAAGTTTAAATAGTATTTTCTAAGTAATAAAAGCAACTAGGGTAATTTTTTTTTTTTAATTATATTTTTGAACGCCTTTATTTTTCTTCGGATAAAATGGTACGTGGGCAGGGTAACAGGGGTGGTGTTTGGTTTGTTCCAATTTAAGAGAATCAGATTTACACTCAATCCATGTCTGAGGGAAATTTGGCCATGATAAGGGACAGATAAAGGTAGAAAACCCCATAGTAAATCTCAGGTTGACAGACATGGTCAGTATCCACTTGAAAAAAATAATTATATTTATCTGATATTTTTAGGCACTAATCACAAAGTTGTAATCTATTAAACACATCACTGGTTAGTTTAAGGGGGTCATACAGGAGTCACACGCTTTCATGTGCCCGCCCTGCCCTTATCAGAAAGATAATAAAGATAAGGGGGGGGCTCTGCTCTTGCTGAATAAACTCTTGTTGAACACACAATTACATCAGACAAAAAGGAGAAGACCGAGGAAATCAACCCCCTCCCAAGTCTCAACTCACACCCTTTACAAATGTAACGGTGTTTCCTCCACCCGGTGGGAGATGTGGCCATTACTTGTCGAGTGGTGCATTATACCTGCTGGTAACAGGAGGGCTGAGCTGTCCGCCGGTGGTAGTGGGGACACAGGAACAGGTTTCTGGGGTACATTACCCACGTTTCTTTAGCAGTGCAGCGCCTCCATCTGCCGTAGGCTCCAGATAGGTGGAGATGATCTCCTACAGTAGAACTATCACCTCTCCCCCCCAGTAAGATCACACACCAGGCGGGAGTATAACAGGAACAGTTTATTTTCTTGGTCTGACAGTACAGGAACAAGGCAGATCTCTGCCCACTGCAGTCTCTAGGATGGTCAACTTGAGGATGGTCCCTGGACTACCATTACAGGTCAGGGCCCCTGCAGCTGTCCTGGCTCTTCCCTGGCCCTCTAGCAGGACCAGAGGTATAGGGTATCACTCACTCTCGCCCAAAGGGAAGAGGAACAGGGGAGGCCAAGCTCCAAGCAATCCTGTGTGATCCCTGCCTCCCTCAAGTGGGGAGAGGCACTACTAAACTTGGGGCCGCCCTGCCCTTAAGTACAGCTAGGAGGAGGGCACCAGGTCTGTCCCATGATTGGACATGCTCAGGCCTGATGTCACAGCCTCCCACTGTCACTCAAGCGCAGCACCAAGGAGGGAGAAAACGCCATACTAACTACTGGCAGCATGATTCTACCAGGGCTTACTGCCATGAGTAGGGCAGGTTAGTAGCCAAAGGTGGCATTGCTACACAAAGTAACAAATATTTACAATATTGAGCATAATTTGGGGATAAAAAGATGCCATCAACCACCCAGATGTGATCCCTTAAACATGTCC
Organism: Ascaphus truei; assembly: GCF_040206685.1. Lineage (NCBI taxonomy): Eukaryota > Metazoa > Chordata > Amphibia > Anura > Ascaphidae > Ascaphus > Ascaphus truei. Next base: position 14,618,649 of record NC_134503.1, read on the forward strand.
ATGCCATTAGTCCACTTGGGTCTTAGAAGGCATTGCTCTTTAAAATCCCATTTGTTCCCTACTTGGATTCAACAGGCGTGGAAGTAGTTGGACTTAATTGACCTGGGGCTGGATCTGGCACGTGGACCTTTAGTTTGGAGAGCCTGTGTATACAATAAGCGGATGGGATGGGAGGGTCCGTGCTGACAACACCTTGACCTTGGATAAGGGGTTAGCTCACCTCCTGTCACTGAACTGCACGTGTCCAGTACAGGTACCCTGGAAAACCCTCACACAGCTGTTTCATTCTTACTTTACAGCTGGGAAATGCTCCTGTGCCCTGAAATGTCTGGCAGATTTACTGATGGACGCTGCTTAGGGAGTTTATAAGTCGGTGCTGCATTCCTCTATGTACTATTACATTTTCCAGTAATGACATAGTTAGAACCCCCCCGCCCCTGCAAAGAGTAAACATGTAACATATGTCCAGGATTCTTACACGAAGGCAAAAGGGACCAGAAAACCATCAAATCCTTCTGCAAAGGAGTAAAACCTGGGGTGTGTAGCTGGGACTCGGCTTTGGGAGCGGGTTTCACTGGGTGTGGGGTATGTGTCTAAATCAGGGGAGCGCAAACTTTTCCTGCTGCACCCCCGTCTTGGCTGCTCCACCCCTCCTACCTTGCCGGTGCATCAAATGACACTCCGGGGTCACGTGACGTCAGGTCACATGACCCGCTGCGTCATTTGACACTGGTGACGTTACGTCACATGACCCCGTAGCGTCATTTGATGGCGCGTTGCCATGGAGACGCATAACAAGCGTCCGAATCACGGTAAGTTTTCTTGTTGCAGAGGCCTCACGCAATTAATTGAAATGCCTGGGGGAAGAGCGCGGGACCTCTGCAACCGCCCGCGCCTCCACCCCCCCAGACAAATCTCCCGCCCCCCCAGTTTGCGCATCGCTGCTCTAAATAATCACAGGAGGTTTGCTAGGAAATCCCAGGCTCTAGACTCACGTATTGCATTGTGTTAATGTTGTGGTCCAGGGATAGATGTGCTGGAGGAGTGCTCTGCATCCCTGGAGAAGGGATAAGACTCCAATTGTCCAACACAGTGCTTTGGTCAGGACAGAAATCGGCTTTTGTAAAAATTGTAAAAAACTTACATTTATTATTATTATAGTTTATTTGTAAAGCGCCAACAGATTCCACAGCGCTGTACAATAGCGGGAGAGTGACATCACTTACATAAGCAGAATGACACACAAATAAGGGCAAACAAACACAAACAGATACAGAAGGGAATGAGGGCTGCTCATGAGATCATACACTCGAGAGCAAGGGGTGGCCAACCAGTCCTCAAGGGCCACCGACAGGTCAGGTTTTCAGGATATCCCTGCTTCAGCACAGGTGGCTCAATCATAATGACGGAGCAACTGATTGAGCCACTTATGCTGAAGCAGGGATATCCTGAAAACCCTGACATGTTGGTGGCCCTTGAGGACAGGAGTTGGCCACTGGAATAAGGGGCAATGCTGAAACCAAATGGTAACGTGGTCACTCAATTATCCACGACAAGAAAAAAGACAGAATGGGTAAAACCACAATTGAAGATTGAATTCCTGGAATGTATGTATTTATTAATAGCAGTGAAGGGGTTAACAGTTTCTGGCAACTTCTTTGCCGGGATAGACCTTGCCACTCTAGCACTGTGTGGCTTAGGAGATCGGTGCTGAGTTGTGTATTGGACTCCCCTTTGGCAGTGAATGCTTTGAGAACTCTGTCCCATATGGCCCTGAGCAGGATGCAGATGGGACAGATGTTCTGTAGTAAAACAAGGAATATATAACCTTAAAGGTCACAAAGAGGGAAGATCACTATTTCCCCCCCCCCCCCCCTTCCATTAATCAGAAAGTTCCTTAGCGACAAGGGAATCAGTTTGGGGCCAGTCCAAGGAAAGAGAACCAACACAGAGATCATAAAAGGGAAGTGAAAAAAAAGCACCGGCACACAGGAAGTGGCCATCTTCACGGGGTGCATGTGTGTGTGCAGAGGTTGTTGGAGTGGATGTGTGTGTACAGAGGTTGTTGGAGTGGATGTGTGTGTATAGAGGTTGGAGTGGATGTGTGTGTACAGAGGTTGGAGTGTAAGTGTGTGTACAGAGGTTGTTGGAGTGGATGTGTGTGTACAGAGGTTGGAGTGGATGTGTGTGTACAGAGGTTGGAGTGGATGTGAGTGTATAGAGGTTGGAGTGGATGTGTGTGTACAGAGGTTGGAGTGGATGTGTGTGTACAGAGGTTGGAGTGGATGTGTGTGTATAGAGGTTGCAGTGGATGTGTGTGTGCAGAGGTTGGAATGGATGTGTGTATAGAGGTTGGAGTATAAGTGTGTGAATAGAGGTTGGAGTGGATGTGTGGGTGTAGAGGTTGGAGTGGATGTGTGTGTATAGAGGTTGGAGTGGATGTGTGTAGAGGTTGGAGTGGTTGTGTGTGTATAGAGGTTGGAGTGGATGTGTGTATAGAGGTTGGAGTGGAAGTGTGTGTACAGAGGTTGGAATGGATGTGTGTATAGAGGTTGGAGTGGAAGTGTGTGTATAGAGGTTGGAGTGGAAGTGTGTGTACAGAGGTTTGAATGGATGTGTGTATAGAGGTTGGAGTGTAAGTGTGTGTACAGAGGTTGGAGTGGATGTGTGTGTATAGAGGTTGGAGTGGATGTGTGTGTGCAGAGGTTGGAGTGGATGTGTGTATAGAGGTTGGAGTATAAGTGTGTGTATAGAGGTTGGAGTGGATGTGTGGGTATAGAGGTTGGAGTGGATGTGTGTGTATAGAGGTTGGAGTGGATGTGTGTATAGAGGTTAGAGTGGATGTGTGTGTATAGAGGTTGGAGTGGATGTGTGTATAGACTATAGAGGTTGGAGTGGATGTGTGTGTATAGAGGTTGGAGTGGATGTGTGTATAGAGGTTGGAGTGGAAGTGTGTGTACAGAGGTTGGAGTGGAAGTGTGTGTACAGAGGTTGGAGTGAAAGTGTGTGTGCAGAGGTTGGAGTGGATGTGAGTGTATAGAGGTTGGAGTGGATGTGTGGGTACAGAGGTTGGAATGGATGTGTGTGTACAGAGGTTGGAATGGATGTGTGTATAGAGGTTGGAGTGTACGTGTGTGTACAGAGGTTGGAGTGGATGTGTGTGTACAGAGGTTGGAGTGGATGTGTGTGTACAGAGGTTGGAATGGACGTGTGTATAGAGGTTGGAGTGAAAGTGTGTGTATAGAGGTTGGACTGGAAGTGTGTGTATAGAGGTTGGAGTGGATGTGTGTATAGAGGTTAGAGTCGATGTGTGTGTATAGAGGTTGGAGTGGATGTGAGTGTATAGAGGTTGGAGTGGATGTGTATATACATAGGTTGCAGTGGATGTGTGTGTACAGAGGTTGGAATGGATGTGTGTATAGAGGTTGGAGTATAAGTGTGTGTATAGAGGTTGGAGTGGATTTGTGTGTATAGAGGTTGGAGTGGATGTGTGTGCAGAGGTTGGAGTGGATGTGTGTGTATAGAGGTTGGAGTTGATGTGTGTATAGAGGTTAGAGTGGATGTGTGTGTACAGAGGTTGAAGTGGAAGTGTGTGTGCAGAGGTTGGAGTGGATGTGAGTGTATAGAGGTTGGAGTGGATGTGTATGTACATAGGTTGGAGTGGATGTGTGTGCACAGAGGTTGGAATGGATGTGTGTATAGAGGTTGGAGTGTAAGTGTGTGTATAGAGGTTGGAGTGGATGTGTGTGTATAGAGGTTGGAGTGGATGTGTGTGCAGAGGTTGGAGTGGATGTGTGTGCAGAGGTTGGAATGGATGTGTGTATAGAGGTTGGAGTAAAAGTGTGTGTATAGAGGTTGGAGTGGATGTGTGTATAGAGGTTAGAGTGGATGTGTGTACAGAGGTTGGAGTGGATGTGTGTGTATAGAGGTTGGAGTGGATGTGTGTGTGCAGAGGTTGGAATGGATGTGTGTATAGATGTTGGAGTATAAGTGTGTGTATAGAGGTTGGAGTGGATGTGTGGGTATAGAGGTTGGAGTGGATGTGTGTATAGAGGTTAGAGTGGATGTGTGTGTATAGAGGTTGGAGTGGATGTGTGTATAGACTATAGAGGTTGGAGTGGATGTGTGTGTATAGAGGTTGGAGTGGATGTGTGTACAGAGGTTGGAGTGGAAGTGTGTGTACAGAGGTTGGAGTGGATGTGTGTGTACAGAGGTTGGAATGGATGTGTGTGTACAGAGGTTGGAGTGGATGTTAGTGTATAGAGGTTGGAGTGGATGTGTGTGTACAGAGGTTGGAATGGATGTGTGTGTACAGAGGTTGGAATGGATGTGTGTATAGAGGTTGGAGTGTAAGTGTGTGTACAGAGGTTGGAGTGGATGTGTGTGTATAGAGGTTGGAGTGGATGTGTGTGCAGAGGTTGGAATGGATGTGTGTATAGAGGTTGGAGTATAAGTGTGTGTATAGAGGTTGGAGTGTAAGTGTGTGTACAGAGGTTGGAGTGGATGTGTGTGTATAGAGGTTGGAGTGGATGTGTGTGCAGAGGTTGGAATGGATGTGTGTATAGAGGTTGGAGTATAAGTGTGTGTATAGAGGTTAGAGTGGATGTGTGTTTATAGAGGTTGGAGTGGATGTGTGTATAGACTATAGAGGTTGGAGTTGATGTGTGTGTATAGAGGTTGGAGTGGATGTTTGTATAGAGTTTGGAGTGGATGTGTGTATAGAGGTTAGAGTGGAAGTGTGTGTACAGAGGTTGGAGTGGAAGTGTGTGTGCAGAGGTTGGAGTGGATGTGTGTGTACAGAGGTTGGAGTGGATGTGTGGGTATAGAGGTTGGAGTGGATGTGTGTGTATAGAGGTTGGAGTGGATGTGTGTGTACAGAGGTTGGAGTGGATGTGTGTGTACAGAGGTTGGAGTGGATGTGTGTGTATAGAGGTTGGAGTGGATGTGTGTGTATAGAGGTTGGAGTGGATGTGTGTGTATAGAGGTTGGAGTGGATGTGTGTGTATAGAGGTTGGAGTGGGTGTGTGTGTATAGAGGTTGGAGTGGATGTGTGTGTATAGAGGTTGGAGTGGATGTGTGTGTATAGAGGTTGGAGTGGATGTGTGTGTATAGAGGTTGGAGTGGATGTGTGTGTATAGAGGTTGGAGTGGATGTGTGTGTATAGAGGTTGGAGTGGATGTGTGTGTATAGAGGTTGGAGTGGATGTGTGTGTATAGAGGTTGGAGTGGATTTGTGTGTATAGAGGTTGGAGTGGATGTGTGTGTATAGAGGTTGGAGTGGATGTGTGTGTATAGAGGTTGGAGTGGATGTGTGTGTATAGAGGTTGGAGTGGATGTGTGTGTATAGAGGTTGGAGTGGATGTGTGTGTATAGAGGTTGGAGTGGATGTATGTGTATAGAGGTTGGAGTGGATGTGTGTGTATAGAGGTTGGAGTGGATTTGTGTGTATAGAGGTTGGAGTGGATGTGTGTGTATAGAGGTTGGAGTGGATGTGTGTGTATAGAGGTTGGAGTGGATGTGTGTGTATAGAGGTTGGAGTGGATGTGTGTGTATAGAGGTTGGAGTGGATGTGTGTGTATAGAGGTTGGAGTGGATGTGTGTGTATAGAGGTTGGAGTGGATGTGTGTGTATAGAGGTTGGAGTGGATGTGTGTGTATAGAGGTTGGAGTGGATGTGTGTGTATAGAGGTTGGAGTGGATGTGTGTGTATAGAGGTTGGAGTGGATGTGTGTGTATAGAGGTTGGAGTGGGTGTGTGTGTATAGAGGTTAGAGTGGATGTGTGTGTATAGAGGTTGGAGTGGATGTGTGTGTATAGAGGTTGGAGTGGATGTGTGTGTATAGAGGTTGGAGTGGATGTGTGTGTATAGAGGTTGGAGTGGATGTATGTGTATAGAGGTTGGAGTGGATGTGTGTGTATAGAGGTTGGAGTGGATTTGTGTGTATAGAGGTTGGAGTGGATGTGTGTGTATAGAGGTTGGAGTGGATGTGTGTGTATAGAGGTTGGAGTGGATGTGTGTGTATAGAGGTTGGAGTGGATGTGTGTGTATAGAGGTTGGAGTGGATGTGTGTGTATAGAGGTTGGAGTGGATGTGTGTGTATAGAGGTTGGAGTGGATGTGTGTGTATAGAGGTTGGAGTGGATGTGTGTGTATAGAGGTTGGAGTGGATGTGTGTGTATAGAGGTTGGAGTGGATGTGTGTGTATAGAGGTTGGAGTGGGTGTGTGTGTATAGAGGTTAGAGTGGATGTGTGTGTATAGAGGTTGGAGTGGATGTGTGTGTATAGAGGTTGGAGTGGATGTGTGTGTATAGAGGTTGGAGTGGATGTGTGTGTATAGAGGTTGGAGTTGCTTAAAGGAAGTACTGTGTCTGACTTATAAAAGATCTGCTGTACACACTGATCCCTTAACCCTGGAGTGCCAGAGGCCCTTAAAAGGTATCAGGTACTACATGCCCCCCTGCTTTTTTCTAGGGAATGATCGGGCTGACCGCTCTCTGACCCCGCACCCCCTCCGGCCCTCAAAGTGGTAAATAGCAGCAATCCCACCTGGAGCTGAAGCCCCGTTTTTATTCTTACCTCCGGGGGAACCCGTTTTCTCGAGTTACTTACCGTTTTAGTTACCGGTGTTTCACCGACCGTTCGGGAATTCAATAGGGAATGCCTATAGGAAGCCGTAATATCACCGCAGCGGAAAATAGCACATTTTAGCTCCAGAGGAACCCCCCAGTATGAATCATTTTAAAGGATCAATACAGAAGATGGGCGTCATTGCTACTTTGAAGTAATTTCTACAATTTCCAAAGGGAGACAGTGGATTAAACACAGCAGGTGATGCGAGTAGAGACTAAGGAGGTAATACAATATAGAATATATAAATATATAAAGTGGCATTTCTGGCAAAAAAAAACCCATTAAAGTCAATGGCATCATTGAATTACCCCCTAAAATGGAGACTAAATGGTTTATTCATTAAACTGTGATAGCGCTTATCAGGGTTTCAAAATGCAGTGTGTGCTCATGAATTAGTACAGTGCAGGTACAGGTCAAGTGGTGAATAAGGGTCAGCAGCATTAAACTTTGCCCTTACAGAACGCTTTGCCCTGCCTGACTCCCTTACAGAACGCTTTGCCGTGCCCGACTCCCGTACAGAACGCTTTGCCGTGCCTGACTCCCGTACAGAACGCTTTGCCCTGCCTGACTCCCGTACAGAACGCTTTGCCGTGCCTGACTCCCGTACAGAACGCTTTGCCGTGCCTGACTCCCTTACAGAACGGTTTGCCGTGCCTGACTCCCTTACAGAACGCTTTGCCGTGCCTGACTCCCTTACAGAACGCTTTGCCGTGCCTGACTCCCGTACAGAACGCTTTGCCGTGCCTGACTCCCTTACAGAACGGTTTGCCGTGCCTGACTCCCTTACAGAACGCTTTGCCGTGCCTGACTCCCTTACAGAACGCTTTGCCGTGCCTGACTCCCTTACAGAACGCTTTGCCGTGCCTGACTCCCTTACAGAACGCTTTGCCGTGCCTGACTCCCTCACAGAACGCTTTGCCGTGCCTGACTCCCTCACAGAACGCTTTGCCCTGCCTGACTCCCTCACAGAACGGTTTGCCCTGCCTGACTCCCTTACAGAACGGTTTGCCCTGCCTGACACCCTTACAGAACGCTTTGCCGTGCCTGACTCCCTTACAGAACGGTTTGCCGTGCCTGACTCCCTTACAGAACGGTTTGCCCTGCCTGACTCCCTCACAGAACGGTTTGCCCTGCCTGACTCCCTTACAGAACGGTTTGCCCTGCCTGACACCCTTACAGAACGCTTTGCCGTGCCTGACTCCCTTACAGAACGGTTTGCCGTGCCTGACTCCCTTACAGAACGCTTTGCCCTGCCTGACTCCCTTACAGAACGGTTTGCCCTGCCTGACTGCTTACAGAACGGTTTGCCCTGCCTGACTCCCTTACAGAACGCTTTGCCATGCCTGACTCCCTTACAGAACGCTTTGCCGTGCCTGACTCCCGTACAGAACGCTTTGCCGTGCCTGACTCCCTTACAGAACGCTTTGCCGTGCCTGACTCCCTTACAGAACGCTTTGCCGTGCCTGACTCCCTTACAAGAGAACAGTTTGCAGAACGCATTGCATTGTGAGGCAAAAAAAGCGAACGTTAAAACAGCACATGGGAAATGCATTACACCAACATAAAACCATCTGTGATTCATCAGTACAGGCTGCTGGCAGCTTTCCTGGGGCCCGGGACTACAGTTTCCACTGGGTCCCCATCAAACCGCCCTACACACACATACATACACACAAACACAATACACCCACCCCACCCCACCACCAATCCCCCCTACACACATGCAATACACCCACCAACCCCCTACACACAATACCCCCACTAACCACACACACACCTCACCTCCTACATGCACACACACACACACACACTACCCCCACAAAACGCAATATACATACACACCTTACAAGTGGGACTCAGGGATATGTGCCATTCCCGTACATGGATGCAGAAGTTGGCCCGACTTCCGATGCGGACCGGCGTTGGAGAGAGGCAGACAGGCCCGGCGGGGGAGAGAGGCAGACAGGCCGGGCGGGGGGAGAGAGGCAGACAGGCCGGGCGGGGGAGAGAGGCAGACAGGCCGGGCGAGGGAGGGAGGCAGACAGGCCCGACGGGGGAGAGAGGCAGACAGGCCCGGCGGGGGAGGGAGGCAGACAGGCCCGGCGGGGGAGAGGACCCTGCTGGGGCCTGACAGCAACTGGAGGAGCGAGAGAGAGAGAGAAGAGAAAAGAGAAAAGAGAAAAGAGAGAAGAGAGAAGAGAGAAGAGAGAAGAGAGAAGAGAGAAGAGAGAAGAGAGAAGAGAGAAGAGAGAGAAGAGAGAGAAGAGAGAGAAGAGAGAGAGAGAGAGAGAGAGAGAGAGAGAGAGAGAGAGAGAGAGAGAGAGAGAGAGAGAAGAGAGAAAGAAAAAGAAATGATGAATGTAGCCTGGGACACACATGCACATACAGAGGTTGTGAGAACTGTGAGGCTAAAATGAATGAGAATGACACCAAATAAGTGAGACTTTCAGAAAGTCGGAGACTTGGGAAGCCTGCTCGTGTGTACTGCCCGTCCTCGGTTATCCAACGGAAACCGCCGCGCCGTCAGATAGTGAATCCAACGTTAATCCGCGGTGTAGCGCGTGGGATAATCCGTTCCGACGCCGGATAATGTGTTCTGCGGGATCCATTCTAACACATTGGATAATCCGTTCCACAGACGGACGGTGCGGACCATCTGTATATTCTAATTACATTTGAACAAAGGAGCTAAATTGTCACAAATAACCAATTACAGCAAGATTATTTTATTCTCTGACAAGAGTATTTTATATTAAAGAACACCATCATATAACATACACACAGACACACTCATGCAACGTCATGTATACACTGCTATACACACACACCTCTCTTAGGATCATGGATTTCCTCTGATATTGTCTGATTTTGTGTTGTAACACTTATTGTATCATAATTTCCTGTGTTGTATTGTCTCTTTTGTAAAGCACTGCATAACATTGATGTTCAAATAAAAAATACCCGCCTGGAAGCGTTATTAATGCACCTGAGGTGTTGCCCCTACGTTTACAGTTGTAATATTTGGTTTATAATGATAAACGGTCAAATGCTTTTGAGAGCTTATATTCAGGAGGAACGCACTGATAAACTCTTTGATAAAGCGCACTTGCACGAAACGCGTCAGAGTTCTCTCTGCTAGTTCCTGGATTTTACAATGTTGCAAACGGCCCAATAAATACGGTTTTAATGGACCACTGAGCGGTCCAGCCTTAGGCTGTGGCCCCGCTGCCTGCGCTGCACGCGCGTCTCCGAGGCAGACGGCACGTGCAGCCGAATTCCCCGGTCTGCAGAGAGCTGCAGGGGGAAAGACGGGGGGGGGGGAATGACGGGGGAGTGACGGGGGGCGCGGCCCTGATGTAACCCGGCAGGTTCGCCCTCATTGGCTGAACCGCCGGGGGGCGTGGCCTAGCGCTCCTTCGCGACTGCCGATCTCAATTTTCTTGAGAGCAGGAGTTTCTTTCGGCGCAGGACGGCGGCCCCCCCTCGCAGCGGGCACGGCCCCATTGTGGGACGGCTCCTGTCCCTGCAGCGTCCGCCACAGCGGGCGCTGCAGTAGCCTGCGGGGACCTGGCCTTATTTTTCAGCTGTGCACCGCCTATCTCTTCCCCCACGGGATTCCACTTCCGGTAAACGTACTGGTGCCAGTGTAAGAAACCTGATCATCGGGTCTCATACTACCCTTCATGGAAGGGTTTCCTCGTACTTGTGCGAATTGGAGCAAAGCACGTTTGTGAGAACTTTGAGCTGGGGTGACATGCGCAGTCACCTTCAGCATTGTATTGGGACTTAATGTGCGCAGAGGACCTTGCTCTTAACTCCTGTTGAAGTATGCGTGCTGCCAGGGAGGTAGATGCTAGAAAATGTCATAGTCTGTATCCATAGCCAGATACAGTAAGATCCCTATTGTGGTGCACTGCAGACCTTTATGTTATACGCGGTCAGAGGTAGGGTCTGCCTACAGCTTCTATACTGTAGTCAAACTCAGTGTGATCGTGGAGTTTGCCAGTTTGCTGACAGTCTAACGCAATGTTACTGAGTATGTACTCACTCAGCGTGAATGCTCTAAACTATGGGACTTTGTCTCAAAGGGTAGGCTTTTTTCAGCTAACTATATTCACACCACGGGTGCTACGAGCGACTTTCGCACCACTATATACACGCCACTCATTGAATACCTCCTTTGAAAAACAGACTTGCACTCACATATTAGGAATAACCTATCCCGTCTCCCCCTGGCATATCGCCTTGGTCACGAAAGCAGTACACAAACTGGATGACGGCGACGCATGCGCACTGAGATTCAGACAGTGTATTGCGGCTATAGAGAACCTAAGTTATACTAAACCCAGTCGGAAGACACACTGACATAATTGCACATAAATTAATAAAGATTACTCAGTGGACATCCGCGATAACAAGGGAGTATATGAGTGGCAAAATACAGCACCGTACGAAACCAGAGAATATAAACCTACACAGTCAATGAGATGATTTCTTCTGCCAAAAAATTGGTAAACACCATTCTCTTCCTATTAACCCTGCTGCGCGATCAGGGATCTATAAACTAGGTTTCACTTACCTTGTCTCTCCTCCGCATATCGCGCTCATCACCAGGACAGGATTCTCACACAATAATAATGACGCATGCGCAGTGAGACCATAAGAAAGGAATCATTTGCAAAAGCAAAACACAATACCCGGCCAATGCCACTAGCCACTATAGGAGTACACATAATTACATGTGAACTAGCCACCACGGCCACTGTGATCTCTTTTGCAAGGGACTATGGATTTAATCACCCCTTCCTAACCAACATCTACCAGAGTGACAATATAATAACCATAATAACCTCAATATCCACTCTGGTAGACTTACATCTCTAGTGCTGTATTGTCCTCACCAGAGGTAACTATGAGAGTAACATGAACAATTACCAATCCCAAAATTCAGAATAAGGCACACTTATAGGTCAAAGAACCTCAAATACTACATCTCCGGCAAATAACACCTAACTAAGACGAAACGCTCTACATATCTATTATTGTTTGAATCACAAGGATCAACTGAGTGACTACAGTAGAATACATAGACTTACACATGTCTATTTTTTAAATATTGCATATGAATGCGAATAAAATTGATTTTAGATATATTTTTTTGCTACCTCTGACCGCGTATAACATAAAGGTCTGCAGTGCACCACAATAGGGATCTTACTGTATCTGGCTATGGATACAGACTATTACATTTTTTGTATTGGGACTTGTTTGATTATTATTTTTTGAGTGGAAGGACCCAAAATAGTAATGCACCACAAATTGTATAATTAAAGGGTAAAGCAAGACTGCAGGTTGTATTGCTTGCTTTATTAACGAAAAAAATGTATGTTATAGGATTGAAGCAGGGGGTCTTCAGAAGTGAACCCCCACTAGTTTCAGCTCTGGGGACCCTCTGTTTTGAGAGATACTTACCTCCGTAGCGGTGTCGATATCTCTGTGCAGTTTAAAGCTCCAGGTAACACGGGCCAATAGGAAGCCGAAAGGGACGACGTCACAGCTTCCAATTGGCCAGCGTGACGCAGGACATTTAAACGCCGCCATTTCGTTAGGCACACTATTTCACTGGCTGCAGAGATACCGGCACTGCTACAGAGGCATGTATCTCGGGAAGCAAGGGGTCCGCAGAGCTGAAATGAAAGGGGTTCAACTTCGGAGAACACCCCGCTCCAATCCTATAACAAAAACAAAACAAGCCAAGCCAAGCAATGCAGCCTGTAATGCTGCTTAAACCAGGTCAGATGAGAGAGACTCTTTTTTTCTAGAGAGTGAGATGTAAGAGTTCTGCTCTATAATGGGTATATAGGAGCTATAGGGCTAAGTACATTAATATAATACTGAGAGAGCCACCTACAGAGAGGAAGATCCAGTGCAAGGGTCCTGGGCCTGGCAACTCTGGATGGCCTGTCCGCCTGTCGGCCTACATTGGCGGTTGGGCCCAATTTCTGTAATGAGCCCCCCCGGCTGGGCCTGCAACGGACCGTGCAAGTACTGGGGACCCACACATAGCCCCTCCCCCCCCCTCCATAACTTGGGTCCCCGAAAAAGCTGTGGGCAGGCCTGAAAACTAATATATATTTCCAACATAGTGCTAATAACGTGGATAACTTCCTAGACACCGTGAGTCACAATGAGCTTGTCATGTACTTTTTAGTCCTCTTAAGCACAGGATAACAACGGGACCTGCCCAAGGTCACAAGGAGCGGACGCTGGGATCGGGACCAGGGCGGGTTGTATACAGTACGCCATGTTTGATTTGGACACAGAGAAATGCACCAGCGCAGCAAACTGCATGGCATGAACATCACCCGGTTTGGAAATTAGAGGAGACCCCCCCATCGAGGAATATGTAGGGCATGGAATACAGCTGGGTGCTGTAATAAGAAAAGTCTCAGCCATCATTGTCTGCCAACAAGTCCGTTAATGCTGGAGGGCGCTGCCCGTCCTTAACTTGCCTGTGTTTTCCTTCCCTCCTTCGCAAACAGACCGATGTTATCATCGCTGGACCAGGCGCTGCATTTTTTGAACGATATGTGGAGAGAGAACTTGATATTGGAGCAGTGTCCCAGGGGGGGGGTCAGCGTATAAACTATTACTCTGTATTAAACATAGACGTTATATAAACAATGAGATGGAATTTGAGAGCAGTTTATGTGAGTGCATCTTTATTATAAACGTAATGCAATTTGACGAGTTAAAGGCTCAAACGGGGAGTTTTTGTAGTGTTGCCATAGCAACCTCGAAAGCAAGAGCTCAAGAAGGCAGCCGTCTTTAATAAATTCCTCTTAACTCTTTTGCTGCCAGGGGGGCCTGCAACGCGTGGCAAAGCAAAGGGACATTACACCTCCCCATGGCAGCACGGGGGTTAACAATGTTTCTGTTTGTTTCTTTTTTTTGTTGCAACCTTTAACACAGGGTCACGGCGGCTGCCATCTTTACCGTGCCCCTGGAAAAGCGTTAAAAATGGAAGGGTCCAATTTCTCAAGAAACCAATAAACGGGCAGATTAATCATTTAATTATTAGGAGGTTGGCGTATAGGGTTGCCAGGTGTCCGGTTTTGGACCGGACAGCCCGGTAGTTTGCCCCTGCGTCCGGTATAAAATGAAAGGTAATACCGGACATGTATGTGTCCGGTATTCCCTCACTCTCCGAACGTAGGGTGACTGCGGGGGGCTCTCCAGCTGCAGGCTTCTCCCCCACTGTCTGTCCCACGCCGAGGTGTCTGATGCTGACGGGCACCGGGTCTCTGACGTTGGCACGCGCCGGAAGTCAGCTGGGCTCAGCTTCCGGTGCACGCCGGCGTGAGAGGGAGGCCTGGCGCGCGTCAGCATCAGAGACACCTGTAATTTCTCTTTCCCCCCCCCACCCATATATTACAGAGGCCCCACTCTCTCCCCCGGCAAAGTTTTTATCTTCTCTTTCATGCCGCCCCCTGCTCCTTTAACGTCGCGGCATCCAATGACACTGCGACATCACATGGTGACACGTTGCCATTGGAACGTGACATCACATGGCGTCACGTTGTCATGGAAATGCAACGTCACGGTGTGATTTGGCGCTGCAGGAGGAAGGGGCACCAAGGTAAGTGTCACTGTTTAAGAACCTGGAAGTACCAACAGCACCTACCGAGCTAGGTATCTTGGGAAGCAGGAGTGTTCCAGAGACTAAATTAAAGTGGTTCAACTCGGGAGACCCCCTGCTTCCCACCTATGGTAAAAAAAAGGGGGGGAGGGGAAATCTATGTAGACAGCTTCTTTAAGTATGTCTTACCCTAACTTCCATCCAGCGCCTAAAATAGGTGTTTCACTACATTTAAACAACAGAGGAAAAAAGAGGGATGTGGCACTGGAATTAACACTATTTAAGGTAAATTGTACCAACCTGTAGTGTTACACCCATCCAGACCCTGCAAAAGCCCTATTCCAGTGGCTGGATGTGAGTAACGCCAAGTTTAGGTGTGATCTAACCCAGGGGAGTCCAACTCCAGTCCTCATGGGCCCCCAACAGGTGAGGTGTTCAGGATATCCCTGCTTCAGCACAGGTGGCTCAATCAGTGGCTGCACCACCTGTGCTGAAGCAGGGATATCCTGAAAACCTTACCTATTAAGGACTGGAGTTGATCTAACCAACGTAACGTTAACTCCATATATTAACCATAACGGCCTTTAGTGGAGATGTAATATTGGAGTGAACACCTCATTATCACCAACGACCACTTTAATTAACACCAGTCTGTTTCCAGGAGAAGACATCACTTAATATTATGCTATTATCTGAAGATATATGGTAAGGCTTTACGTGGCGTTAACTTAAGACGTCATGTTAAGTCGCTTAATGGAGCTTTGTGGATCTGGGCCCAAGAGTCATCTCCTCGAGGGCGTGTATGTCAATGTATAATATTAGAGTGTAAGCTCCTGAGAACAGGGGATCATTGCCCATGCAAATGCCCCAGTACAGTGGGATGTACCCAGCAGTGTTATATAGGAAAGTATATTATTATTATTATTATTATGTATACCATCAGGTGTATTGTTAAACAGGTATTTTCCACGTATCAGTGATGATACTGCAGTCTTCCTCTCCCATTCTCCCATTCTTGCATACCAGTCTTTGCATGCCGACACGCCAACTGAGTCTCACAGATTCAGAGTCAGTCTCACTGATTTTTGGATAAAGTGGTGTTACAGACTTCAACAGAGTCGCCATAGTGAGGCCCGGCTAGCCAATCCCCCGGCTGATGGACCCCTTATTCTGCTGGGCCCCAGTTCAACGACAGAGCCGGGGATACTTCCCTAGTGGCAGACTCGTGTCTGGATGTTTACCAGTGCGTGATGGTCAGTTTGTGCAGGAGGGATTACCAGTGGCTGCCAGTATCAGGGTGAGCAGCTATAATCAGCAGTGGGCACCATCGCATGTTTGTGACTACTCAATCTTTAGCATCTGAGAGTCTCGCTGCTGTGTGCGGGTGTGTTGTAGCGGGAGGTTTGTGCTGGGGTCTCTTGTGCTTTCTTGCTATTCATGTGGCTTCAATTGGAATTTGTGCTCTCATTAAAATTCCAAAGCCATTTCTCGCTGATACCCAACAAGGCTTTTCATGTCATGGCAACAGGCAGCCAGAAATTAAACAGGCGCTGGGCATTGGGCCCGAGAGAGAGAGAGGTACTGTGCCAGTTACACATAGAGAGTGTTAGAGACACACACAGAGAGAGAGGTACTGTGCCAGTTACACATAGAGAGTGTTAGAGACACACACAGAGAGAGAGGTACTGTGCCAGTTACACATAGAGAGAGGGTAAGAGACACAGAGAGAGAGACAGAGAGATAGTGATAGAGATAGATAGAGAGAGAGAGAACGAGAGAGAGTTACTGTGCCAGTTACACACAGAGAGTGTTAGAGACACAGAGAGAGAGAGAGAGAGATACTGTGCCAGTTACACATAGAGAGTGTCTAAGAGACACACACATAGAGAGAGTGTAAGAGACAGAGAGAGAGAGAGGTACTGTGCCAGTTACACATAGAGAGAGTGTAAGAGACACACAGAGAGAGAGAGGTATTGTGCCAGTTACACATAGAGTGTCAGAGACACAGAGAGAGAGAGAGGTACTGTGATTGTTACACATAGAGAGAGGGAAAGAGACAGAGAGAGAGAGAGAGAGAGAGAGAGGTACTGTGCCAGTTACACGTAGAGAGAGTCTAAGAGACACACACACACAGAGAGTTACTGTGCCAGTTACACATAGAGAGAGTGTAAGAGACACACACACACACACACAGAGGTACTGTGCCAGTTACACGTAGAGAGAGGGTAAGAGACAGAGAGAGGTACTGTGCCAGTTACACATAGAGAGAGTGTAAGAGACAGACACACAGAGAGGTACTGTGCCAGTTACACAAAGAGAGGGTAAGAGACACACAGAGAGAGAGGTACTGTGCCAGTTACACGTAGAGAGAGGGTAAGAGACACACAGAGAGAGGTACTGTGCCAGTTACACGTAGAGAGAGGGTAAGAGACACACAGAGAGAGGTACTGTGCCAGTTACACGTAGAGAGAGGGTAAGAGACACACAGAGAGAGGTACTGTGCCAGTTACACGTAGAGAGAGGGTAAGAGACACACAGAGAGAGGTACTATGCCAGTTACACAAAGAGAGGGTGTAAGAGACACACACAGAGAGAGAGGTACTGTGCCAGTTACACAAAGAGAGGGTGTAAAAGACACACACAGAGAGAGAGGTACTGTGCCAGTTACACATACAGAGTGTTAGAGACACAGTGCGAGAGAGAGCGAGAGAGGGGGAGGGTGGGAGTGGTGTCTGTGCCAGTTTCTCATAGTGACTGAGCTGGGTGAGAATGAGAAAGATAAATACGGTACCCTTTCCTCACAGAGAGGAAACCTGCAAACCTGCTTCCCAGCGCTGGGGCAGAGTGCAGCTCCATTTAAATGTACACAGGATTGAGAAGTAACTTCTGCACATTGAGCAAGGGTTACAGAAAGAGCTAGAGGTGGAGGGGTGGGGAGGAGGTACAGGGGGGGGGGGGGGTGATAGAGGGGGTGGGAAATAAAGGGGGGTTTATTGGGGGAGAGATAGAGGGTGGGGGATAGAGTGTGGATAGAGTAGGTGGGAAATAAAGGGGGAATAGAAGGGGGTGAGAGGGGGGTAGAGGGTGTTGGAAATAAAGTGAAAGTGTGGGGGATATAGAGGGGGGAAATAGTGGGAGGAATAGAGGGGGGAAGTGTGGGGGGAATAGAGGGCGGTGAGAGAGCAGGGAAAGTGGGGGAGAATATAGGAGGGGAATAGAGGGGGTGGGAAATAAAGGAGGGGGTAGAGAATAGAGAGGGGGTGAGATAGGGGAGGAAAAGCGGGGGTATTGAGAGGGGAGAGATAGAGGCAGGGGAGAGATAAAGGGGGGGATAGTACATGTCAACCTTCAGAGACAGAAATCAGTGAGACGCCATTGAGACTTATATCAGCGAGACTGCTGAAGTGCACGAGACGCGCCAACAATCAGTGAGACCCACAGACCACGAGAGCGCGCTGACACGTCCGAGAGTGATTGTGTTGGAGAGATAACACCAGCGGACGTGTAAGATGAAGAAGGAGAGAAAGTGAAAAAGGGCGCGGGTGTGTTTTTCAGAGACGGGGGAGGTGCAGTGCCACCACCTCACCGCTGAAAGTTCACACTCCGGATAGTGCCGATCAGGGCACTACGAAACGGAAACTCCCGTTTACTCCAACGGGAGTTTCCGGGCGACAGTGTCCTGATCGGCACAATCGCAGTTTAATTGAATGAGCCCCTTAAGCTCTTACTGCTGGGAAGCCGCGTTCTCACCGACTGGAGAAGAATTTAGACCTATTCATTTGCACAGAGCTTAAGGCAGAGTTTACAGTAATGGCTACGCGACCGCGTGATGTCACACGTCGCCGCCGCCACAGCGATAGTTGCGCTTTGGTTCAGGAGACCTTGGGAGGCGACAAGGGGCGTGGCGGAGGCGTGGCCGTGCACAGTTCGCCCTCATTGGCTGAACCGCTCACGTGACGCTGACATCACGTTGCCGTCGCTCTCCAAGACAAAAATCCTTTGTCGTCAGAGATTCACGTCGCCGTAAATATAAGCGCAGCCTAACTGTCCCCCAGCTGTGGGAAGCAGCTTTATCGCACATGCAATTGGGAGCTTTAATAAATTAAATCTTGGTGATTGATGTCCTTACCGAAGTCTGACATAAGTATTTAAATTGATCATTTTAACCCCGGCTGTGCTTGTGCAGTGTAATACGGCAGGCATACGTTTGTACGTATCCGTATTAAAATGAACTAGTAGCAGAGTGACACACTGTGTGTTCATTTTTATGTTATTACCCAGAGTCCCTGGCTGCAGGGGAAGCACTGTATGTTAAGAGATAATGGGCCTCATGCAGAGAGCAGCGCTAACAGGGAAAGCGGCATGTTTTGCCGAAATCTGCCTTTAGAAAGGCAGATAATGGCGAGTTTTAAAAAAAGCGCCATTTTTTTTTTTTTCTGAAACTTGCCGCGCGGCTGGAGAGAACCTAAATCTCTCCAGTGTTGAAAACGGCCGTATTCAGAGAGCCGCGAACGCCATCTAGTGGCTGTTCGCGCCAAAAAAATGGCGCGATTTTCAACATTTTGCTTCGCCAGCAAGAAGCTGGCGCTCGGCGGCCGGTGGGGGAGAAAAAAAAAACGCGATTTTTTCCCCACTAGTTTCAACAGTGCTCATATCGCTGGTTGAAACTCTCCATATGCAGACAGGATTCTAAATGCAGTTTTATGCCCTTTCTGCATATGGAGAAAAAAACTCTCCATTAAAGCTACATTTTATTCCCCTCTCCAATTTTAAATAGCGCTGCTCTCTGCATGAGGCCCAATGGGGGAAGGCAGGGTTGAAACGTGTGTGCACACAAGGTATTTTTATTTTCTAAATTACAATTGAAAAGCTTCATTTTCAGCAGACTCTAGGTTCGATTTTCTTATATTATTTCGTTTTGGGATGAATGCCACGTGTAATAAGAAGAAGGAGAAGAAAACAAGGTTAGATTACACACATTGAAAAAGATCTGTATGTATCTGGATAATTAGATTGTGGGCCTGAGCTTTTGCTATTGCCCCAGGACAAGGAGGAGTAAGGCGGGGTAAGGAGAGGCACGGGTGTAAGGAGGAGGAGAAACGTCAGGAAAGGAGTGTGAGAGGGATATGGGATAGTGCAAAAGGAAAGAGGGGGGTACAGGATGTAGCGCAGAAGAGGGGAGAAGAGTGCAAGGGAGTTAATGTGAGTGAGAGAGGAGTGCAGGGGTGTGAATGTGAGTGAGAGAGGAGTGCAGGGGTGTGAATGTGAGTGAGAGAGGAGTGCAGGGGAGTGAATGTGAGTGAGAGAAGAGTGCAGGGGAATGAATGTGAGTGAGAGGGGAGTGAATGTGAGTGAGGAGTGAATGTGAGTGAGAGAAGAGTGCAGGGGAGTGAATGTGAGTGAGAGAGGAGTGCAGGGGAGTTACTGTGAGTGAAAGAGAAGAGTGCAGGGGAGTGACTGTGAGTAAGAGAGACGAGTGAATGTGAGCGAGAGAGGAGTGCAGGGGAGTGAATGTGAGTGGGAGAGCAGTGCAAGGGAGTGAATGTGAGTGAGAAGAGTGCAGGGGAGTGACTGAGTGAGAGAGGAGTGAATGTTAGATAGAGGGGTGAATGTGAGTGAGAGAGGAGTGCAGGGGAGTGACTGAGTGAGAGAGAAGAGTGCAGGGGAGTGAATGTGAGTGAGAGGAGTGCAGGGGAGTGACTGAGTGAGAGAGAAAAGTGCAGGGGAGTGTATGTGAGTGAGAGAGCAGTGAAGGGGAGTGAGAGAGGAGTGAATGTGAGTGAGAGAGGAGTGCAGGGGACATAAGCGATTGGCCCACACAACGAGGGGAATTAAAAATAACAGACATAACGTTGCTACTTTTACCGCTATCTCGATAGCCAGGGTGTCCACCGAGCTGAACCGCACTAAAAATGGGGGAGTCGGGGAGGGTGTGGTGCTTTAAAACACAATAAAATAATAAGATCTAAACAGCTGTCTGTGAGTAGGTTTACTGGCTATGCACTTCTTTAAGCTGTGTAAGGGCTCGCTCAGACAGGCTGCTACGGCAGCTTGCTAGCGTT